>NC_053123.1:12442433-12789933 GCF_010015445.1 Perca fluviatilis
TGCTGATCTTTGTGCTGAAATGAAGCTGTGATGTTGCTGCTAACATGTAAGCCAATACTGAAATAATTTGGCAGTTTAAAAAAATAAATAAAGTGCTCCAAAGTAGAGCAATGTGTTTCAAACAGGCAGTGAATGTTTAGAACTAGTTATTATATAATATATAATGCATTGTGTTTCATCTATCTCAGGGTGTGTACAGGTAAAGACTTTTAACAACCCCACACAATCCCCAGGTCATTTTTTGGCAGATGTACCACCAATCAGTACTAAACATATGGGAAAAATTGGCTCCTCAAAATAATAAGTCTTACAGCAAAATGTCAGCAAGCTATGATCCGAACATATTGGTATGATCACTGCCCTCCATATCATGTAAACTAGTTTCTGTTGTAATTTATTAGATGATTCAGTTGTACAAGAAAATGCTGCTTGTCATTTGACTGTAAGTTGGATGCATTTTGATAAAGTACTTTTTAGATATTTGGTTGTTTGTCACTGTTCTTTAAGGGACCCCCCCCCCACACACACACACACACACACACACACAGTATCCCACTACCCAGCACACCCCTAAATCAATTGGAACAAGTGAGCGGTGAGCAAATGAAATCCAAAGACCCTGCTTCTCTCATTCCTGCATCCATCACAGTGGATGGGTAGCCAGCAGGGTGGAGCCTGAGCACCCGCACCCATCTGTCATCCCTGTGGTGCTCTCACAAATGACACCCTGTTGGCCATGGCCTCAGTCATCCTACGAAGAGAGCCGAGGGCGCTGAAGATAGAGTTCGACCCGTTTGACATTTTAAAGACTACTCATGTTGGACTGATGTTTGGAGCTGATATTCAGTATCTTTGACCATTTTTTAAAAGTCAACGAAACACCCTGGTCATGGTGTAAAATCCTCAGGATATTATTTTATTTTATTAATGACAACCAGTGAGAGAAAGACTAATAAAATTAATTAAAAAAAAAGGGTTTGCAATTCCTTTGAGGCATATTTGATTGCAGGTTTAACACACTGTTTAGTTAAATCCTCCCACTACACTGGAATTATTTCTTTGGTCAGACAGTGACACCATACTAAATTTGGCAGCCTGGCTGCTTATTGATTTAAATGCCAAATATACTGTAAGCCCATGTATTGACTTTACAAGGGCTAACCCAAGCTTTCTGTGTCTTTTAAACCTGATTTCAACTCCACTTGCATCACTTGGACAAGTAATTCTTCTTTAAGCAAAGAGGAAGAAGCTGCAGCACAAAGAGCAAACTATCACAAAGCTCAGATCTGAGAGATGGACCAAACAAAACAAAACAGCTCACTTCTTAAAGTATACAGCAGGTTATTACACTTTTTTGCCCTCTGTGACATGGGAGATCTTTGCAGAGTGTGCTTGTATACATTTCTTCGAGATAAACAAGAAGAAATTAAGTTGAGGCATTGGGGCTACAGAATAAAGAAGAGATAACAGTTTCAAATTTCTAAATGTTATGAAACTGAACCTGAATTCAACCTCAAGCCTACTGCTTGAGACAATGGAGGGCAACGAAGAAATACCAGTGAGACTGAGCCTGCTACAATATGTGACAACGGTTCCACTAGCCCAATGGAATGATCACGGCCATCCATCAAGATTTTATTGATCCCCCACATAACAGAACTCATCTATGCAAAATGAATTTGCCTTGTACAGTCACATATATGTTTTCCTTAAAAAGACAGTGGAGTGGCTGATGATAAATGTCATCGTTATAATGAAAAAAACATTTGGCTCTGTCAGAACCTTAAATTTATTTCATTTAGCACAAGCTATTGCAGTATTTATGCCATTTTGCACAGTATAATGTCCATTACAGTGATGGCCTCTGGAGAGGGTCCCAATCTATCATGGGTCATGTGTGGCAGCAATAGATCGCTCCTCTCGCTGTTGTATTCGATCAATCAAGGCTGGCATTAATGGATGCAAAGCTTTACCTTTACCCTTATATTGGATGAAAAAAGGAAATCTATAATTTGACAAGCCACATTTCTTGAAGTCAACGAGTCTTTTATGAAAAGACCACCCTGTTTCCCACGCTGCATCAGACACATCCACCCTGATGAATTGCCCATGAGCCTCTGACACCTCTGACCTCCCAGTGCAATGTCCGCTGGTTTACATGCATGACATAATCAGTTCAGTAATTAGTGTCTACTTGAGGGTAAGATCAAAGAGGCCAATATATCATCAATATATTCTAATGACATTTGTGATCCACTAACCTTTCCTGTAACACCACCAGCAGGTTGAAACTATAGTTTTGAATGAAATGTCTTGACAACTATGTATTGCCATGATTTCTGGTACACACATTCATGTCTCTCTCAGGATGACCTCTCATAACTTTGGTGATCCCTTAACTTTCTTCGCCCTCATCAGGTTCCATTTTTTACTTTGTCCGATACTTTGTTTTATGACCAAATACCAGCCTGGGCTCACAGAATTCCGTGAAATGATCACAAACTGTTAACACCACATTACGTGGTGGTGGCACGGAATGTGTGAAAATTCCACCACGGAAAACAATGCCAATGTAAAGTCAATGAGAAGATGACGTAGCATTAGGAGCGACTACAGTAGCGGGTAGTACGAAAGCCCGAAAATCTGCGTAGGGAGGTTGGTTGGGGTGGTGGATGGGTCAAACACAGGACTTTCACCTAGGAGACCGGGGATCGTGTCCCGTGTGTCACGTTTCCTAAACCCAACCGTAACCGTCCCGTTCTTCTTTTCCTAAACCCATCCGTCCCGTTGTTGTCCCGCATGCCATGGAAACGTAAGCCCACCCATGACCTTTTCCTTAACTTAAGGGGCCGTGTTCATTTCACGGAATTCTTCTGTGGGCCCATCACGGAATTTTCGGCGATCCATGTTCATTTCACGGAATTCTTCCGTGGGCCCATCGCGGAATTATTTGTGATTCCGTGAAACTGCCACAGATTTTGAGTTAAGGGGCTGTGTTCATTTCACGGAATTCTGTGAGATCAGGTTACCAAATACCTGCAAAAATGACCTTCCCATCAGCCTCAGCTGTAAATCTTTTGATTGTTCCTTTGTAGCAAAAGAAAACGTGTTTTCAGCCAAAATAATGGAAAGATGGTAAGAGACAAGTAAAGTCCTATTCCCATGTCTGTGTTTTGTGCGGTGCATTTGGACAGAATAAGCAGAGTCTGTATTTTAATGGAATTAACTGACATTATCCCCCGATATAATGTCAGGACTCTGTCAAAACTTTTATTTTTAATTGCCAACACAGCCAATTCAACCTTAAATCACAGAGAAGCCAATTTGCCTGGGACTAATATTATCACATGATCTGTGTTTGGTGAAATATGGTAGGTAATTTGCATTAAGATTCGTAATTATTACAAATTACTAGAGGTCCCAAGGTACCACTTGCTTTAAAGCAATTTCAACCCTCAGGGTAACATTATAACATTATAACACCATTATAACACTTATAAAGAGAGACTTCGCATTTATAATCTGGAACTAAGAAATGCAAGGCGGTCCTTTTTCTCTGACATTATTGCCAGAAACAATAATAATTCACGTGCTTTGTTTGCTACTGTCGATAGATTAACTAACCCTCCAGTACCAGTAGCATCTGAACTGTTGTCTACCAAGACTTGCAATGACTTTGCCTCCTTCTTCACAGACAAAATTCGGCAAATTAGACAGTCAGTGCTTCCATATCAAGTACACGATATGTGTTGTCACAGTGTGCACGCAAAACAAATTCCAACATGACACAATTTCATACGATCAACCTTAAAAACCTGGAGGACATTATACAACATCTGAAAACCTCCTCCTGTTACCTTGATATTCTACCAACGGGTGTTTTCAAAAATGTTTCGAATTGTTTGGCTTCTGATCTTCTACAGATTGTAAACACATCTCTGCTCTCAGGTATCTTCCCACAGGCCCTGAAAACTGCAGTCATCAAGCCACTCCTAAAAAAGAACAATCTAGACACGACACTAATGAGCAACTATAGGCCAATATCAAACCTTCCATTTTTTAGTAAAATCATAGAAAAAGTGGTTTTCAACAACAACTCAACCTTTTCTTATCGCTAAACAACAGTTTTGATGCCTTCCAGTCAGGTTTTCGACCACACCACAGCACTGAGACGGCTCTTGTTAAAGTCTTTAATGACATCCACTTAAACACAGATAGTGGCAAAATTTCAGTCTTAGTATTACTTGATCTCAGTGCTGCATTTGATACGGTAGACCATGACATATTTCTTGACCGATTGGAAAACTGGGTTGGTCTTTCTGGCTCAGTACTAAAGTGGTTTGAATCCTATTTAAAGAATAGGGACTACTTTGTCTCTATAGGTAATTATACATCTGAGCATACAAATATGACGTGCGGAGTTCCCCAAGGCTCAGTTCTGGGGCCTCTTCTGTTTAACATCTACATGCTTCCACTGGCTCAGATTATGGAAAACAACAAAATAAGTTACCATAGTTATGCGGATGACACCCAAATTTACATAACCTTATCGCCAGGGAACTATAGCCCAATACAACAATTAAATATGTGCATTGAACAGATTAATGATTGGATGTGCCAGAACTTTCTTAAATTAAATGAAGAAAAAACGGAGGTAGTTGTTTTTGGAGCAAAAGAGGAACGATTGAAAGTCAGCGCTCAGCTTCAAACGACAATGTTGAAAACAACAGACAAAGCCAGAAATCTTGGTGTAGTCATTGACTCAGACCTGAATTTTAAAAGCCACATTAACATAATAAAAAAATCTGCCTATTATCACCTTAAAAATATATCAAGGGTTAAAGGACTTATGTCTCAGCAGGATCTGGAAAAACTTGTCCATGCTTTTATCTTCAGTAGACTTGACTACTGTAACGGTGTCTTTACAGGTCTCCCCAAAAAATCAATCAGACAGCTGCAGCTGATTCAGAACGCTGCTGCTCGAGTCCTCACTAAGACCAGGAAAGTGGATCACATCACTCCAGTACTGAAATCTCTACACTGGCTTCCAGTGCCTCAAAGAATTGATTTCAAAATACTTTTACTGGTTTATAAATCACTAAACGGTTTAGGGCCAAAATACATTTCTGATCTGCTACTACATTATGACCCACCCAGACCTCTCAGGTCGTCTGGGACAGGTCTACTTGTTGTCCCCAGAGTCAGAACTAAACAGGGGGAAGCAGCGTTCAGTTTTTATGCTCTCGCATATTTGGAACAAACTCCCAGAAACCTGTAGGTCCGCCCAACTCTCAGTTCTTTTAAATCTAAGCTAAAGACCTATCTTTTTGATGTTGCTTTTCTTTAAATAATCTATTTTATTAACTTTAATTTCTTATACTGCACTGTAACTTTTATTCTTATACTGCACTATCAATTTTATTCTTGTCTTTTAATGTTTTTAATTTGTTTATTAATGTTTTTAAATTGTTTTTAATTGTTTTCTTACTGCTCTTTAATGTTTTATGTAAAGCACTTTGAATTGCCCTGTTGCTGAAATGTGCTATACAAATAAAGCTGCCTTGCCTTGCCTTAACAAAAACCACTGAATCCCCCATGAAATCTGTAAGATCTCAGGTGACAATAAACATACAGTTACTTCATTGTTGGCAAAAATATCATTTATCAGCAGCATCAAAATCCAAACGCTAGTAAAACCCTATCTACCAGCACGATCAACACTGGCTAAGGGCATGAACCATGTCTCCTTTCAACCTCTTCTCCTCTATCTCATTTGCCTAAACGGTGATATGTCACTCCCCTCCACACACGCTGACTCTTTCTCATCTGAGCTGACACAGACCAGAGACCTTTCTTTTTTTCTCTCCCCAACCAGCTCAGGGAAACTGTGTGTGGGGAAAACGAGGGGAAAAGAGCTTGTCGTTTTACATATCTATTTTTGCCAGAGAGGCAGGCAGTCTGGAATGTCAATGTGTGGCTCAGCAGCATCTGACTGATGTGAGATCACAGTGACGGCTGCACACAGCGGTACAACACACACACACACACACACACACACACACACACACACACACACACACACACACACACACACACACACACACACACACACACACACACACACACTTTGCCAGTGGGTGAGGTAGCAGGGTACAACCACAGACAGCTTAGATAAGACCAGGTCACACAGGTAGGGGAAAGCGGGCTGCACAGACACACACAAATAAAGTCAACCCAGAACATGAATTTGATGTCGAGTTATAGGGCGGCTTTGGCTCAGGAGGTAGAGCAGTGGTCCAATCGGAAGGTTGGCGGTTCAATCCCTGGCCCCTTGCAGTCTACATGTTGAAGTGTCCCTGGGCAAGATACTAAACCCCAAAATCGCTCCCAATGTGCGTCAATGTTTATCTGATAAGCAGGTGGCACCTTGAATGGTAGCCACGGCCACCGGTGTGTGAATGGTGCTTTGAGTGGTTGCTAAGACTACAAAAATGCTATTTAATGCATCCATTTTATTCTTGTCTTATACTCAAAACAAAAAGGTTGCTTTCAAATGGGGTTCATGGGAGCTATCGCAAATGTTATAGTGCTTTAATAAATTAGAGGTTTCTCTGAGTGTCCCAGTTCTGTATACCTTCTGACCTAATCAGTATCAAAGAGTCAAAAGAAGGGGTCTAACTGGTATCGACTTTAGCCAAACACTGGAGGCAACGATAAAGACAACTCTGGCATTTGAAACTGTAGAAAAGGGCACCACTTTCTCATTGTCTCATTCTCTCTTTCCCTCAGTCCCAATTCACTTAAATTCAAATCTGCTTTATTGGTCTGACACAAGAAACCTGCACTGCTGAAACAACATTGTATTGATTGAGGTACCGTAATATTATGCTGCCATCAAGTATTGTTGAAAAGATATGAAGGAGTTAATGAAATATGCAACACGGTCTCACGGCAGTTCGTGAAATTGTCACGTTATTTTTAATCTATTGATTCGTGTACATCAACACGTTTATCTTGTTTTTTTCGTGGTGGCCAGCACGAAATGGGAACCATCTATTCGGAGGTTGGGTTTAGGAAAAAAACAACAAGGAAAGGATGCCTCACACACTGAGAGACGGGCGCAGGGAATGTGCGGCAATAACGGGACGGTTAATGGGGAAACAAAACGCCAGACGCGGGATGCCTCACACGCCGGGAGACGGGCGCAGGGAACGTGTGCCAATAACGGTACGGTTAACGGGGAAACAAAACGCCACGCGCGGGATGCGATCCCCCGGTCCGGGGTGAAAGTCCTGAATTGGTTGATCCATCCACCACCCCAACCAAGCTCCTTACACGGATTTTCGGCATTTCATACTACTCGCTACCAAATTCGTGCGGTGATCACGACATATGCTTCCCATTGAAATACATTTGTTTACATTTTCGTGCTGGCCACCACGAAAAAAAAAATGAACACGACTCAATAGATTAAATAACGTGACCATTTCACGAACTGCCATGAGACTGGGTTGAAATATGATGCTTATGGCAAAGACAATGGTAGAACATCAATTTACAGTAAAGGTTATGTTGCTTATTACATGTATGATCTTATCTCTCTTTCCTGTCTCCAGGTTGTCTCTGGAGGACCTCTACATACCTGTTTGATCTTTTAAAGACAACAACACACCACATGGCAAAACTAAGCCATGTTGCAGCAGCGATTTGATTTCCTACTAAAAAACTCTTGAATAAATATCTCAAAGTGCACCTGAAAGCCGCAGTATTATGAGGAAATAAGCTATGATTAAACAGAAATAACTGTGTTACCTGGAGTAACATAATAAATATCACTTCAATTCTACTGTTTCATTTAGTTAACTATACTGTCCTCCATCTGCAGACATGCAGGATGGAACACACACAAATGCACCTACGACACATTGCCTCTTGCCTGTTTTCACAGTCTGCTGCTCTCTGTTAAGAAGAGGCTGTCAGAAAGCAGCGGGGGGGGGGTGGTAGTGAAAAGTAAGAAATGGGAGAAAGATATCAAGAGGATGGGGAAGGAGGAAGATGAACAGCAACGTAGGCACAAGAAAGTAAGACAGAGCGGACAAGAGGTAATGCTTAGCTGTGTGTAACAGTGTCAGAGGATGATGTGTGTGTTGCAGCACTTAGTACACTCAAGGGCCAAATATTCTCTCATAACAACAGAAAAGATAGGGAAAATACTCAGCGGAGGAGAGTTTTCAAGGGATGCTTTAGGATACAGATTGGAGTATAAGGTGAGAATTAGGATTACTACAGGCTTAGGTTGGTGGGATGTAGCTTCATCACATCGATTGCTACAAACAGCCTGGGATACCTGACACTGAATTTGATCAAAATAATAAGAAAAACAAAGCAAAATACTAAGCTTGGAAAAGCCATTACATTTCCAAAGAAAGGCCTAACATACAAAATCGATATTCTAACAAGTCTTCTGATATTTTGATAATATTAATAATGGTGTCCATTAATTGTCTTGCCTTTTTGAAAGATAGATAAATAGGCAGAGAGATTAAAAAAAATATCATCTAATACATTTTCCTCACAAGTGACCTTTTGCTACCTTCAGAAAAAAAATCAAGCATTTGCTTGCTTACACCCATTTGTATAAATTGGGTGGACAAAAAAACAGAATCACCTGTCAGTATACACAATACAGATCAAAGCACCAGAGACTGCAGCCTCCACAATGATCATACAGTCGAGTAGACACCTCTATTAAACAGTTTTAAAAAAAATACTAGAATATTAGAAGTTTCATTAAGGTAGGGTGCATTGCAGAGCTGTTGTCTTAGACTGCATTAGTTTTAGCTAGCTTTTTAGCTAATAACCTGGCTACTGACTTCATTTGTAAGACTTTAAGAATGTTCAGTTGGAGACGTTAAGTGGAACATTGAAGTGTTGAATTATAAAAGAGACGTTACTGTATTTTGACATCTAAATGAAGGTGCATAAAGGTTAGCCCAAATATATCCATTAGGACATTGTTTTAGGTTTTCTTCTGGGTTTTAAGTTAGCGTGTTGCTGTCTCTCAACCCATGTCTGCCTGTCTGGTAACAGTAGGAGACATCTTCCCTTAGCGAAGCCATCTGACTCCAGTCTGTAACGCTTAAACAAGCCTGACTGGAAATGACTGCAGACAAAACGGGATTGTCTGGCTTGCTCGATCAATTAGGACAGAGGGAGCAGCAAAGAGGCAGAGTATGTGTGCGGTAAGGCCCGGCTTCCAGCATCCTCAGAATTTGTATAAAATGTTAAGTGCATTTTAGAGAGCCTGCCAGACAAAACATTCATCTCCAGTGAAACCAAATCCCTCTAACAGGAACCATCTTCTGACTCCAAACGCCCCCACACACCTTCCCCTGTAAGATCCAAGATCTAGACTGAAGTTAGACTTGAGAGCTGAGAAGAAAACAAGATATGTCTCTCTCCCACCTCTGTCTCTGCTTGTAAAAGAGACAAAGAGGATAGAACTGTGGAGCTTCAGGGGAGGAATCTCAGCCAAGTGACCCTGCGCTCTCTTCTATCACAGTTCTAACTCTATTTCATTAAAGAAGGTGAAGAATATAAATGAGAAACAACCACATGCAGGGAATGGTAACTTTGGAATTATTTGCATTAAATGTTTTCCACTATAAAACAGCAACACAATACACTGAAATATAAGCATACTTTGGTACAGCCCACAGCATACATGATCCCTGGCTGATGATATAGTTGCCAGTGATCTGTCTTTGCTTCACTTTCTCCCCAGATATGTAGTTTATAAGTGGGTTTTGGAAGCCTTGGAGACAAATGATATTAGATGCGGCGACTTCGCCATCATTGAGGGTTTAGTAAATTGATACCAAGGGTGAAAGGGAGAAGAGGGAAGGGAGAAAGGAGGCGTTTTTTCTTTCTTTCCTGCAGTGCTGTGATCAATCTTCTACCCTAGCATTTTGTTACAACATGCAGCAGAACTCCTATCCATCCATACCCTCCACTGGATTGAATTGGGATTGAGGCGGTTTGGGAGGCGAGTGTTGACTTATATTCAGATTGAATGAGCTGAAATGGAAGGTTTTCTGTTTGGCCCGCCAGCAAATTTACATAGAAACATGTAAACTCTATGCAGCTACCAAGAGAAATAAGCTCTAATATCATTTTAATCTGATACCCTGCAAACTGGCACATTTCTCTCTGTTTCCCTCTCTTCATGGGACTGGGATATAAACAAACTATGAATATGGATGCAAATGATTTGAACCCATTGGAAACCATTTGACTTTTTGAGTGTGTAAGGGAACCATTTCAATTTTCGGCATGACAGGATACGTGACCTTCACCAGCTGCAACGGCTCACTGATGCAGCAGCATCAGCAGTTGTAAAGGATGTAATCCACGTGGAACAGAGATGGATGGTGGTCATCTTTATTGTATGAACACCTGCTGAGATGCAACAATGTGTCTCGAAAGAGGGGACTGACTCGCGGGAGAGATGGTAAGGGGGTGCAGGGGGAAGGACATGTAACACTTGGGCAGATTATGACGTTATTATCTCTAAGAGGGGAAATTTATACTTTATATTGCTGTCGATGTATATGATTAGAGGTGGTTAGTGGTAAATATAGGATACTCCAGAGCTTCTCCCGGTTCAGAAAAGGGCTTTTGTGGGACAGTAAACACAATCAGGTCACTGTATAAACAGTATCATAAGCTTGGGCTTCGGATTGGTCCCACTTATGTTTACTGCCTTGATATTATAGTGTTAATATACCAACAATGTTCAATTAAATTAATCAAACTTGTCTATTTTATGTATTCATTTGACAGCAACTAAAACCTGGTATTGAAATAGGCCCTGGGCAGTTCCACTGCCCGACTTACAGACAGGCCTCCTGCTAAGTTGGCAAGTGCTCAGGACTGTCCCACTGTGAAATCAGCAAGCACTTGAGGGCTCTCTGCTTGACTTTTTTTTTTTAAAGCAATTTATGCACCCTTCCTTGCATCATTCATTTTCATTCCAAAAATAACTAGAACTATGTTTAGTTGTCTCATTAGGGCATGATTTTGGTTCAACAGTACCATTTTTCCTAAACTGGGAGCGAACATGTCATTTTTTACTATTACTATTTTACTGTCTACAATAATGTCTCCATCAAAGTATTGTGAATTTACACAGTGGTGTCCCATTTCTCATACAGTGATTGGAAACCTTACACTCTCCTACACTCTTTAATTGTGCGTGAGGATTCAGTGCTTACGCCGTGACATTGGACCTGGGCCCAGGTAACACATTTACCACTTTCTGCAAGTCTCACTGAAAATTAAAAGTTTCTGCACGATAAGCACTTTACTTTTGACTTACTTTTAAATTAAAGTAAATTTTGCTGATAATACATACTTTATCTTAAGTAAGATTTTGAATCTAAGACTTTTACTTGTAGTGGAGTATTTTCACAGTGTGGTATTACCGTAGTACTTTCACATAAAGGAACTGAATACTTCTTCAACCATTGAGATTAGCTATGCTGCAATAAAAAATTGTAAATCAGAAAATCATGCCAGGAAATACAGTACTTCTAAAGCATTTCTACAATACCAACTTGTCTCATTTTCATTTAATTGTTTTTAGTTTTACTTTATGTGCATTGTTTTATATTTGAGTGTTTTTGGTGTTCTCCAGTGTTGCTTGGCTGTAATACGAAAATAAATAAATAAAGGAAATATTAAAATTGTTGATTTATACAAAAAGAATAATTTCAATAAAGCGATCAGTGCCTAACAAATGATCTAATCATCAGTTCCTTCTTGTAGTTCTAGTACTGATAATGCCTTTTCCACTCTAGCCTGTCACTTCATTGACTACGTTTACAAGCACATAATATTCCGTTTTTTATATTGCACTAATATTTCCGTTTACATGTAACTGTGCAAAACAAAGTTTACCAGCAGTGGGGGACTTGTCAGCCCGTTCGAACACAGCGTCACTCTTTCATTCCTTCAACCAGCTTCTTGAAAAGGTTGGCGCAGCGATGTGTGCGCATATCCAAAAACCTGTTGATATCCAAGTCTTTGATAATGTTTAAAAGTAGCTGTGTTTCTCCTTCTTATCGGGTCTCCAGCCTTGCAAACTGTTGGCTGGTTGGTTTGTTTACAGCAACCATAGCAACACACAAAGCTGACCATAAGCCTGCGGTAAAACCCCCGATTGAGACTCATATTCTGAATGCGCTGTATACATGTCCAAATAATTCTTCCAAAACCTGAATAATACCGGAAAATCCCACATATTCCCGCTATATTCGTAAAAAGGCCTTATTCTGAATATCCAACCGGAATATGCTGTTTACATGACATGTATCAAATTCGGAATATTGTGATATTCAAAATAATAGTGGAATATTGGTGTTCATGTACGTCTTTTTCATTTGAAAGTGTCAGGTTAGATTTTCCTCAATAGCTCTTTCAGCAGCTCACTGACATGTCTATGTCCAAAAATACAATAAACCATATGTACTGAAGACTGGGAGTTACATCTTAGTGTGTGTGTGTGTGTGTGTGTGTGTGTGTGTGTGTGTGTGCATCTTCCCTTGGTTTTCTATTAGACCACAGAGAGTGTGACAAATGGATGTGTCAGAGCTTGATGGAGCACCGCGATTGCTCTGCTAGGCACAAAGCTATTACAAGACTATATAGACAGCCCCAAAGAAAAATCCTGTTTCAATCAACCACACATAATCTGGGAGACAAAGAAAGATGTTCAACTGTTGATAGAAAGAGTCAGACTCTCGTCCTGAAGGAAGATCGTTTCCTAATACCAAATTTAAATAAGTAGTTAGTATCTCAGAAAGTTGAATTCAGATTTGTGTACAATTTTCTGTCACCCTAGCAGAAAGAAACCTGGAAATGTTATCTAGAAGATGGACAAGTAATACCTTCTCAAGCTTCTCCAGCGACAATGAATAGGAGACTGATTTCTAAGACCTATTTGTTGTTGTGAAAATCTGTTTTCTTCTGTAGATCTTTAAAGTTTGCTACTTTGTATGTAAATAATTACGTAAAACCAGACAAGAATACTTCCCACCAAAATTCAAACAAATACACTTCACAATGTACGTAAGGTAAGTTCCAGTGCAGATTTCTGGCAATTTGAATCTTAATGATTACTAAGTCTTCCCACATTACACTGAAAGTATTTTTCCACTCAGAAATATTAAATGTCAGAAATATTAAAGAAGTGGCATGTCATTTAGCAGGGTTATGTACATGTAACTTGTCAGGGCTTAAAGGCATTCAAATATTTTGACACAAAAGAAAAAAATTTCACGGAGACCCCGAAGGGTCACGGCAAGATTTTTTTGTGTTAGCAATATTTTGAATTCCCTCGCAATATGTTTTGCGTTACCTCGCAATACTATTCTTCTTACATTCCTTCTGAGCCATGTGTCTATTTCCACAGTATGGATTATGCAGATATACTGCTCAATAGGCACATTCATATCTGTTCTATAATCAAATGTATGAAAAGATGATGTGCGATGTCAGAGCATGTGGCGATCAGAGTATGAATGTGCCCATTGAGAAGTATATCAGTATAATGTCCAGTTCAAAATCAACGAGCTGATCCAGATGTGGAATTGCGCTGGGCATTTAAGTGGAAATAGACACATGTCACAGAAGGAATGGAAGAAGAAGTATTAACGGGTACTGAAAACATATTGCGAAGGAACACAAAATATTGTGAGAAAATGCAAATCTTATTGCGAGGTAACGCAAAAGTAGTCCCTAAAAAAGATCTTGCTGTGACCCTTTGGGGGCTCCATAGATTTAAAAAAGTTTTAATACAAGGTAGAAATAATGTCAGAAAGCCTCTGCAATTTTTTTTTTTAAGTCTCTGAAAGCAATTATAATGGTAAAGTATTTCCATTAACACTTCCATGTTTCTTGCCTATAGGTTAGCCAAGTGTTTGTCTGGTGTGACCGAGAGATGTAATGTCTTTTTGGGGCTGTAATCAGCCTGCTGGCACTACACTAAATTTCATTGCTAGTAAAGTGCAGAGTTTAGATTCAGGTTTGGAATACAGTAGACATGCGTCAGTGTCACTGTAACATATTTTTCTGATGCAAGTCAAGTGAAACAGACAGGAGTAAACAGCCTAGTAGAGATAAAGCACTGTGACCTTGGCCAGGTTTCCTCTAACTGAGCCACCACACTGTTTTTTTGGATAGCATGTGCACATGGGAATGTGTGCAATAGTGTGTGTGTGTGTGTGTGTGTGTGTGTGTGTGTGTGTGTGTGTGTGTGTGTGTGTGTGTATGTGTGTGTGCGCACGTGTGCCTGTGTACATGAACAGAGAGATAGAGACAGAAAGGAGCTGGTGATGTTTGAGGAATAAAAAACTCTCACCTGTGCACCTGAATGTGTAGAGTTAGAAAGAGAGAGAAATGTCAATGTACAAAAATCTATTTGTATGTGTTATTGTGTTTGTGTGTGTGTGTCAGAGGCTGTCCCCTTATAACAACATTCTTAGTCAATTCCCAGAGGAGCAGATCCCAACCCTTCCTACCTGACTGACTGCAGTACCAGAACCAAATGTTTATTTTTTGGTTTACTCTACAGGTTTTGTCAAACCTCTGTGTATGAACTATTTAAGAATGCATAGTTTACCAAATGATTTATTAATTTATTTGATTAGTCCATTCATGTTTTAATAAAATAACACTGAAGGATCATAATAAAGAAGTCAGAAGTTTATTTATTTATTTATTTTTATGTTTCCAATATGTGATATGAAAGCACCAGTTCATCATGGAACTGCAGAAAAACCTTAAAGGAATATGCCACCGTTTGTTGAAATAGGGTTATTCACTGTCTTCTCTATATTTATATAGGTGGGCAAACACATTTTGTCTCAGTGCATGCATTGTCTTAGTCTGGCCCACAATAAGTAATTAGATTTTGTTTTTATTGTTGTTGGGGTCACTTTTACTCACGACATGCTAACGGCAACAAAGGATTCCATTAATTACGCTAAGCTAAGCTAGCGGCAGTGCCGCCGGACTAAGACAATGCAAGCACTGAGACAAAAATGCGTTTGCCCACCAATATAAATATAGAGGAGACGATGAATAACCCTATTTCAACAAACGGTGGCGTATTCCTTTAAACAGACACTTGCACTTTGCTAAGATACAAAAACATAAGCCTAAAGAGCCATTTTCTTCTGTCTTAATTATATACTCCTGACTATGATTGTCTGTTTTAATGGCTGCCCTACTGTGAATATATAACTTCTGATTATCTGCCTGTCTGTGCTAATGCATGATTGACTGCTTGAATACCAGTACAACTGTGTAACTGCTTGTCTAACTACCTATAAAAAATGAATGGTTTCCTGGCTTTAACCTCAGCCCTGTCCTGCTGTCTGTCTCTCTCTCCCTTCCTTTATCATTCTCTCTGTCCGTCTTCTTTTGGCTGTGCATTTAGAGCAGGCCTTTGCTGCCAGCATTTGTCGGCTCATCTTCAACCAAACACGCCGCACACACGCACACACACACACACACACACACACACACACACACACACACACCTAGTTTTTCACTTTCAGTGCATTGACGTCAATATGCAGCAAAGGTAGGATTAGGGGAGGAGAGGATGGGATAAGAGTGGTCAAACTAGGGAAAGGTGGAGGGAATCAGGAGACACAGGGAGTAAAGAAAACCACATAAGGAGAATTAAGTGTAGACAGACAATAGACAATTGAAGAGAGAGGTAGAGAAAGAGGCATTTCTATCACATCTCGGTCAGTAAAACTACACTTCAGGGCTAAACAGGCTCAACACTGAACTTATAACTCACAGCAAGAAATAAATAAGTGCTCATCTGATAACATCTGATTTTCATGAGCTATTTGCTCCAAATACTGGAGGCCCTGATTCCGATCTAGTAGGTGCATAAGCTTAACATATTGATACAATATGTATGAAAGCTTAAAATTCCGCTGACAACTTGTTTGGTCTTGTTGAAACACAATCAAAAATTGGTGTGACAAATTTGGTGCTTGTCTCTCTAACAAACAATCTTTGGCTGGCAACAACTTGCAGAGAGGATGCTGACTACAGTACATTAGTACAACGTTTCATTTTGGCCTTTGGGTTATACAGCAATAATGTCAATTAGATACTGCTGATATAATCTGCCAGCGGCCCTATTTGTCATTTCAGTCTGCGAAAGTCAGAACCATAAGAAACCTACTACTTGCAAGTGTTGTACAATGCTCTTTACAAAAAATAAAAATATTTTTAGCAACCGTAAAACAAATCCAAAACGGAACCACCTATCAGAACACAACCTTACACAATCATAAGTATTTCCAGCATACTTAATAATGTTTAAAAGAGCCGTCAAAATGTGTTCTAAAGTTTAGCTAAAGCTATCTATCTTTGTAGAACACTTTGTGTTTCCCGGACAGCATTGAGCCCCAGTGGAGAAATACTTCATGGTAGTTGCATGGAGGTGGGGGGGCGGGTTTTTCCTGATGGGAAGCGAGGGTCAAAGGACAGAGGGTGTAAATGAAGTATGCTGTACAGATTGTAAAGCCCTTTGAGGAAAATTTGTTATTTGTTTTCTTATATTGGGCTATATAAATAAAAATGACTTGGCTTGCCACAACACAGCACGAGCAATAAACCAACACATGGCATCGAGATGAATATACCCAGTAGATTTGTCTAACTCAGACTGATGGAGCCTCATATAGCTTCTGAATAAATGTTTACACAGAAGAAGAAGACTGTCAATTGTGTCCCCCATTCCTGTAAGCGTATAGTAGTCAGATTAGACATAGGTAAGTGTTGTTTCACAGTCAAATGATTAAGGTGACCAACAAATCCCAATGAACATATTGCATGTGAGTATTGTATTAAGACAGACAAAAACAATCCAAACCTAACATTTAACAGTTCCAAAAGTAGGCTTGCAAACATTTTCTATACATTTTCTATACCTATTTCCTCTTCTTTCCATTTGCATACCATACAAGAAGTTTTACTGGACCACTCTTAATTTGTTTAGGTTTGTCTAGAAAGCAACCTTAAAATATTCTTAATTTTAAGGTAAACAAATACAAACTTAATTTAGTTTGTATTTGAAACATTCTGTTCTTTCAAGATTTCCAGAGGTTTTCACTCTTCAAAAGAAACACAAGTCTGTCTGTCTAAACTGCCAGTCTTACAGCAACCACATATTCTATTTTCTCTGCTACTTCCCGTATTCATGTATTCAGCTCCTGCATTCAGCAAGGCGCTAATAACCTCCTCACTCTTCCCTCCCTCTCCTCTTCTTTCCATTTGCATCCATCCAGTGCCTCGATCCCCCCCCCCCCGCTTCCACTCTCTTTCTCTAACTCAGCCTCACTGTATTCCTCACACGGTGAGGGTAAGCCCAAAAAGCTGTCAGAATATGTTCTGCTGTCAGCGAGATGCCGAGTGGGAGAGCATTAGATATTGGCCTCGGTGTGTCCCTGACAAGAAACAAGCCAATTAAGGAATCCCCCGGCACTGCTTAAGCCCGGTTATGGCAGAGGTCCCCGAGACGAACACTGGTGTGCTAAATCATCATACCTTTTTTATATTAGAGCCTCCGTGGGGAGGAGTGGAGTGATTCTGGATTATTCCTTTTTTTTTTTTTTTTTCGTTCTCGCAGCATGCCGGCCATCACTCAGCAGCACGCCTTAGAGAAGTGTATCTGAGCTATGAAGGACACTGACATACAGATTTCCCTCTCGCTCCTCCTCTCTGTTGTTCAGAGCTCACTCTCAGGGCTAATAGTATTAGGGACGGAGGAAGTGCTTTGAGATAAGCCTAAGGTTGCGTAGTTGCAATCAATTACTGTGGTTAAATATTGCAATAAAAAGATTAAGGATTAGCATTGGGGGAAAGTAAAGAGGCTTGAGAGGGTGTGCAAATGCCTTCGAGTGAGTGCGAGTGTGTAAGCACATCAATGTGTGTGTGGTGTTTTAGTCATCTTTCGCTCTCACAAGTTATATCCAATCACTCCCCAACATGGGCCTCCGATCTTCCTCTCTTTCTCTCTCTTCAGCCCCATCTCTCCCTCTCCCCCGCCCCCTCCTCCCCCTCAATGTCCCCAAACTCAAAGCCTGAATCTGACGGCAATCCTCTGAAAACTTTTCCCAAAACTGACAGACCGATTTGTTCAGAGGACTTTATGTCAACTAGCGGCTGCCTGAGCTTACTCTTGTTGTATTGGGAGAATGATAAAAAAGCTGGGTATTCTCATGGTGCATCATCCCACAATAACACAGTGGGAGGCTGCATGATGGAAGTCAGATCTACAGTAGGAAAATCATTAACGATTTGGCATCCAAAATTGTATCAATAAGATAATTTGCTTCCCCAGCCTGTCAGTCCAATTTATTTCTACTGCTACAGCGTCCTGAACAATGGAGAGTGAATTGTGTAGTTTTTAACAACAGTGGAGCTTGATGTTACAGAGAAAGTATATGAAAGTTTTTCCTCAAAAAAGTTATTATTAGAAACATTTACAAACTTGTAACACAAAATACTAACCACTCCAGCCATTGTGTGGCTTTGTTGCATTCACAATATTCCACAAAGCTATACAATTCAGGAATGAAGGTAAGACACACTCTGCAGTACCTTCAATGGGAATGGCCAGTACATCAAGGCCTGTTATTAGCAACACCTGACAAATAGAGGACACATGTTAAATGCACTTAAAGTTACCTTTTTGGAACACATTAGACTAAACCTGCTGTCAGACTTGTTTTACAGTAGACTTTCTTTTTATTGTTGTAATTCAATTTTATTCAAACGTTTGCATCACATCTATATTACAGGTAACAGTGAAGACACAGTAGCTATAATATAAGCTATAATCTGCACCCCCTCACACACACACACACACACACACACACACACACACACACACACACACACACACACACACACACACACACACACACACACACACACACACACACACACACACACACACACACACACACACACACAGGTTGCACAGCCTAATATTTGACTGAGCAGTGTTCTGGCAGCAGAAACCCAATGTGCCAGCGTTGTGCTCCCCGCTTACATAACACTGTGTTTATACGCCCCCGGTAGATCTGACTTATTGGCTGCTCGGGATCTCTGACAAAAGATAAAAATAGGATTATTCCCTCCCTTTATGAGGGACAACCATCGTTCTTTGTTGCCCAACCTTCCTACGCTCAGTTGCCATTATGATGTCAATGAGTGAAAACAAAAGGCAACATTAGGCATTCTTAATCCCTTAAAGCTGTTTCATGTAATTTAATAAATAAACTGCTCCTTCCTTTGCTCCGCTCCCCCCCCCCCCACACCCACCACTGAGAAATGACTCATGCATATTTCAGCAGTGTGTCTGCCCATTCTGAGTGGAGTTTATTGTGGCTGCATGCAGACGCCAAATCAACCCTCTTTTCCTTCTCCTCTCTCGTGTCTTTCTCTCACTCACCCCTCTGACGTCGTGTTCTTCGTCACTATTCAGCATTTCAGAACATGGAGAGAAAAACTGAGAATAGAGACAGACGTCTTTGCTTCATGAAAACAACCTCTCAACATTTTTCCCCACTGAAGTTTCAGATTCCATTGGCTTTCTGAAGCACGCGCAATTATTAACTTCTACTAAAGAAAAAAGTTTACAGACTGAAAGTCCTTGAAAGACGTGGTATAGATCAACTGCTGTTCAATATGCACAAATCTAATGAGTAAAACCGTTAAGGGTGAATGTGTTTTCTAACTCTGAGGATATTCCCACATTCAGTAAAGTCATTAACAAACATAACAACAGTCCTCCTTGCATGGTTTCCCCATGTGGGCCAATTGAAACAGGTCTATTTACTTCCAAAGCAGAGCAGGTATAAAATAATCAAAGGGCGCCTTGCACTGAAGGCTGGGCGTGACCAAGCCGTATGATCGTGTTTACAGTGTGTAAACATCTGTTTGCAGCTTTCCAGTGTGCCTGAGATGTGAACCTACAGGGAAACGCAATCTTGTGATGGGAGAGACCAAGCAAAATTAATTCATTGATTGAAGTGCCTTTCCCTGTAATTTTCACTTTAATGAAAACTATTCCCAGGCAACTGTGATGATCACAGTACCACTTTGAAAATGAACTCTTATACTACCTAGACCGACAGCTAAATCTTGCCGATAAGTTTGACCATATCCACTTACTCTCAAATGCAAAGATGAGCACAAGGTGGCAAAGAGAAGCAAAGGTGTAGCCCTGAGTCTAGGGCTGCTTCTCACATTCCTTATTTGATAGCTCCTCGCTGCTCGGTCCTCGGCTGAACCGGAAGTTGTTCTGTCCCTCCTTCGTGAAGGCCATCTCAAAGCTCTTATTCCTGCCCTGGGTACAAGGATCAAGCATCGAGAAGGGATCTCTGAGGAGCCATGAGTGAGGATACACGAAAGCAGCCTTCCTGGTAGCCGTGCAGCTGAAAGCAGTAGCTAACTCCGCCCATAGAGCTTATCATTTCATGTGACGCTTCAGAGGAAAGGACGTCTCCATCCTCTAAAACACATTTGGTTGTGTCCTTTCTCCTCCCATGATTTCCTCGTGTCTCTCCTGTGCTTCCTCAGTGGGACGGACTAGGAAGCGAGGAAGGGAGGCAAGTGGAAGAGCCAGGGATGCAATTTAAGGGAAGTGAGAAGGACCCTATATGTGTCGAATTAAAACGACACCTCTGCTTAACTAGGAAGTGTAGGAGAAGAGGAGGAGTGCTTTGAGCTTCCCAAGAAATATATTGTGCTTCCGACTTGGCTGTTGAAGTAAAACAACTATATCTCACTTACTTTTTCTGGCGCTAATTTGTCAAAATGTTAAATATATGCTAAAAATATGTTCAAGTTGTAACTGACTCCATGTCAACATTATACTTCCTGCTCATCCTGTTTAACTGTAGTTCCAAGAAAGATTGTACCCTGTGTCAAAAACCTGTGAAAACATTTTATTTGCGTGGGGTGCACAGTTGCCTTAATTTGGTGGGGCCAATAGTGAGAGACTTTGAAAACCCATGGAGATGAACATGGTTGCCTTTTAACTTGATTTTGGCACATACAACTTTTCATCCTCTTAAAAATAGATTTTACATTTTGGTTATTTGGCTGGTTCTCCTACCTGTAATACTTGACAGTGAGTAAGCAGCTATAGGGCTTCTGTGTCTTGCTCAAGGACACTTCAAACTGTTGTTGTTGAGATTATGCAGAATGCCACAGTGTCCTGTGTTGTAATGCTGGCAGACCACCACCATGTGCTTGTGGCTAACCTTCCTCTTCCACAAAACCACTCACCTGCCTCTCTTTACAAGGGTTGTTTAATGGCTTTTGATAAAAAACTAATCCATAAATATACACCCCAATTTCCACTTCACCTTCAAATTCATATCATACGACCAGCTATATTCCTGGCAAACTCATCATCAGGTAATCAAGTTGCAGCAGTTACTGCATATTAAATTATTTTGAGATGTGCATTGGGAAGGACTGACTGACAGCAGTTTATATCCGGAACTAGAGCCAGTGTGCCACTCTGATAGGCAGCTACATGGTGCGCTGCTGTACCGGCCTGATACCAGGCTGTGTCTAATATGGTTGGGATTGACTTCCTCTTGCTGGCTCCCCGGTAGTGAGTGGGATTTAAACTGTTTTACCTCCCCTGATCTTCACACCTTCCCTCAGGCCCTCTCACCTCGATGTCTTAAATATTAATGGTAAATCGGAGGATAGTGGATGAGTGAGGATGGAAGAGGGCTGACAGCTTAATCATGGAGGCTGCAGCCTCCCTCTCTCCTCTTCCTTAACGCTGTGGGCGGCTGTCACCACGACCTACATGATGTAATCACCTCCATAACCCTGATATGGGCCACCAAGGGCCTTGCAGGGAGAGATAGAGAGACAGAGAAGACTGGGGCATAGGGATCTTCCAGCAAAGGATCATTTAAAGTCAAAATCCACAGAGACTAGGAGTAAGATAGTAAAGATAGTAGAGGATGGAGGAAATACTGCATAGCTCCAAAAAAAAAAAGCAAAAAGTTGTACTTACTGCTAGGGCTCTTAAACACGACTTCAACAAGAGTAATAGCTTTTACTAGAACCTTCATTCTTGTTACTTTCCCTATCAGTCTGCCTGCAGTCACCTAACAGCACAACAGGCATCAGTCATTGCTTCTGTTTTTTTTTATGTGTATTTCTTTTTCTTTTTATAATGCTCTCTCATGATACTGTACTGAAAAAAAAGAATTCTAAACATGTTTTTGTCCACCTCCACAGACTTATTTATTAATCTCTATTGTGTCATGAGAGATCACAACTAATAAGGTATGACATAGATTGGAATTGCAACCACAAGCAGTAACCTCATTAAGCTTATACTTGACACTACATAAAAGAAGGTTAAAGCCCCAGGCATTTCCCTTTCAATAAACCATGGATTGGTTGGCCTTATATCCTGGGGTTCAAGATGGTCAAACAAGTACTGAACATAGTCAGAGTTGCATGGACAAAGTTGCTCAGCCTCTGCCTCTATTTTATAATGAGTCTCCATCTTAAATTGGGCTGTGCTGTAATTAATGGGTATTGAGACAAAACCGGCACAATGGAGGTGAACAAAGTTGAGCTGGCTTTGTTGCTGACTTTATATAATAAAAAGACATTTTCTATCAGGTCCTCAGGTATTCTGACAGCACAGAGAGGAAGAGGTTTTGATGCAACTTGAAGGTTTTGATCTAAGGATGCTATTGTTACTTGTCAGATCTATATTTCATTATTATGATACCTTCAGTTTGGTAGTTGCAGGCGTTTCCAAAGTTTCGATTTTCAGCCGGACAAGAAACTGTTGAGAAGCTGGAGGCACTTACTGCCAGAACAAAATGGGAAAACCATTTTTATTAGTCGACTGACCAAAAATACAGAATAAAGGTATAGAGCATGCTGTCATTGTTTCTCCAGTAACTGAGAGGCAACCAGATTTAAAATGGAGACTTGAACGCTACGTTTTTTGCAGTATGCAGTTAGCTTTGTGAGCATGGGCTGGACTGATGGTCACTCTATATGCTTCCCTTTGGCTAACATTTAAAGAGTCAATATAATATTTCTGTGGCTCTAAAGGGACACAAACAGGACATGAATTGATGGGGGCAGATTGGACAGCATAAGGAAAGCTTCCTTAGAGACCTTGGCTCATTATCTGTCTTCAAGTAACAGTATTTCCCATGTGGACAGGGGGTCTGAACAAAAACAAGGATGTGAATATGAAACATATCATTACCATCCATTCTGACCTGTTAAAATCAATATAATTCTTCTCATTGATGCAGAAATGGTCATGCATTTTAAACAAGGCACACTAGACAGTAAGACCGAAGAGAATAATTGGGAGAAAAGTCGCCCTTCTTACCCCGTTTATAGGATAGGTCTTCCATCCAAGCTCTCCAAGCACAGACGTCGTATCCAGCAGCACAACTGAAATGGGTGAAAAGAGGCGAGAGGAAATACAACCATTAGCAATCTGTCAACACACAAAATGTCCTATTTTCACACTGGAAATTGAAATATCAGTCATAAACCTGTTCCTTTAGACATTTTTTATATTAATAGAAATTACTTTGTCGGATGAATATTTATGAGCATGGTGGTGTATACAGTGAGAGCAACATTTTTGCCACTTGCGACACAATTTGGGGACTGATGGATTGCAGTCAGATTACTGTCAACAGTCCATTCCCTCCCCTGCCATCCCTTTCTCCCATCCACAGCTTTACCTGAATCTCACTAACAACAACCTGCTCTTCTTCTGCTGATGACTGTTCAAGAGATACAATCAGGGATACATCTGTCTTCAGCTCCTCTTATGCCATGAGAATGTTGTGTGTGTTTCATTATGCTAACTATTAATCAATATCCCAGTATGGTTTTTAGTTATGTAAATTAGAGCTTCTGTATTGCACTTAGACAGTGAAATTAATCTTGGTACAGCATAATATCATAGTCAGTTGACTCTAACTTTCCAAGTAGTGTTAAAAAACAAAGCAATTTTAACCTGGGAAATGTTTTGTCTTGCTCTCAAACACAGTAGATTTAATAATTCAGGAGGATCTCTCCCAGCGACAAGTGATTTACAGTGAAAAGGAGCAGACACGGCTTCCTTAAATTTACCAGTTCAGTGTGATGCCAGCATAACACCACTAAACAAGTTTTTACCTATACTTGCGACATTAGGGAATAGACAGTAGGCACATATTCTGTTGCATTTTCAAAATCCATAAATATTGCATGGAGCCGATCCAGTCACCTTGTCAAATGTGCCAAATGCACAGTATGTGTGAAAATACAGTTATGTCCTAAATGTGTGCATCATGAAGTAGTTATAAGAAAACAATGATTATTCAGGGAGAGAGTGATAGCTGGCAGAAAAACAACACTAGAGTCAAGAGGCTTGTCTAAAAGCCAATCATTTCTCTCACATGACACAAGTCATCAAAAACCTGTCGCCACAAAACTCATCTTTAAACTTGTCCTTGAGCAGCCATTGACTTAGATCTTAAATGTTGAGCTGTGAATCCCACATGCTTTGTAATGAGACTGATTTCTGACAAATCATAGTGTAGTCTTCAACTCTGATAACGACTGAGTTTTAAGTGTCAGTCAGTCATGAATGTCCGCTTTGTAAGTGGTCCTTGGGGGGCTCATTATGCCAACACAAATCTTTATCAGTGACAATATTTCCTGAATAAATCTCCATTAACATCATTGCTCTGGGATAGCTAGTTATTATAACTGAATGTATATCAAAGGAGGTATTAGTTTCAATGGTTTTATAATATCATTTGTGAATCACAATGTCAAGGTAAAAGAAAAGTTATATTTATATCTGTGAATGTACTCTGACGAGATCAAGGCAAGCATAAAGGAAGAAGGGACATTTTTGAAACTGTCTGTTCCACAGTTATGAGCCAATACACCTCTGATGGAGCGTGGTTGACAGAGATTGTCCAAGAATCTGCTCACTGAGGTTTTCATTGTGTGTGCATGTACAGTATGCAGCTGTCATACACAACTAAACCCTCCGCTATTCCACTCGTCTCCCAGAGCGCTTGTATTGGACACACTGCAGTGACACAATGTAACACCTGTTTTGGATCGAGCTAAACGGGTGTATCACGACATCCAAGAGTTATGAAAGCCATGAAGGATATGGGACCACTGTGTTGTCAGATTTAAAGAAAATACAACACAGGCAAAAAATACAGATTGATGCTTGCAGTGTCAGTGTGGTTGTACAGCAGAGAAAAAATAGAAAATTCTTCCTTGTTCTGTGGCTTTGTGTCTCTGTATGGTTGGGGTGCTCTGTTGTATCTTCCAACATAATATTGCTACATATTGCTAGGTTAACAAAATATCCTTCAAAAATGTAATATAACCTGTTCATAGACACACAATGATTTGTTATGCTTATAAAAAACATGTGCTTTTTGATGATAATATTGTAAACTGATAATCAATTCTAATAAAACAGGTGTTTCTAATAGTGGGATGCAGAGACTCACATAGGTTTTTCATGGCGTTCCACTTCAAAATCAGGAATTGTTGAAATTCATTGTAAATTCTGAATCTATAAAAAATATCCAAATTAAGAATGCCTTACAGCAGCATTAATTTGATTCTGATTTACTTTTTGGCCACTGGGGGCACAATCTGTTAACATTGACATATCTTCACCTTTTAAGTTATTGTGGCAAACTTGTTAGCACACAATTGCCTTATTACACATACAGTATGGAACCACATTAACATTAATTTGATGTTGGGTTTTGGGCCACCAAATGAATGTAAGTTCAATATTCACTCTCTTTGTAGCTCTGTTTTTGGTCTCCACCAACTCGAGGGAAATATCTGGCTCTTTAGCAGCTAAATAATGCTCCTCTATGTTCACCAGCTAGTCGCTAATTGTATCTGTCTGCTGTTTGGTGCTAAGCAGGTAGTGGAAAATAGATTAATTAGAGTTTTTTTGCTGAAAACAGATGCCTGCTGGAAATGGGTTGATGAGATCAGTGAAAGTAAGTAGAAATAGTAAAGTTGACAAAAACCAAAACAATGAGCCTAAACATGCTAAAACGTTGTGAATGGCTGAGAGCTGCAGAGTTGGGGGTTTAATTATCTGTGAGCTCATCCCTTTTTTTAATTTAGAATATTGATTGCAGCTTTAATTAGACGTACTGTTTTCATGTTCAATTTAGGTTAAGTGTCTGTAAATATGTGGCATATAACTTAAATGTTAAATCCTTATTTTACTACATAAGCACACATTTTGTATGCACTCTGTTGTAATTGGTTTACCAACCAAAAAAGCAGAGGTAAAATCAATGTGTTACTGAGGTCATGTTATTGGAGTGGGAACTCCTAGTGTGCCAGAGAAAGTATTCTTAAACATAATGGCTGTATGCTTCCCAAAACCTGGCTTATAAGTGAGGTTTTTAAGGACAGAGAAATGTGTTTTCCTTAAGATTTCAAATGCCATCTGTAAAAATCCATATACTGTGCATGACTGACAGCTGGGGATTGGTAAAATCTGATTCTCTGAGCTAAAGGGAGGACACATGGAAAGAGACAGACATACTCTGCAGCAAGAGTAAAAAAAAGTGTGAGATGATATATTATTTAACAGTTTACTAGTTGTATCTAAGGTTTGACCAATATGCATTCTGATGAATACCATTAGGCTATGTTTTGATTAAGGTTGCTGATAAATGTTGCTATTAATGATATGTAGTGGCTGTAAATGTATCCATTTTCAGAATGTATTTTCCCCAGAATTGTATTCCATTTATTGTCGACCTCTGAAACAACATTTAGGCAATCATGGTGGGACACAAAATGCTATAGAGGGGACCATGGCGGATTCAATTGCCTGTGAACCCTGAAATTGCTGGAACTTTCTGCGCTTCACAAACCCTATCAGTAGGACCAACATAAAACATTTTACTCCTTTTATGTTTTGTTGAAAAAGTTTGCGTTCAAGAAGGTGGTGCTCTTCTCTTTGCCCGACCGTAGTGACATCACTGCTCATGCTACGTACCCAGTTCTTCTTCTGCTTAAAAATTGGAAAAATTAAGTAAATCAAATCATGTACACCAGATGATATTTCATACTAAAGACTTAAAAAAAAAAAAAAAAAAACACAAAGCATTTAATGAATCCTGTTGTGTTATATCAATCAGAGCTAAAATGGAGAAAATTGACATTGATTTATATGAAAATGTAACATATAATTCTATTGATTGACCATCCTATCCAACACAGCTAGGGAATTCTTCCTGCTGATCCTTTCATACTCCTCTTCCAATCTTGTCTTCTCTGCTCTGCTAGCTTATTTTAATATTTGCCTACCAATGCCGGGTCAGTTCCATGTCAGTGCCAGTACCAGGCTTGAGGACTAGCTGGCAATGTCAGTGGTGTTAATGGACACCATTAGACAACTATGGGCAGGAAAGCAGCACAGTCCCTGGAGGATGGCCTAATTAATGAGAATTGGCCGTGTCGCTCACTGCAGAGAGCAGTTTCACACTTCACTTTGCCATAAATGAAGAACAGCTGATGTGCATTAGAAGGCAGCGTGGAAAAGTATCCAGCAGAGAACATTGCACTGTTGGGTCAAAACTTTGTGTTACGAACTTTGTAACAGAAGAAAAATAGTCTTGATGGAGAAGTTCTATGAAGTGTTTATTTGAAACAGCTGTTTCTAATTATACAATGCACCATACTATATTTTAAAGTGTAAGAGTACAGAGGTGCTTAAATTTGCCCAAAATACAACTTTGGAATTTAACACCTCCGTTGTGCTGCCTGACGTTATTTTGAACTGACATTCCAGTGACCTGACAACAGCACCTGACAACTCTTTATGCATACAGATACATGCTTTTTTTAAACAAAATGTATCTACAGGGTTTCCAGATAACAACAGTAATGTGTATGTGTGTGTTACTGTGCACATTTACATTAACATTTGAATGTGTGAGCACTTTTACTTCACTGTGTGTGTGTGCATTCTGGTTTGGGTGAATGACTACCGAGCAGTGTACACCATAACTGCCTGCGTGTACATAACCATCATCTTCTCTCTCTCTCTGTTTCTCTGTCTCTCTCTATCCCTCCATAAAGTTATCTTTCAGCAAGGCACCCACAGACCCTGCCTGGAGCTCAGGCTCCTTTGGGACTTCCACTGGTTAGATATAAATAGAACATGAGCTGGCCAACTCATAAATACACGGAGCTCCAGTAGAATGATGACATCTCCTGTCTGGCCTACAGCCATTGCAGACCACACAAACACCTCAAAATAACTACAACCCTAACAAAAGACCAAAAGGCAGTCTCATCCAGTGTTACTTTATGTCAATTAGAACTGGGAACAGTTTGAGTATTCGGATTGGGGGGGGGGTTAAGATTGTTAATTTGAATAGGGCTGTCCTGTATTAAAGAACTGTCTGATTTGTTTAAATATAAAAAGCGGCATGAATTAAGAACCAAGCATGGCTCTTAAAACATTCATCAATGTGGCTGATTAGGTACATTATATGCAATTGCTTATAGCAGCACACTGGTTTCAGTTGTACTGAAAAATGAATGTAACATTTTTTGTATGCAGTATAATTCCTTTATTTCTTAGACCATTGTGGTTCAAAAAGCAAAGCAAGAAATAAAGCTTTTAATTTGCAAGCTCCCTACATACCCATTCCAGTAAACAGCAAGTCTTGTTAAAAGACAAACAATAGCATTTGATCAACAGAGACTTGTGAAAATTGATTTTGGTGAGGATTGCATACTGTCATTTAGTGGTGTAAACAAAGCGCTGGGCTCTTAACAGAGGGAATGATATGCTGTGAAATGGAAAACTATCCATAGCAGAGGCAACCTGACAGGCATGACAAGATCTTCAACACGTCTCCACACTCCACCAAGATCAAACCGTCAACAACGTAATAAATGGCAGCAAAGCAAATCTTTGAATGTGGTTGATCAGATCAGATTAAATAAGAGATTAGTGAAGGGAATTCATGCCAATAACATGTCATTCATCCATTCAGCACAGGTCAAGTACTGCTGCTGCAACATCGCGTATAAGCATGTTGCCCACTCCTCAATCAGTAGTGTCACAACAGGTGTTTTCAATCAGCTTTCAAAGGCAAAACACCTGCAGTGATAACGCTGATTAGGGTGCAGCTAAAAGTTCCCACAGAGTGCAACAGCAGTGTTCTATGAGATAAGCATTAAATCACACTATATATACACATGGAGTTTATTACTCATGAGTAATAGAACATTTAATATTTGCATACAACAAATACAAATACTATCTAAATATTTTTTGCATGTTTCATTTACTAAATACTTCACAATATTCCCATAACATTAAACCATGTCAAACCATGTTTGTATTGTGATTTCCTTCTATGCGGAATGCCATTGTTTTGGTACAGTAAATACACAGCAATGAGCAACTCCCTGTCTTTAATATATAATTGTATTTTTATTATGTTTTCCCAAAAACTTACTTACTTGACCTCTGTTCAGGTTTAAGCTGGATGAAAGCAGCTCTGCTGGAACAAAGCTAAGAAGAGAATTCGGGACATGTTAATCAATCTCAGTGTATGTACGTCCACACAGTCTGTCAAATTAGGCAAAACAAGTGAAAACACCTGTGTGGGTGTACCCAGGGTGTGTAGGGTCCATATACTTGCTTTGAACTACGAATGTGTCTGCAAGATGCAATACGCACATGAAGGGTAGGGGCAGTATGGTGATGTGATAGGGTCAGGGGTCAGTAGACACGTAATCGCCAACAATAGCAAAGAGTTTTGAAGATGAGTTAAAAGCCCTGTCACTGCCCGATCCGTACCGGAAACCCTGTTTGTTCAGGTTCTATTCCCTGACCAATGGGCTATCCTGTCCTAAACCATTCAGGGTCAATGCCTAACATCAACCATCTTCACACATGGGTAGAACAAATCTGGTTTCCGGATCGGCAGCCCGTATTTGTACAGTGTGTCATTGCTGCTGCACAGTGACAATACTCCGGAAGTTCTAAATGGTCTGAGATCATTGGTGAGCCCTCTAGTGGAGTCCTCCAGTAACACGCGTAGCACATACGCAAGTATGTTAACAATTCTGTTCCCGACCCAGCTGGTAAAAAGCAAGTATATTCCCGGCCTTATTTGTTTCAGGCAGAATCCCTTGATAGTAGTTTATCAGTCTGTAACCTAATGTATGTTTTGCATAAAATATACTGCATATGTAAGTAAGCACATAACACTTGTAGTGAATGGGCTAAGATATGCAACACTACCAGCGCGGTCCATTTAATACCAAAGCTAATTCATATAAATGACATTCCAAAATTAAACAGCTTTCACTGAGGCATATTTGCTTCACTCTTGACTTTGATAGGAGTTATTTTCCTCAAGTGTAAAGTATGAAGTGGATCTCGCTCTCCAGGTGGCCATAAAGCTCACATACAGAACAACTCAACAATCATTATCTTAATACATAGAAGCCGAGCCCTGACTAACAGTCTCCAGCCTGGAGTCATCTCAATCTCTCTAGAGGACCTTCGTGGAAATACTTTTTATTACATGCAGCAGCATGTGCTCCACTTAAAGTAGTGACTGAGATAACTTCTACAGCCCTAACTTAGCTTACCAGTACATGCATAACTGTGTACATATGGAAGGCAAATCTGATGAATCTGTCAATGTTAAAAATGGGATTTGCATTGTGTATTTTTGATGTAATGTTTTCAGAATAAACGCCAATGCATACATAATTAAACTGATTGTGAAAATATATAATGTTCTTGCTCCTGTGTATTAAGAATTCACATCCACACATGGTCAAAAGCACACACTTTGGCTTGGTCAAAGGTGCAGAGTTAACATTTTTGTGGCTGATTTTCCTTGACAGCACACGGCTGGTGCATATATCCTACATCTACAGCAGTAATGGTGATCTTATTGCTCTGAGGGTGGCGCCAGTGAGAGCAAAAGCTTTAATTGGCCATCCACATAAATCAATGCGAAAAGCTGCACTATTTTCATGATGATTTCATAGCTAGATCCTTTTGAGTCTTGCGATCTGTAAAGGTATACAGCCCGACCTTTTACTGTATGTGTTGCTGACCAGCTTCAAACTTTCAAAGACCCAGCAGTGTCTAAGTGAGATGCATTTGACCAACAAAAATGACATTCATGTGGTGCTTTGATCTGACTCATATATTTCCCAAGGATGGATTGCTTTCTTGATTTTTCATGCCTGAATCTCTGTCAGGAAAAAACTATCCGAACAATGTTAGAAGTGTGGAACAAAGGCGCTGTCTCCCGATTTACTGGGTGTAAGCAATCTTCTGCTCGGGGAAATTCAACAAGGGCTCAAGAAATCAGGTTAGTAAATGAGATCTGCGGATGTTCATTATAATAAATGTAACCTGCTGCCGACTTCACAGGGGAGCAAAATAGGGAAAAAAAGATTAATACAAGTAAATATTATGGAAAGAGATCTATTGATGGGAAAATGGGCTTGTTCAAACTTGGCAGTGAGTGAGTAGAGCTTTGTTAATAACTGTTTGCAATCCCAGTTGGGTTGATGTGAGGGATTATCTGATGTGTTGCTGTGAGAGGAGTCACACAGCCGAGAAGCAAGAAGTGATTGGTTTTTATTATTTATCTCCTAACAGCTGACATCTCGCCCAATTTCCTCTGTGAAATCCCCAATCTCTTGTGGCTGGGTTAGCTCAGTTGGTAGAGCAGGCGCACATATATAGAGGTTCACTCCTTGACGCTCCGACCTCTAAAAATAAGAAATCCCCAATCTTTTGAGTTCTGTTTGTCTGTGTTCAGAGTTCAGATGCATCAAACTACACTAAAACACCTCTGTGTAATGTTGACTTTTGTCCCCAGCCTACAGTGTATACTGTAGCTGAGCGGGAAAACCAATGGCTTTACTAGTTTTTCTTTTTCATGGTCATGATCTCTGGATCTCAACATGAATTGGGTGCAAAGGTTGAGACAGACACTTGCAGACACTTCATGCCCCTGTAGAATTTAGTTACCTTAGTAACCATGTAAACCAAACATTGAATTGTCCTCAACAAGCCACCATATGCAGAAGGAACCTGAAATTATTTTTGGCAAAGTCAAAAGCAATAGGCTCCATTGAGAAACAAGTGTGATAGTAAGGTGAGAGACATTTATCCCTGAGCACCTAACGAGGCACTTTCCTTTTTCATCTGAGTTATTATCAGTGTTTCCATTCTGAGCTGCGCCGCTCTGTGGTAGACAACGACTGCCATTGTGGCCATGAGGTCCCAGACCAGTCAATATGAAAGACTAAAGTACAATAGAAAGCAGACATCAGTTCAATCATTCAATCTGTGGCAGAGAAAAACACAGAGTGAGGCTGTTATGTAGCAGCTGTCTAGGAGAACAGGGAGTAGCATCGCTCTTATTGAACTGAGAGAACAATAAAATATAACCTGGGGGGCAGATCCCGCTGTGTCCCGCACAATCAATAAGACTATTTTAAACCTCACTGATGCCGTGTGTGTGCACATGGATCTACGGAGGATCACACACACACACACACACACACACACCACGCACACACACACGCACACGCACACATACAGACACACACACACACACACACGCACACACACACACACACATACACACACACAAAAGCGTGTGACCATACACACACATCTGCACACTCAAGCATCACATAAAATGACAGATGAACTGAAGGCATTACCCTGTATATACAATGACTCAGACACTTACACTTACATGCATATGTGTGGTCATGTGCATTTGAGAGCCCACTCAACATAAAGTGCAGACCTGTACACCTGCAGATGCACACACTCACCAAATAAATTCATCTTTGGCAGCTCAGCACCTTTTACTTTGCGTCTTAAATGTCCTGCAACACCCACGGCACAAAACATGCGAGTTTGCACTCACACACTGAAACGGACATTCTCACTCTGTCACCCACTTCATGATTGCTGCTCTATTCTCTACCATGTCTCTGGATGTGTGTGTGTGTGTGTGTGTAATGCATAATGTGTAATTAAAGCAACCTCAGGGTTGTCACATCAGGAGCTGATTTCTATAAAAACAGTGTTTCAATTTATTATTTGATTCAGTGTTTGGGTAAAAACTGAGCTGAGGCAAACCATTGAACTCTACTGGTAATTAATAAACTTTAAATATGAATCTGGATTCTGTCATAGCATATTTATATGCAAACCGAATGCTTTTTTTTAGATTATTGAGAGTAATATATTTGATATTTTATTTAATAAATAAAAGAAATAGGAATGCTCCAGACAAAGGCAAAACATTTTTTTTTTATGCGCACACATGCATTAATGTCAGTTAGTGCAGGACCTTTTCTCGGTTTGCTGTTATCAGTTTTTTGGTAATACTTCTGTGAAGTCTGTTAGGCTACTTTAGTGGTTCTTACAGCGAACGAGGGATTAAGTGGAAAAGCATTGCAAGAGTAAATGCATTGTCAGTATTTAAGATGAGAAGTTCAGGTATTTTAGGAGTGAATAATTAGACTCACCTTGGTTGCAGTGGCTGAAACGAGTGACGACAATTCCAAGAAAGAGTGAAACAAGGAAAAATCTGTTTCCAAAACTCATGTCTGCTGCAACATTTATCACCGGCTTTATACGAGGTAGCCTAGATGTAACTTGGTCAGAGAAAAGAGCGGCTGGATTCTCCACAAGCACCGATTCAATGGTCCTTACATTCGGTCCCGGTTGAAGAGAACTGCCGGGTGACGGAACAAAAGGAGATCCATCCCTTACCTGGAGGCAGCAGCGGCGATGGCGCGGAACGGGGACGTATTGGATAAAGTGGCGAAAATATCTAAAGTGAAATCAAAATGTTTGGACGGATGAGAAACACCTAGATCTAACAACTTTGCAGATTTCATGGACTTCGGTCGCCGATATTGCCTTGTTTTAAAGATACATTAAATGTCCTTTTCAAGTACGTCTCCGTAGCGCACAGAGTCGTGACAGACTTTAGAAATCCTGTTTTTGGCACAGCAATGTGCCAGCTCCCTGTCTCCAACCCGGTCCGCCGCAGCAGCGAGATGAACAGAGTGAACAGAGAAATAATGGGATGCAGCGGAGGAGCATCTGAAGCGGCGGCTACAGTGCACTGTAGAGACTGTGCGCATCTGTGCAGGATGCTCGGCACTAGAGGGGGTTAGCTGATAAGGCAGCGGCGTGTGTGTGTGTGTGTGTGTGTGTGTGTGTGTGTGTGCGTGCGTGCGCGCGCGTGTGTTATCTCATTGGTTCAAGTGCAGGGCTTCCCAAATTTTTCCACAAGGGCCTCAAAATGGTAAAATAGAAATCATTTGACCTGATGAACCCCATCTGAGAGTAGAGTCTGTTAGTAGCCTACTAGGCTGTATGTGATGTCAAATGTTTCTTGGGTTGTGAAAGTCGAAGATGATGATACCTCTCTTGTGTTTTGCTGAATTGAATTAATGTATTTTGGTGAATCAAATTAATGTTAGGTTTCATTAATTCATAAATACCAGTACGTTTAGTGAACAGTATGTGGGGATCCCTTTAGAAATCAATGACCAGTGAAACTTAAAAATAAATAAATGAATAGACGCATTCACGTTTTGTTGTAATATGTGCGACCCCTTTATATAATTTCCAATGCATATTACAATACAGGGTTATGCATTAGAAGACATACCTACGTTATGCAAAACTACTGTAGACTAACACTTTTTTGCCTGCAGCCTCATTTACCAGCAGTTAAAGGGAATAACAGTAGACAGACAGACGGACACACACACAAAGACAGACAGACAGACAGACAGACACACAGACACACACACAGACAGACAGACAGACAGACAGACAGACAGACAGACAGGCAGACGGACAGACAGACAGACTGTGTTGATGATGGCACCTGAAGACAAATGATGTTCATGTTTTCTTAAAAAACTGACCAGTCACAGCAGTGTACAAAAATTCTTAAAAAAATTGAATTGTTAATGATTAACTAACCATTACTTCTTCATTACTTCATCATGTTTGTGGCCCTTTAAATAAATTGCTGACCAGGCCCATCTATAATATGATATTTAAAATTAATAGTGGCATGAAATTAAATGTATTAAGAATTAAAATAGTGGGATGGCAAAGTGATACTGATGTCACTACCACTGACACAAAATACTGTATACTGCAGATACATTTGTATAGGTTCTTTATTCACAACAACATAAAGCACTTAAACAGTAATGGCTGAGAACAATTATTTCATTATATTTTATTATTGAATGAGTATTATTTCATATAGTATTTGTGGGGTCACAAAGATTGGGACATATGCCACCATTAATCATATCTTATTTATCAATGTTAAAAATGGAGCAGGTCAGAACTTTATTTGAAGGGCCACAAACAGGATGAAGTAATGAAGAAGTAACGTTTAGTTCATCATGATTACAACACTACAATTCAGTTTCTTTAGCCTGTTACTTTAACTACAGATTTACCTATGAAGAAGACATGAACATCATTAATAAATCAGAAATCATGATGATTGAAACCTTAATTGATGCAATAATTAACGTATTGTCCCTGCATTAAGTCCTGAATTAGATACTATTAATCATGGCACATTACTGATAGTTCATGAAGTAGAATGAATTCATGCTTTTTAATGCATGAAGTCATGCATCACTTCATGATAATTCATGTACCATTATCATAAAGTGTAACCAGTTATATTTTACAGACAGCAACTATTCAACCAACAGTGCTTGTAGCTCTCTTTACGACAACACAGACACAGGTTGGTTCTTTGAAACGGGCGTTTATTGCTTTGCTCTTCTGTTCTAATGCATCCATGTCATGCTGTGAGAACTATATGTGAATGAACAGTAAGCACTTTAAATACATTATACATTTAATTCAATTCAATTCAATTCAATTTTATTTATAGTATCAAATCATAACACAAGTTATCTCGAGACACTTTACAGATAGAGTAGGTCGAGACCACACTCTATAATTTACAAAGCCCCAAAAATTGCAGTAATTCTCTCAAGAGCAAGCACATTTACATTACCGAAGCAAATAAAAATACAAATTTCACTTAGCACGAATAGAAATAAAGCTTCACATGTAAGATAAAATACCTCATTGGCTGCTTGTCCTGAAAAGAGGTTCTTAAATCCTTTTGAAAATCCTTTACTGTTCGTCTTGGCCACGGTAGATCCTTGGTCCATTAACAAGTTCCGCAGCAGTGGAATCCACAACAGAGAACTTTAGTTCCGAGAGGAACAAAAAAACACAATGGACTAAAATATTTAACTATTACATCACGTTTATTTTAACCTTTACATTAAACACATTTCCTATTCATTTACTGTATGAAATTACTATAAATTTACTATGAATTTTGCATTAATTATGAGTCATAAACACAGCACATATTTAACAGCACTTACAGTGCTGATGTAGAATAGCCATCGTTCAGCATGTCTATACAACAAACTTTGTCTCAGAGGAAGTGTAGCTACATAGCCACCCATTTGCAGTGCAACAGTAAGCTGCTCTGGCTGCCAAGCGGCCAATGTCAGCCAAGATTAGGGAAGGTCTTCTTCTCATCTTCATGGACATCTCATCGAGTGAGTAAGCAAACCCTCCCCAACCTGACCGGGTTAAACAAAGCAACGCTGGCGCTGCTGTGATGAGACCCAGTCAATCAGGACATAGGAACAGCTCCCTGTCAGCACAGAGGAGGTAAATACATCAACATCACAATCCGTCACCACCACTTAGCTCCCAGCCAATCACCAAACAATGCAGAGAAGCTGCCAACTGACTACTGACTTTGTGCGGTGCAACGTGCAAACACATTGGAGGACGGAGGGTTGTAGAGTAGAATATATTGACCACAGTGGCCTGTTTGTGTCTATTGTAGCTGGACGGAGCTACTCTACAGAAATGGATCAAGCTATTAACGTCACCAGGCAGATATATTGCAGCTATAAAAAGATGGATAAATGTTGTGGTGCCTCTCAGCAAAAGAGGAGGTTATAGAAATTTTAGACTGGTGGCAACAGTGTGTGTACTGTAGATTTGTCATTGATAGGGACACAGAATTAAATATTCTAAGCACTTTCACACTTGCCACTACTTTATGCACTTATACCTAAACAGCAATCTATTATATGTCAGCAAATGTTTGGCTGAAATTCATTATAACCACTATATTTCGTCGATGAGATAGTGTGTACATCAACTTCTTCTTTTACCTTTACCTTGGCTTCTATTATTTCCAATATTTATACATAAGCCACTACTACTGTACTTTTTACGCTATAACTACTAATACCACTACTTAAAATGCAAAACAGAACACATTGCTGAGGACTTAAATCATCTCTCATCCCTGAAGAGGGTGATAACTGAGAATGATGATCAAAGAGGGCAAACTGTCGCCACGCCCCTACAATGATTTGGTTTCCTTTGCTGTAATGTTGGTCAATGAGGTGTGACTGTAGTGTATAGGGGGCCTAACTGTGAGCTATGATTCCATGTGTCCAAAGAGAACACGATCCATCCATCTGTACTCATCACAAGCAAATAGCTGGAACGAGACCACATCAGCACAACTGACAGAGACAATGAGACTTTATTACGCTAATAGCCTCACTAATGTCCTGTTCACAATGAAGTGCCAGCCCATACAGAACGGCCACCCATGTGGATTGAATCCAAACTTAGGCCTAAAGGAAAATTTCACCCCAAAGGCCTTTAACACTGTTAATATTTACTGAGGTGTTTGTATTCCCTAAGGGACAGGCCATCGACCAAAGCCCTCCATCCTCTTACATTAGCCTAAATAGATCCGAAGGCACTGACTAACAAGACACGTGTTTTAAGAAAGTGGCCTTTCACTCTAATCTTCTTCTGATCTCTAAATAACAATTCCTCTTTCTACTTAAACACAGCTGGATACAACAAATTTGTTTGCTGACAGTCATATAGTTGATGTAAATTAGAAAAGTACATGTTTGAGGTAGACGCTTACATCCTATGGGTCCTAGTGGGCATCATGTTAAAAATGTTTAAGTAAGTAAGTCTTAAAGATTTAATTTCAACATTAAATACAAACAATGACTAGTTGTTAGTAATACACAGAACCTTACAAAAATGCAGTGCTGTCCACTATAACTCTGATGGAGAAAGCGCTAATAAAAAATGTGATTGCGGTGAAGCAAGTCTGTATCCCAGAGTTGAGGTGGTCTTTCTGTAAAATATGCAATGAAACCATATACTGTTACTATTAATGGACAGAGCATGTGTGACGTCACACATTGGTTTGTGCAGAGCTGCTCTGAGCAAGGGGGTAAGCGAGCATCTGGCAAGCGTAGCTCCTATGGCGCCATTTTAATGCTAACAAGCACTAACCTGCCGTTAGCACGACAATGCATAAAAGACTCCATTACCTTGTATCTCACGTTCCGTAGTAGAAGTTTTTGTAAAAATAGGCTAACGATTGTGTCATAACCACGCGACTTACTGTCGCATAGTAGAGGAATTAACGTATAGTACAGGAGAAGCTTGCAGGCAGTTTCAACTTACATTAGCTGTTTAATTAAGTTTAATTACTAATGTTAACTAGCATTTTAGTTAGCAATAATTAGCCTGTGCCTATGTTATCCTTTATTAACTAGTGAAAACAGTGTAAGATGGTCAAACAAGAACACGGACACAACCAGCCTCTATCATGATTGACACATCACAAACTGTCAATTACAGAGTAGCCACGCCCCAAAACATACCCTGCTTTTCATCTATTTTAAAATCAATCAGACAATCATTCTGTATTGAAAAAGACGTAAAACTAGCAATTAAGACCATAAACTCTTCATGATAATATTTACTGAGGAAATAAATCAAGTGAGACGCGAGTCATTTCGCCATAGACTTCTATAGAAACCGACCTCCTTTTTGCAACGCACGTGCCGCCCCCTGCTGGAATTTAGATAGAATTCAGGTTTAAGGCACTTCTGCATTTGACTCAAAAATTGTCAAATTTAAATATAGTGAATAACTCCTCTGAATAACAGTATTGGTATTCAGCCCCCAAAGCCCAATTTAGTCCGACTCTCCAGGTCAAGCCAAGCAAAGATACAGTAATTAAAATGGCTGGGAAGCTGTACTGTCTGAGGACTTATACAGCAGTTAGACAGTGTTGTTCGGGTTTGGCAAAATAAAAATAGAGCCCTGAACCTCTGTGTTAATTACCCACTGCTCTAGTTTACCAATTAAAGAAAATAAACACTACAACATTGAGTCTGTTTTACTGATTAGGTGTGTGAATTATATATAATTTAAAGACATTCACTCAGCAATGATTTAGTGAAGTTTTAGCATTTGTTTTCCCATGGTAAGGGGTGTATTACATCTCATCCTCCATAAACTTTTGAGACTCAAAGTATTTGCACTGCAACAGTAAACCCATTTTCCTATTATAGATCATTGCTTTGGCCCTGAGGGAACATTGGTTATCTATGGGAAGCTTCATTCTGTTGCCCAAGGCGATGACATTGCATATTTCCCAACACAAAACGGTGACAGTGAAAAAAACAATTGCTCACAAACAAACCTTGATTACAGTGCTTCGAAATTGCCTGCAGCAATTTAAAGTCTGCCTTGTCTTCCGATTTGTTTTTTTAAATCGAGCTCAGCTTTTGATTTAAATGATACGCTGGTATGAAGCTGTCTGGCCTGTAAACACAGGCACCTGAGGGTGGAGCACAGTGGAGAGCATTAACTGACACTGTCAGGGACAAGACAGACAATAGTCCCATAACTATTTGGGTAGTCTCGCTTTGCCAGACCATCCACACGCTGCGGAGCCGAGGAGGGTCTGGCTAGTCCACATAGCTTTTTTGGGATGGGAGAAAAACGTGCTCTGATTTATTGGTATTTCTTTAAACCAATCACAATCATCATGGGCGGTGCTAAGCTCCGCACAGAGCCGCTATATAAAATAGTCATGTGAGAGAAAACTCAGATTGGACAGATAGCTAGCTGTCTGGATTTACCCTGCAGAGATCTGAGGAGCAGTCAACCATAGTCATCATAAATCCACCGGAGTTTAAAATTCCAACACAAAGAAAGCAGAAGGAACCGGACATCGGCGAAAATGCATGCATCCGGTGGAATTTCATGCAGCACCGGAGCAATCCCGGAAGTGGAACGTCAAGGATAATAGACTACTATTTAGGTAAAAATTAAGCATAGCAGGCAGAAACCTGGTCTATCCTAATTAAACCTGCAATAACTGATTTACTGCATCATCACAACACTGACCTATCCTCACCTCTTAAGTTAACTTGCTGATAAACAGTTACTAGTAGTTATGGAATAGCATTACCATTAATTTGGAGTCTGGCGACCTGATGAATGTAAGACAATGTTCACACTCCTTTCAGCTCTGTTTTTGGTCTCTACCAACAAACCTGGCTCTTTAGCTGCTAAATGCTCCACTATGTTCACCAGCTATTTGCTAACTGTTGTTGTTGTTACTGTTTGGTGCTGAGCAGGTAGCATACAATGTTTTTTTTTTAGAGCTTTTTTAAAAACTTAAAATAGTTGCCTGCTGTGGCAAGTAAGAGTAAACCAAAACAGTAAAGTATGGGCCAAACAATTAAACAATGAGCTGAAACTCGCTACAAAGCTCTATAAAGCCGAGGGGAGCTGCAGATTTGGGGGGAAATTCTCTGTAGGTTCATCACTATGATGGACATCTTTCACATTGTCACATTGTTTTCATACATTGTTAATATAAAAAATATGATTATAGGCATGTATTGGAGAACTTTAAAGGTGGAGCTTGTATGATACAAATTCCAGAAGGGACAGTGAAAGCTAGGACTACCACCATGTGCACCACTGTGTGTGAGAGAGACAGATTGCTGACTTGGCTTGTATCAATGTGCAACAATGTGTATGTGTCAGAAATCTGTGAAAAAAAGACAAAATGCCTTCAGTACAGCATGAAGCTGTAAGCTTTCTCAGCTAATTTCATCTGTAGCTTTAGGCAAGTCTGTAAAACCTGCCAGCATCCCAGATTGACTGAACATGAAGGCCTGTTTTCAGTAAACCATTCCTAGTGGGATGTTTTATGAAAATATTTTCATAAGTTGCATTGTACACATACTTTAATTATTATGCGCACACACAGCTCAAACTGTATTTTTTCTTTTTTTTCCAATTTACATTTTGATAAGAATATTCATTTGACATGTCTACATTGATAGCGCATTAAAAAGTTTTACGAACCTTTTGTTTGTAAGTAGGTTTGTTTCTAACAGAAGAATAGGAATATGAAGACCGGGAAATATGATGAAAAGAAAAGGGCCCTACTTACAGAAACTCCAAGTTCATTATTCATTGGATTCTGTGTAATGTCACAGTCTAGATGACACCAATTGACAAGTGACTTGCTCAATTCCTGTGGCCCTGTGACTATGACATGAATTCTTCTCAAATGAGTGTGTTCATAGTAATGAATAAAGAATCTTGATTAATCCTTAATACTCTACTTATTTGTTAAAATAACTCCTTGTGTACGTTAATCTGTAAAGTGAAATATATTTGTCTTAGGTTTCTGTCTTTGTTAGGGCATTTAGTCCCAATAAAGAATAGAGATACAAGAGCACAAATTCTGCTACAGACCAATTTTTTCCCCCCACAATGACTTGTAGTGTCTATCTTACTAAACGCAGGCATGCACTCTCTCATACACTCTGGTGCTACACCTCTGAGGTTGCCCACCTCCCTGGCTGCCTAATGGGCCATAGGCTCTAATCTGGATGGCCACGGTGCTCAGGAGAATGAGCAGAGCAAATAGACAGAGCAGCTCATCAGGTCTGCGAGTTGGTGTGTCAGTAACCCCCAGCTGTTTAAGAGACATACGCCCATCGTTCAGAGATGAGGAAAGAGAGCGGGATGCCTTCACAGTGCGGGGTAATTTCCAGGGACTGACAGCAGATAGCTTCTCATAAACCATTTTCTTCAACCTCCATAATGTCCCTTCAGCTATTCAAAAAGCTTTGTTTCTCTTTTCTGTCTCCTGGCTTTAAACAGAGACAATTGTTAAGTTTACTTTATGTATTATTACTAGCTCTATTACTGGTTTATTTCCCCTTTACAGTAATACTACATACATAAGTGATTGACACCTTAATTTGTAAATGTATTTTACAGCTGTAATACAAATGTATTGTTGAATGGTATTCAGCGTCATGCAAGAAATTACTTCTAATGTGCTTTTCTACTCTCCAGACTTTAAATTAAAGGGATGGAACAACATGACAAACCCTTGAGTAAAGCATTGCACACTTATTTGCATAATCTCCCATAATTCCTGCACATTTTCTTTTATTAAAGGAGTTTTGAAAGGTGTCTGGAAACAAATCAATCTCTGTTCTCCATTATTTCAAAATTCAATGTTCTCTAGTAGAAACGCAGTATATTTTCTCAGCAGAGTGCCATCAGCAAGCCTCTTGTCTTGCAGTGAATGCTTGTTATACAACGAAACAATGTAGGGTACTCAGCCAATCATGTTCACAGTACAAATACAAGATGAACTCCTACAAGAAAAGATGGCTTTGTTAATAATCATGAAGTGCACTAAACATCATTATCACCCTTGCACCTTTTGTGTTTTAAGTGTTTCTGTTAGTTTTCAGACAGCTTCTGTAATTACAGTCAGCAGTATGCAAGGTGGCATTTAGTGACTTGACAGTTCCTAAAACCTGCCCCCACCCTACCATCAACCCCAAAATTTAAATTAGTAATTGACAAATGGATGGATTAATGGTGTATAAAATGATCCATCCATCACAGGGGCTAAATGGGGTGAGAGAGCACCACTCTGTCAGACATGCATTTTTAGAGCCTGATTCTTATGACCTCTGTGTAAATGGATACAGCAGTGGTTGTCTTTATTTCTCTGTAAACCCTTCGCTTTAAAACTACGCGCTAATTCTGCTAAATAGGATACACTTCGGCTGCTAATCTTTACATTGTGAGTATATTAAAAAAAATTACAAAAAAATGAGTACTGCAATACACTTTCTAGCTGTCATGAGTGGTGAAATACTGAATTGTTAACGTGGTAATCATGCTGAATCTATTATGGATTTCTATTGAGTGTGGGTGTAAAGGATTGGTCGAGTGGTGGAGGGAGAACACAGAAAACCTGTGCTAAACCCACAGCTCCTGGGCAGCAAGCACACGCTGCTCTGAACCAACTTTAAGGGCTTTCATCTCTGCTTTTATAGTACAAAATAGTAAAAAACTATATTGTACTGTATTATACACCAACACAAGATATATATATATATATATATATATATATATATATATATATATATATATACATATATACACACACACACACACACACACACACACATATATATTTACAGATGGTTCAAAAGAGACGCATTGCCTGTTGGATGTGGCAAATAATAGAATGGTGGGCATTAGTGTGCACAGTATTGGGCAGTGTGCAACCAAATCGTATAGCATTAGTTAGCACTGTATCAGTAGGTTTTAAACAATGACAAACACTGACATCAATTTATTTTGGTATTGCCTTAAACCCCAACTCTAGTATTAAAATAATTGCAGTAATAATTGCAAATAATATTTACAGCAATCCATTGTTGGTCTTTGGCTAAACAAGGTGAAATGTTGTTTATTCTGTCATTACTAACAACTAGTATATTTACATACATTAAACCAAATAAATCCAACTACAGTGACTTTAAAACTAAATTGTGCCAAGGGATTTAAACAATTAATGTAATTGTTGATTCTTGCATGACTAAAATAACTCAACTGAAACAAAAGAAAGAGAGCTTTGGTGGAACTATCTATGTGCATGCCTGATCATTGCATCACCTATTCTAAGCACTCCTGTGACCTCTTGATTTAGAAATGACACACTGCAGGTGATTTACTTCTTTGGTAGAAGTAAATACAGTAATATGGTCTTGCTGTTGGAAAGCATGACAAACACATATTGATGATTCTTTATCATTTTGTTTTTGCGTTTTAGATAAAATCATCCGGACAAGGGGATGGCATCAATACCTCTACCTCAGCACTGTTACACAGTGATTTGATGGATTCTGGGAGAATGTCTTGTCCCTTTTTAAGATGCCTGTCCATTCCCATAAGCCTTTTTTTTTTTTTAGCAAATTTCCAATAACCCGAGGGATTAGAGGGACCCGTCCAACTCAGTTAAATCAATGGCGTCTTTGGAGATAAACAATGACAAGGCAAAAATCATCTGTCAGGAATGGACAGGTGCAAGTTTGTGTATCTGTGCACGTGTCTGTGTGTTTGTGTGAGTGTGGCTAAGCATGTACATACTAAAGCCAACATGCATGCATGTGTGTGTGTGTGTGTGTGTGTGTGAGTGTGTGAAGCCAAGAGCTCCACTAATAGTAAAGTGCTACAGCCTGATAAATAATACAATAACGTGTCTGTGCTGCTGCCTGCTAGCAGAGCTAACTATAGAAGATTTAGTTATCATCACAAAATCATACTTAGCATACATCTGAAACACTTTTGATGTGATGATGTTGCTCATCACCATAGTAGGTTTTTGTTATATTTATGTGTGTTTTGCAGTAATTTTTCAGCCAATGTTTAATTTCATTTGATACATGCTCTTTTCCTGTGCTTTTTTACAGACAGATTTGAAACAAACATGCATAGGACCTTTTCTATTAATCTATAAGACTTCTTTGAAAGCTGACAAATTTGACATGGATAACATTTATCTTACAGTTTATAACATGCAAGCATAAAAAGATGTAGGTTATGTGAGGACAGGGTTATTTCGGAGGGTGGATAGAAGCAGTCAGACTTGAAGAGCTGTCTCATTAGGCTGCGTCATGTGTGAGGAAAACAAAGTACTTGTAAGTAACTTCACTAAGAAGGAAGATAAACATCAGACCAAATCAAATCTTTTAAGCCACTTAAATACACCTCTCAACAGGGGGCCCCTTAATTGCGCGCAGTGGCAGAATTTCTGAATGACCTTTGAGTTTGAGTGATTTGATTAGAGGGCCCTACTTTCTTATTAAATGTTTCTGAAGTTTTCTAAACTTAATAATCATGAAAAACTAATTTATATACAATGGAAGGACTCTTACCTTTTAATGAGAAGTGAAGTAAACTGAGTATTGTTGCAAAAGGAGATTATAAAAGACGTTCAGAGGTAACATCCAAGAAACTCTTGGAAAAAAAGGGAGAAACCCATTTTGCACGGCCACCTTTAATAAAATAAAATAAAATAGAGTATTTACACTTCAAACACTTTGAGTCAGCACGTAAAAAAGGGATTGTCATCAAGGGATCTTAACAAAGATAGCTCCTGGTTTATTTCTACAGCATTTATACTGTGCAAGCAGACATTATTGTATTGTTGACAGAGCTAGATAAAGATACTTTGTGGCTACTGGCTTGTTTTGGTCAATTTACAGTTATACGGATGATAAAACCACTCAAGTCATTGTGTAAACATGCTGAGAACCCTGGTGTGATGTTGCCTTTGTGGCAACATCAGATTAGATGGGAGTACACATACAACATTGAATGGAATCTGAAGAACGGCACGGAAGGCGTTTCTCAATGGAAAAGATGTTTTCACTCTTATACCGACTTCGACTTGCTTTTGGGAAGTGTTTGACAGATGGTTCATCCAATAACCTGCCCAGTACTTTTGACTGTGCCTGCCCCTTTCCAAAAAGTTTCTAATGCCGGTTTCTCAGATGGTTCTGTGTAACAAACCATCTGGCGCGTCAAATCAATGCAAAGCATTAATCAATACAACAGTCACTCCAGGAATTCGCGATTTCGCGATCGCAACAATTCATGCAAATTCAACCAATCACTATGAATTAGGTATGACTTGCAATTTTGACCAATCACCGCAACTTTACCGCAAATTTGACCAATAACCGGAGTTTCCCGCGATTTCAACCAATCACAGCAGTCCCACGTGCCAGACTTTGCGTCTGAGAGGCACAGACCAAGTGGGAGTGAGAACGGGTGGACGTTTACTGCAATTTCTTACAAAAGCTCCCGCAAAATCCAGCATTTTGGGCCACAACAATCTAAAAGGGGTTGTATTTGTTTGGCAGTTGAGTTCAAATATCAACAATCTTTGCACTGCATCGCTAACTACACCTTTAAAGCATTACAATCTCTAACTCAGTTATTACTGCATGTTTTCTTACTCTTCTTTGAAGCAAAGTTTTGGATGTGGTTTAGGCATTGTTCTGACATTATATTTGATCAAGTTAGAAGAGGAAACTTTTTCAAATTGCATTTGGCTCAGGTAATGCTTTTCTTCTTGCAAGCTAAGAGACATTTTTTCCAAGTTTAGGCTAGCCAGGGAAGGGTAGCAAGGCCATTTCTGCACTCCCATTGGTCTTACATGGTCTAAAAATATTCATAATTCAAATATCAAAACTTTCAAATCATTTTAACATCAAAGGCTTCATTGAGCCCTCCTAGTAGTGAGGTGATACAGCCTAGGAAGTCTAGGTACATCTCAGTTCTCAAGTCTTAACTCTGAGAGATCTCTTTCTTTCTCAGAGGGCGAAGGTATAATAGTATTTTCACAAAGATTGTAACATCTGAGGATCAATATTGCATATATTTAATCCTTCATCGGTTTGAATCATTAACACGCCTTTGTCCATTTCACAGTTTCTACGTTTTCCAGTTCTCCCCCTCGTTACTGACTGAACAAGAGAGTGAATAATTAGCCCAAGCTATTTTCTTCATGTTAGCATTATTGCAGCTGACATGGTAATTGCAGCCTTTCAGAGAGAGGGAAAGTGTACAGCGAAGAGTGTAGCTACTCAGAAAGCTACTGCCTTATTTAAGACCTCTTCACTTGCCTCAAGTCGGGCTCTCTGTCAGCAGCTGTCACACCATAATCACCCTCACACAGCTGCACGCACACACTGGAACAAACAAATAATAGTCCCAATCAAACTTTTTCTTTAATTTCAAAGCTAATTTTGTTGTTTTGTTTGAAGATAATACCATCAGATAATACAGCATCAGCTACATCCACTGTGCAGTCTATTACATCCCATTTGTAACCTTGTAAAGCACTCTCAAGTTTTGGAAAAGATTGCAGATAGCGTATAGTGCCAGGGACAGTTGCTTAGCCCAAGGCATATTACTATAATTAGAACCATAATAGACAACCACAGTCTGTACTCTTCATTTCTGTTCACCCTACGGCTGTAGTGATGAAGCTGTTACCACTTCAATTAACTACCATCCTACATTCTGGGCCACTGTTTATGCCTTACGATGGACATTGTGGCTTTTGCTATGAATTTCCTAAGGATTAATACATTATAAATGTTCATATTTTTATCACAGCTCAGTGCACATAGTTTTCACTGGTTAAGTTAATTGCCATTTAAAGATCAATTTGGGGCGCCTGGGTAGCTCACCTGGTAGAGCTCGTGCCCATATGCAGAGGCTCAGTCCTCGACGAAGCAGCTCAGGGTTCGAGTCCGACCTGCAGCCATTTGCTGCATGTCTTCCCCCTTTCTCTCCCCCCTTTCCTGTCTACAGCTGTCCTGTCTATTAAAGGCTAAAATGCCCCCCCCCCACAAAAAAAAACATCAATTTGGAGATCAAATAGCTGTGCAAAAGAGGATATGCAAAGTCCTAGATGAGGAGGGACAATCAAATTGTTGAAGTCACTGTTCCATTTGTGCAGTGCTCTACATCAGACTGACAGTGTTGTCAAACAATCAGACACAGTTGCTCAGTCCGATCCCTGCAGTCATCTGAAAGAGCGGCACTCTCAAGTGATGGGTTTGATTTGTTCCAGAGCAGCAGGCTTCCCTCAGCACTACAGTTTGAGATGAAATGGTAAGTATGGCTTCTTAAGAATAGCGAATATGCAAACTTGACCTTTTCTCCTGACAGAATTGATTAATTGGAGGTCTGCATGGATGGGTTTGTTGAGAGCAGCCACAAATAATCATAGATTTGTGATGGCCCGCATTTGCTTAAACGAACAATAGACGGTTAAATATAAATCCATATATCCATCTTTGTCCCATATGCAAGTGTTTCGTGGGATTTACTTAAAATATACTGCAAAAAAATGAAATAGTGCACATTTAGCAGATTTTCTTTTAATATCTCCAACATTTTAGCACAACACCTGTATTTATTAAACACTTATTTTATGGGGAACCTTTGCTTTTGTTGCTGTGGTTTAGGATATATCTGATCAATTCTGAGGCTTATAACAAATTAAAGTAATTAAAAAAATCAAATCATCATTATTATGTAGAAGAGTTCTACAGTTTATATGCATATAGTTAAAGTTAGGATAAGAAAGGTATTTTGAATATAAATTTCTCCTCACACTGCCCAAACTAGTTCATCAAAATGCTCCATCTGCATGTTTGGAATTTGCTGAGCGATGAACGAAGCTTTGATGGAAACAGTTTCCTTACTGATAGACTGACGGTGTGTGGTGATGTGGTCCTGCAAACACGGCATAATAGTATTATTGTAAACAAGCTTATAGTACTATATCCAGAACAGCACTTTAAAAACCAGAACTTTCCAGTTCGTTGACCCAAAGGAGCCCCTGCTGCTAAACTGGGCCTGCCTGTCATTTACTGCATATTTAGTTTATTCATTTATGAACGACCTGAAATACATATTCAATATTTTACTGGAATAAAATGCTTTTCTTTTTAACTAATTTAATTTAATTTATGTCTTTAAAATGTAGAATATTATACATTTTGAATATTGTACATGAACATACATGTTTTATATGAATAACCAATATTTCATATTTTAATTATACATTGAAAAATAGCACTGTGGGCCACAGCTTATAATGGTGTAAGGGTGAGATTTTTGCTGAACAGTCAATACCTAAAGAAAACATCAACAAATAATATTCTAATCAGAGGCTAATGCGGTTAGCATGCCCACTACCTTAAAAATTACATTATTCACATTTGAGACAATACAGTTTAGAGCAAATTGTTAACTTTTGTATAATAAAGTAGGCCATTGTAACAGCATTAACATTAAACACTTGTTATGAATAATACTGATTATAGCACTGAAGATGGCAATTTAAAAGGAACTGTGCTCTATTCAAACAGATACAAGCCATTATTTGACAAAGACTAGCCAGAACAGAATTATGTAACACATCCTTAAATTAAAAGCATTATTTATTTTAAGAAAGAATGAAGGTTAAATTAAATGAATGCAAATCTCTCAAATGTTTAACAATAGCAGCGCATGAGAATCCAAATATTATAGGAAGGAAATATAGGCGTGATTAAAATTAGTCATTCAGCTCTTTAGTCTAGAACGGTTATTTGCAATACGTCTGATCCACTTCTGGCAGAAATTACCTCAAATCCTTTTAATCTACATCCATGTTGGTTTCATTGTTTCATAATCCCAAAATGTAAACTATAAAAGACAACTCTAATACTGTAATATGATGATAATATACAATACACTACCGTCATCAGAAGTAAATAGGTGTTAAAATGAGAATCAAGCTCTATCCTGCATTACAGTAATGTATGCAAGTATTGTAAGGTGTTGTGACTGTAGCATGGAGCTAAGGCAAGCAATTACCGAAAGAAGGAAGTCCTTCCACCTGTGTTCAACCCAGACTCCAGTGTGTGTGTGTGTGTGTGTGTGTGTGTGTGTGTGTGTGTGTGTGTAAACTCCCACTGCTGTCATTTTGTGCACGTTGGTGGGCCCTGACCAATCATATTGTTTCAAGCTGGGTCACACATAAACAGGTCCATGTTTGGGAAGCTAGATTCAGTCTGTTAAAGCCAGCAGCCAATAATCTCTCACTCGGTGTGCGTGTGCATGTTATGTGTGCGTGTTTGAATGTGTGTTCGTGTGAATCAAAAGGCCAAATCGACAATGTTGGACTCAGCTGACAATCATCTGGTGCAGTGGACCAAAGGCATGTGTTGAGAATGACCTTGACTGGGCCAGTGAGGAGGAGACTCACACAATGTCTGAAATATCACAGCAGCTCTTCGTCACTGAGCAACACAGTGAATAGCTGCATGAGATAGAGATTTTCCCAAGGTATTGCTGTCAAAATTTTGAAAAACTTAAAAAAGTGAACACTGCATTCACCTTCATGACTGTGTCTTTAGGGCCGCATGTCATTAGGGCCGCAACATTGATTTTTGTAAGATTAATTTGTCAATTAACCATATAGTCTACAAAATATCAGAAAGTAGTAAAAAATATCAATTTCTGAGAGCCTAAAGACAAATATAGTCAATTTACAATAATATAAATAGAGAAAATAAGCAAATCCTCAATTGGAAAAGTTGGAGCCGTTGATTGTTGTTTTTACTTATATCCCTTTTACTTATAAATGACTGAAACAATAAAGTATAAAAGTAGTTGACGATTCATTTTCTAATCAGTTCAGCACAATTGGCCATAATATATTTCCCTTTGGCTTTATTCAAAGTTATGCGGTGGACCTATAATCTTTATTGGTAAAGCCAAACAGGATTTGCCCTCACAACCATTTATTAATTACATATTGGTTCATATAATACATAGTTTGTAGCGTATGTGGTATACAATTAGTAACATTCTATTTATAACTCAGTGAATAAATGTTTCATATTTGTTTTTACATAATAACAGTGTTTCTATTTTGAATGTTGTTATGCCATTTAGCCAATTTAAGATGTTTAAAATGCGCTAGGTTCTGCTTCTCGACGATCACAGAAAATATAGAATATATTTTATGGAGCATAAAATCATCACACAGCAACAACAAAATGGGCCTTATTCACCAATATCTTCCTATGTTTTTTCTTAAATTTGTTCTTAAGAACGTTTGGTGAATGAGGCCCAATGTTGTTAACCTCCCTTAACACAGGCTGTGTTTGTGTGTGGTAGCATGACTGATTTTGCCATTAGAAGCCCCTAATGATCATTTTACGCTCATTATACCAGAACTGTCTGTGGCACCACTGTTATTGTCACATACTTTGTTATGTATTAACTGTTTCTCTCTCTCGTTCACAATCCCTTATGGATTCATGTTGTCAAGGCTTTTAAGTTGACCATTTCAACATGTAGTCCTTGATATCCTGCACAGCTTAGTTGTAATTACAATTGTCTAAAATAGTTTAGAGTAAATTAGTGCCTTACTACTTCATGAAAACCACAGCATGTCATAAGAAAGTTACAGATAATTACAATAAGTGGCAGCATATATTGCATCGGGCACTAAATGTGAATGAGTGGAACAGAAATAGAGGTCTGGTTCATAGGGCAGTTTTGCAACCTTTCATAGGTTAGACCAGTAGAATTTACCTCATAATAAAAGTGGAATAATAGCCTCTCAGTGTTATGCACGTCTGAAATTATGGATGTGATGCAGTTTATTTGGTAACATATTTCACTTATTTATAGTGCACTGACTTTCTAATGGGATGTCCTATAACCTAAACTGACCTTAATGTGATATTTACACATGGTTTCCATACACAAATATTGATAATCGTTTGATATAGTTATGAACGTGACAATTATTTAAATTTTAGACATAACATAATTATTTATCTAATTGGAAAAAATCTTAGTTTTACTCTCCCACACATTTTAAAAGCTGAAGCTTTTAGCATGTCAATGATTTTTATTTGTCCTATTGTTGGACATCATCAACAGCAGTCTAAAATCATTGATATCTGTAACATCTTTCAAAGGAGACTCAACCAAAGGGATTTGGTACAGGTACGATTTATTATCATGACATGAGGGTATTATGTTATACCAAGCACTTGTCCACATGATGTATATGTTGTGTTTTCTATAAGGGATCCTTCTTTTTTTGTAGTTTAATTTGTTCTCCCCTTATTCAGACACAGAGAAGTAAAGATGGACTAAGGGAAGAGGACAGGCTGCTCCTCCTCCTCTCCTGCTTCCGTGACTATCACAAGGATTCAGAGCTGACTCTAATTCAACAGGACTGTCATAGCTCATGAAAAAATCATGTCGTATAATCAAATCGGAGTAAAAACCCTGCGCTGGGCCTCACAGGAGTTTCTGTGCGCCCTGAATATTTCATGTAATGGAGGCTCTCACCACCATGGAAACTCTCAACAGTTCAGGATTGCGTGCAAATATTGACTGTGGTGTGCAGGGCCAAGGGCCGGGAAAGGCCGACTACGCAACCGAGCCTGAGTGAGTTTTATAAATAATGGTAATCACATGTGACACCACTCACAGCAGGGGGGCCCATGGCCACTCATATCCTCATACTGGTTGATGTTACTGAGTGCCAGTGGTAGAGTTAAAACTGGGAAAGGCACAGTGGCGGCGGATGAGTGGGAAAGGTGGGGGGGGGAGGGGGGGGGGGGAGTGCCCTGATGCATATGAATTGACAAATGTCTGTTTTGGCTGTTGAGAATGGAGCTCAATTGTAGGTCTGAAGAAACATCAAAACACAATTCAGGGCTGACATCCAGTGGGCAGAGGAGAGAGGAGGGGGAAGACAGTGTACCCAGGCTGCAAGCACTGCACTGCGGCTAAACTGCTGGATTAGCAGGGCCTTCTCTCGGTGCTCAACACAGAGAGATACTGGGCATCCAAAGAGAACTCAAATCCTCACGGTGCTCAAAGTTGCAGTAATATGATGTTTTGTGCAACTTTTATGAATGCTCTTTGTTAGTCAACAGAGACAATTCCAGGTCAAGTCTAAAGTCAAGTCTTAAATAATTCGAGACAAGTTCATGTCAATTTTGACAGACAATGTCTTAAGTCAAGTCCAAGTCAAGTCTCAATTCCTTTATAGGGCACGCTCAAGTTGAGTCTTAATTCATTCAAGACAAATCTCAAGCCAAGTCACAGGCATTTTAGGTAAAGTTCAAGTCATATAACAAGTCTTGCCCTCCCCCCCTCATAAGACACATATTCACAAAGTGCAAGTTAAAAGCTGTATTTTTGTCTTTTCAAGAAAAAGGACATCTAGGCAATTTAAGGAACAATGAGTTGCCTAACATGTATATACAGATACACATCACATTAAACAGGACTTTAATGTGCAGATATTACTCTACGCACATCAGATAATTAGTAACATGTAACTGTAACATTTTATACCAAGTATATCAGTATGTGATTCCCTAACTCTTATATTGACTAACAATGTTAGCCTATATAACTTTACTACAACAGCATAATAGAATTCCTAAAATTCAGCAATGGCTTTTGGTTTTTGTGTGCCACCAAGATATTCAGTGGCATCATATGGCCACCCCCATGACAAATATCTGGAGGTGCCACTGGTCCAGCTGCATTTTAAAGTATGTAAAAATACTCTGCTATGATTAATATTTTGTTTAACATGGTTCTCCTCCCATAACAAAAAGGGGCTAGAGGGACATCTACTCCTTCATTGAGATATTCTGGATCAGGCCTTGCATCCCGCCCACCACCGCGGCTAATGACATATGAAACCCTGGATATCTGAATCCGTGTTTTTGAGACTGTCATTGGTACACTGCAGTTCCAATGCGGAAATGCTCAGTTATGGTGTTGACTTTTTCTCATGGTATGCCTTGTAGCATATAGAAAGACCATATGGACATGATAACAAGGTTAAAAATCTTTAGACTTATATGTTTATTTATATTTTCCTTTCAATGCCGTTTTTGAAGTATGTTTTAGATAGCCCAACCAACTTGTTTTAATGCATAGGCCAACTAATTTAATTTTCGTCAAGGCGTTGCTGTTGCCGTCTAATCTAAAGTAACTGTCACTTTTCAATTGCAAACACAATCTAAATGGAAACCAGGTAGAAAACTGGAAACCACTTGGAATTAGTATGTAGTACTAACTTGAAATACAGTGTGAGTCACAAAGCCAAAATGTTAAAAGTTTGATTTCTACTTCTTTCCAGATGACATCTGGAGCAGTTTATAAGCCCTCATAAATTACCAATGCTTCATAAGTAAAAAGGAAACGTGACATGAAAAAGTATATCAAGCATGCTGCTATATGACACATGGACTCTTGCCTGGAGTAGACCCATTTTAAATGATTTGCTAGTGATGAGAGAACTTTTCTAGCAGAAGGCAAGACCGTATGATATTTTTATTTCTCCATGTATTGGCTTGGTAGATAGACACATGTAACTAGGACCAGGACTATGCACCAAATCCAGATTTTTTGGGTTCGACCGAATACTGACTCCACTAGTTAAGATTCTGCCGAATCTGAAACCGAATACCGAATTCTACTCCCATCTTCAGTCCATTAACACAGTAAACACATTAATGAAGTAAACAACGTCCACATCCTCTAAAATAGTTAAATGTAACAACTTAATGTTGAATTCACACGCTCTTTTCACATCCTAGGAAAGCACATTGCTATTGCCAGATGAGTGACAATTTGCTAACGAGCAGCAGCCAGCCGTTCGGTCGCTCCGCTCCCACTGTAGGGAGACTCATTTGCCGAGAGAACAGCTGACAGCCCGGGAGAGGCACTGTCTGGTTAAAACAAGTTTTTAGCTGTGACTGTCCTTCCTTTTCCGTACCTGGGGTTGCTGCGTTTTGGCTGCTGTCTGTAGATGTTTCATGTGCAGGTGTTTTGGCAGCGGCAATGTTGTGTGTTGTTTGGGGTCCTTGCCGCCGCGAGACAGGTCGGCATTGCGGGTTGGGCGCGTGGCTCGGCTTGGGGTCGCCTTCTTTTGCCTGGGGGTGCTGCTGGGCGGCGCTTTTTCTGCTCGCGAGTTCCATTTTCACTTTCTCACATCCTACTGCTGTCCACCGACGTAAACACCTTCCCGTAATCAACGGCGGTGTCATTACGTCGACCGGCGCAGAGCCTGTAGTGCAAGTGTAGGGTTCGGTTCGGTGGAAAAAAATTCTAAGGTACAGCAGTAACCTAAGATTCGGTGCATCTCTAATGTAAACAAACACACGTAGCAACCAAACACACATTCGCACATCATTCCGAGGATAATCACTCTATTGTAGATGTTACAAACATCATTCAATGAAGTGCTGTTCAGACAGACAGTGTGAAAAGCAAACTGTATATATGTGCTGGTAATGGTTGGGAGTGGTGCCGTTTGCATGTATTATCTGCACCTCTCAGACGTGGTAATTGAGGCTCAGTGCTGTTATGAGTCTGAGTGAGAGGCAAATAAATGCATCTCCTCACTGCTAATGCTGAAATCCGATCCTGTCTGCACATATTTACTGTGGGCTGTGTGCTGTCTGTGCCCGTAAGCCTGTGCATTACGCCTGATTCATCAATCGCCTGTTTATCTCGCCAAGTGAGCAAGAAAAAAAAACTGCAGTAAATTCCCATTATTAGATGAAGTGTGATGAGGCCATGGGGGCAGAGGAGGCAGACAGCATGGCTTTGATACAGCAGCAACCCTTCAGACAGCGGGTGTTGTCTGCTGGGGCAGATCATTAGTGGTATCACTCCGAGATGATGTTTTACGGTTTGGTGAGAGTTGATTTACTCTGATCAATGAGGGATCTGACTCTGGCGAGTAGAAACACAGTAAATTTTAACAACAGTGATGTTATTAGCCTCATGGTTCCTGAGTCTGTGAGGCCAACAAAGAGTTTACGACAAGCTGCTTCACATTAGACCTTGGCACAGATGGCTCAGATTTTAAAACTACAATCCTGGAGTGTCAAAACACAACTCCATAGTGGATATTTCACACACCTTTTTAAATTTGTCAGAAACTGTACACATACACTGTCTAAATCATCTCAGTGCCTGATGCTGCATGCAAATAGCATTAATAATGTTAGTGTTCAAATTTCTGTATTTGGAGTGATGCTATACCAGTTTATAAGTCATTGTCATTTCAGTAGAGCACCCAATTCATTTAAAGCATGTGTCTTGCATTTGCTACATGCTAATGACTGTGTAACCACAGACAAAACCACCTTATTGGCGCTGCAAAGACAGTAGGTTTATAGGAGTTTAACATGAAGAGATCATCTCTGTCTGGTTGCTCCAATGCGTGCAGGTTTACCGAGACTCTTGGGTAAACGTGCACGCATTGGGTCAGTTACTGCAAAAAAACTCAAGATAGATTTCATTCTGTCAATAGCTTTAATGTCTATTTCACAAACCAAGCTCTTTTGACAATCAGATAAATGTCTTTTTTTCCCTAAACTTGGAAGACAGATGATGATCATAGACTTACTAGTTTGAAAGGATGAAACTCAAAAACACAGAAAAATCAAAATGAAGTATATATTTCTGTGAATTCAAGTTAACATAACATACAAAGTAGCATTAGACAGAGAAGCTATAGCCTTAACAAAAAAACAAGGAGAAAAATCAACAGTATGAATAGACAATGCCATACAGGCCTATTAATGCAAGCAAAAAACAGGCATTGTGCATATATGCATTTCAATCAGGAGAGACTTCCTTGCAATTATGAACATATTTATTGTAAAGACAAACATGTAAATGTACAAGTCTCTGGAGATTGGACTCCATCGAACCCAAATGTCCTAAAGGGTTTAAGGAAACCCAAACATATCCCCCGATGGAGTCCAGACACTGGTGGTGGTGAACGAGCAGAGGAACCATCGACAGCCAAGCGCAGAAGGGGAGGAGGCGGGACGCACTCAATTTCCTGAAACGAGAACTGCCAACCGCGGAAGAGAGAACAGATTTAAAGCAGGATATCAAGCTGTGATAGGCTCGTGACAAATGGCCGACCCTGATTGGTTTAACTAACAACGACACAGCTGCTCTGATTACTACTGACAAGTGACGTACCATGAAACAGCTGATCATTATGAGTGATGGAAAAGGTATATGAAGTCTTCCTTTAAGAATTTACGCTGAGCTTCATATGTCTACATACAAATGAATGCCATAAATGTATAAGTACTAAATACTAGAGTCCTTGCATTTATTCATTCCAATGAAAGCTGTTCACCCAGCATAACTGCCAAATATATAATACCAGATAAATCCAATAAATAGGATGAAGGACAAAGTCGAGAATAACAATGCCTAAACACAGCTCTGTATAAGAACTCACAAAGGCCTGTTTCAATGACTATGTTTACATGCACATAATATTCCGGGTTTTGCCCTAATTCCAAAAGACGATATTCCGACTAAGATGGTTACATGGCTAATAAAAATGAGTATTCCACTAATATTCCCGTTTACATGTTGCCATGCAAAACAGGATTGTTTTTAAGTTTACCAGCGGTGGCAGACTTTTTGGACCGTGCAAACACAGCCTCCCTTCGACCAGCTTCTTGAAAAGGTTGGCGTAGCGATGTTTGCGCATATCCAAAAACCTGTTGATATCCAAGTCTTTGATAATGTTTAAAATGTGCTTTTGAGCAAGGCACTGAACCCCCAACGGGCGCACATTTCTTCATTAATGCATGTATAGGTATTGAGCAAGTGTGTGTGTGTGTGTGTGTGTGTGATTCAGGCCTGTGTGTAATGTGTGTAATAACAACAGAGTGAAAACATTGTAATTTCCCCTTGCAGGATTAATAAAGTATACATTATCACATTATGGCACACTACAGGTGAGTGGTGCAGTACTGATGCACCACCCATCATTATTGTACCAACCACTGTCTCCCATGGCACTCACCCTTCTTGCATTTTCACCTGCAACGTGTTGGTCAACGATGCAAATTAAGTTTCCTTAATATCTGATGATTGGAGTCATTTTTGGATTTATTACAGTAAATATATTACATATTGGACCTTTAATATTGGAGGATTTTGATGACAGTAGCTTTGGAAATGAAGATGTATGAAGTATTGCACATTCCTGGAAAACCTCAGCCTTCAGCTGTTATGGACATGGCTGGGGAAAAGGAAAGGGGTCCCACAACTTTCAAAAGCTGATGGAAGCTCTCAACCACAAAGACAATCACAAAGATGGGAAAACACACAAGACAGGAAGTCAAACAAGACATGACCTGTGATCACAGATGTGAACCTACAAAATAAAACAGGAAACTAAACAAAACCCAGGATCATGACACTGTGATTTATGATTACTGTGATGACTAATTTCTGTGTCTATGCAACACATTCTCACTCCCATTGCATAAAATACGGAGACCATGTGCCTTTGGCGTTGTTCAGAGGTGTCTTATATACTTCGTTAAGTACAAATACTTCGTTACCTTACTTAAGTAGAAATTTTGGGTATCTATACTTTACTGGAGTAATTATTTTACAGCAGAGTTTTTACTTCTACTCCTTACATTTTCACGCAATTATCTGTACTTTTGTGGTTTATATGGTATTGATGGTGCGTTGCTGTGTAGAGAGGAATCTGCCGACACTGTTTCTTGATTATAAAGGTTTATTCACATTCAAGAATTCAGCATCAAATTACAAGCCCTGCAGAGCTCGGAGAGGACAGCTTCTCAGATTCTCTAAAGTCACTCTAAAGTTCTTTGTGTGTGTGCCACATGTGTATATTCCATGAATTGGGGTGGGATCGATAACTAACCAATGGCTTCATGCCAACTGTCTCTGTCTAAGAGTCCATTGATAATGCTTTTTCCAGATGTGTCTTCTGAAACTAGGCTAAAGTTCATCTGGGTTTCTTTGTTACCCAAAGCTTAAGTACAAATCATATAGAATATGCAGATACAATAAGATGGCCATATACCTCACTTTCTACTCCTTACATTTTAAAAATAGCTTCGTTACTCCTATTTCAGTTCGGCTTGTAATCATTGTCATCATTAAAAACAAACACACACAAAAAAACTATCCAGATAAATCGCTCCATCCGGATAGAGTGAATTTGATTGTGATTGAGAAGTATAAACATATACCATTCCGACACCCTATTGGTTTGTACGCGATCCATCGCACCTGCACAGACCCGGTGCTAATACGGCACCGGTGCCTTAACGACCGTTATCCGAAAACGGACGTTAGAGGGAACTGAAACATCGCTGCTGTGTAGTTAACACTACACTCAACAGCAGGTAACGTTAGCCTACCGCTAGCTAGCAGCTGGAGTAAACAAGGTTAAAATGCTGACAGCTAAACGGTGTAAAAGTGTGTCTGTATTTCACTGGAGTGGATTGTAACACCAGACTGTAGCTGCCGTTGTCTTAAAAACACAGAAGAGATGTGTCACCTTTTTCAGCCCTTCTGGTTTGCAGGTATGATTTTAATATATATATATATATATATATTATAGTCATTATGGCCTTTAGAAAAATGGTTTTTTGTGGAGGTGGGGTAGTGCACTATAGGCCCCTGTGGGGCAGCCTAAGCTTTTGTCCTTAATGGCATTTTTTTCCCCTTACATTACTTTTACTTTTATACTTTAAGTAGTTTTGAAACCAGTACTTTTACACTTTTACTTAAGTTAAAACCTTGAGTTGATACTTCAACTTCTACAGAAGTCTTTTCAAACCCTAGTATCTATACTTCTACTTGAGTAATGAATGTGAATACTTTTGACACCTCTGGCATTGTTATTGACGCTAAAAGTCTGCTTTCGCGTCATATCTAAACGTGCTTTATCTAAACGCGCTTGGTTGGGACTATTGGCGTCACTTTTGATGCTATAGGTTGGGACTTACGTTTGACTGACATGCGGAACAAGAACAGGACAGTTGGGTTTAGGAAAAAAAGAACGGGACAACTGGGTTTAGGAAAAGATCGTGGGTGGGGTTATAAAATGAACGTTTCAGTGATCCATGGGGAAAGAATGGCACACAAACCCGGGTCTCCTGGGTGAAAGTCCTGTCTTGTTTGACCCATCCACCACCCCAACCAACCTCCCTACGCAGAATTTCGGGATTTCATACTACTAACTACCTTTGTCGCTCTTAATATTACGTCATCTTAAAGCGCCACGAAGCTGCTGCAATGCCCCGTCCGTTCCATTCACACGCTGAAGGGTGCTTTTTGCGTCGTATCTGACCCTGAGAGCCACTGCCCAAGCATCCATATTTTACGTGTTTACTTGGGAGTAAGAACGGGTTGGTCTATGAGTTCCAATAGCCTCTGAGTAAGAGTAGTATAAACATGAAACATAACTGAAATACTGTATATGAATGAATTCAAAAGAAAAAACAAATTCTGAATCTAAATTTCACAAATAGCAAAAGAATAGTTTTGTGTGTTAATGTTAATAATACGCTTTACTAGCAATATGATTTTAATATAAGGGTTAATCTGTATTTTACAATCGGTCGCTACAGACCATAGAAACATAGGAATGTTTGAAAATACATTCATGCATTAAAGGGTTTAGTTTTAGACTTCATCAGCTAGCAGTATGCAAGATGAACTATGGGCAAAAATCTGATGTGTTGATTCTCAGGTACTGGTGAGGACCGGCCCAATCCAAGCACTGGTCAAGCTGGATAAAAATAACATTGCCAGTAATGCTAATGACATAGCAGTTCTTTGTATTCAGAAATTGTACCAAATTTTATTCTAGAATAAAACTTTCCTGGTGAGAACAGACAATATAACCTGGATCTAATGTAAGACAACATAGAGAAGCACCTGGCTTTTAAAAATCATTCCCAAAAATAAAGTTATTTCTCTTCTCTCTCTCTCTCTCTCTCTCTCTCTCTGTCTCTCACTCTCTTCAAAGTGTGGTGTGGTGCTTCAGTGCCATCACTTGCCTTCCCCTGATGTCAAATGTGACCTCTTTCTGTTGCCTCACCTAAAATGAGGCAAGCACGCGATCCTGGACCGCAGGGAGGATGCGGCCTATTATGTCATTTATTAAGCACACACTATCGCCTATGAGTTCTAAATCCACAACACTGTGATAACACATGTTTTTATATACAGCACCTCTGGTGTTAAAAGCTTTACATGTTTGTACAATGGTCTTCTTTCTGTAAAGGGCCACTTTGCTATTTACAGCAGGAACTGAGAAAAGGGAAAATGTCTCTTAATTACTAATATGACAAAAAAGCATAGCATAAATATTAAATATTACTAAAACCAATCTTGAAACCATTATTATTCCAAAGGAGTCGGAAAAACGGTAACAGTTTTTAACGATTTGTAATTAATACCTTTAAATGAGCCTGTATGTCAGTATGCAAGTAATCAGATTTTGTATTTATGTACTCCTCTTTACGTCACCTGTTTACCTTTACACAGTCCTCAGGTGTACATGAAATCAGCTCTGGGAAATATGCTGTTTAGACAACGAAAGCACACAAACAGCTTTGCTGACACCATTCTGTATGTAATTACTTTTAGAGGTTGCACAAATAACAGATGGAAAGGTGACCTTTTCACAATATTTATTTATGCTTGAAATTGAATCTGTCCCTGTCTGGCCTTTGTGTAAGAAAATGAGGGAAAATAGTCAAATATGAAAAGGAAACTGTGACAAAACATGCATAGAGGCGGAGTGCTTTAATAAAGAATCAGCGTGTTTCAAGACGTTTATGAGATTTTCTATTTAATGTTTTTATTGAAATTCTTTGAACATATTGAAAGTCGCCACTCATTTTGCAATCAACAATAACATCTCTGCTGTACGTTTAGCAGACTGGTTAGTCTAATTTCCCCCATATCTGGCTCATTGCTCATTATTTTCTAGTCAACTGACCTTGCAAAGCCAGTTTGAAGCTCAGTGGCATGCTAATTTCTCCCTGGCTGGAATCTGTTCCGAGACACCCGGACCACAGACCACACTGGAATGAAGCCGACTCAGTGCACTGCTCTGATGCAAGTCGTCACTCCTGACATTATAACACCCCAATTTGTCACCGAAAGTCTCTCAAATTCCCTAGCACTGTTTCTCTCCCACTGCAAGTAAGGGCTAATTCAAACCTCCTCATCAGCTTATCTCTTCTCCGCCTCCCACTCCTGTCTCCTCCCATCTCCTCAAGAGCTAACTCAAAGCTAATTTGCAATTCTCAGTGGCAGAAGAATTGATGTCTCATCTTGGTGCTAGGTAACAGAATTATGTGAGTAATGACAGAGCGATGAGAGAAACAAAAAAAAAGACAGAAAAAAAGACAGAAAAAAAAGAGACATTTCAATTTGAGGAATTGGTTGCTTTTTCTTGATTATTTTTCCACGTGGGAAGCGGAAATCCATAACAACATTGGCAGCAGGGTTTGACATTTCTGTTCATGCCCTGAATTCCTTCACAGTTCGTGCTTTCGCACAATAAGTTGAAAATGTCATTGCTAGAGGGCACTGTTCAGTTGAATGAGACTCTTTTTTGAGCCCTTTGGTTTACACCACCAACCTTCACATGCTGAGTTTTGAAAGGGGCTGTCCTCAATATTCAGAACATTAATATAGCAGCAAACAAATATTTGAGTAATGGTGTCCTGAGCAGTGAATGAAGTCACTCTCCCTTTGTGTGTGTTGTATTCCCATAGACTGTATAAATAGTGAACGTAGCATCCATGATTTGTCAGGGTTCCTACAGGTTTCACCAAGTCAAATTTAAGACTTTTTAAGATCTTTTCAAAATCATTATGAATAAACTTTAACATCAAAACAAAGTCCGATGTCAGAGTCCGGAAACATTGTCTGAAACAATTCCCCGATTTCCGCATTATAGGACTGGTGTCTAAAAAGGCTGCAATATAAATTGCACGTTGGACTCATTTGTAATAAGTTGTAATTCAGCGAATTATATTTGGACTAGCGACAGAATGAACTACAACACCACAGACTTAATAAAAAAAAAAAAACATTCTAAAGCGCTGCAGGAACATTTTAATGAGCATTAGGTAGGTAGCGTTAGCCTGGTCCTACCAGACTCTCGTACATTTCATTTGTACAGAGTCTGGCCATTCTCCATTGACAAGAAGGCGGGTACTCTGTTGAAGTTTAAAACTATTGAATGTGCCCAGAGCCACTCTGGTAGCCTGGCTCCGCCCTCCTACGTACTGTCTGGTAGGTGTTTCCCACAGAATTAGATTCTATTTGTGGTGGTAGCTGACCCGGAGTGGGGGGTGCACGCGCAGAAAGAGGTGCAGACTTATTATTAATTGTACAGCAAATATTTTAATACAAAATTCTGCAGGTAATAATTCAAATTTCTTTTTAAATATGATGGTATAATGCAGTAAGGGAATGGGGCTTTCACATCTGACCACACTTGACAACAGTCAGGAGCATGTTTTGCTCCTCAGTTGAAAAAATGTAGGAGTGACTTACATAAAGGTAACTGCTATTGTTGTAGCTAATTTGTACAATAATACAAAAGTGTTTTATATATATATATATATATATATATATATATATATATATATATATATATATATATATAAAACACTTAGGTTATATATATATATATATATATATATATATATATATATATATATATAAAACACTCCTACTATAAAGTAGGAATTGGAACATTGGTTCTGACTGCTCATCTGACCACCCTTACAATATCCAGTTTAGTGCTGGAATATATTTATCATATGAACACATTGAGCAACATTGTTTTGCATAGCAGAAAATCCATGACATACTGTGAAAAGCTTCTATTGAAAGCCATGGCATAATGGTGGCTCTCTCTGCACAGAAAAACACCAAAGCAAAGACAAGGTCAATGACACTGCAGCACAGGTTGACAGGCTTACCAATTAATAAATTGGTAAGCCACAAGCCACTGTCTGTTTGTCTGCCACCTACAGTGAGCCTGAAAAACATGGAGCCAAAGAGAAACTGTCAAGTAAACCAGTAATAAAACTGTGACAGCTATGACCACTTGAACAGCCTGACAAATAGGGTGTGTACCAAGGAGAACATGTATTACAGTAATTATCATGACCCATCCAGATATGTTCTAACTTTTCTGATTTCTGCCTTGAAAGTAAGGCATACAGAGAGCTAATGAAGTGAAAAGAGATATCAGGGGAGAGAGATGTGTCATCAGCAGCAGGACAGTATGGTGCATGTCATATTTACTGTTTGCTGCTGGCAAGTGGTTGGAAAAGTTATCCTGTAGTACCCATGATGAGGAAAATGTTATCAGTGTCAGTAATAACCAGCACTATAAAAATAAAGCCAGTATCACCAAAATAATATTGATCTTACCATGCGTGTGTTTGTGAGTATACAAATAAAGCTAGGTGGGAGTGACTGTGCACCACGGCATCCATAAGTGTGTGTTGCTTACTTGAATGCTTCCTGCTGAGAAGGCATCTGTCTGCATAACAGACCTTAGGTAATAACAGTAAAAGTTCCCACCTGCTGTGTGAAATGAGCTTGGTGCCACTCACATACACTCACACAGACAGGTTGTGCTTATATTGCAGGTTATCACCAGCAGCCACCCAGGGGGTCTCACGAGGCTCTAATTAGGTGACGGGTAGGCTATCCAAACCCAAATCAACACACCGGATGACTTGAATGAGTTTTGTTTTGACCCATCATTGGACTAGTTCACCTGGAGGGTGAACCTGGACAGGAGGTAATTATTGTCATGTCGCCCGGAAGTTAGGGTTAAATGGAGGTATCAGCTTTAATTCAAGTCAGGCGCATGCCTGTCAATGTAACCTACTTTTGATGTGTATTGTATTCAGGATTCATCAAACCTTTCTGGCCTTTCCCTGACTTCATCAGTTAAAGAGTTGTCAAATCATTGAGTATAACTTACCATTCTGTTTAGCAAAGATGAAGCTTTAAATGGATTATATAGAACTTAAATGCAATCCCTTTTTAATTAAAGACAAAAACAAGAGGCCACATCCACGTTTGAAATATAAATTTGCCAATGATTTAAAAAAAGGATAATAATAATAACAATTTGGTGGAATTGTATTAATTGACACACACTGTGATCATGTATGTGCTTAGCCACATTGTTCATCAATGTAGTTGGCTGTGGCAATGCCATTAACCTAAAAATAGAGTTCTATGTAACTGTACATGAGTAGTAGTCTACGTCTCCTGTAGCCCTTTGCCAATATCGACCTAATAGCTATATGATGTGCGCTAACTAAACTGAACTAAATCCCTTCTGGTGATAACATGATTTTCCCTAAAGGGGAGCTGGCAGAGTGGAGGAATGAGGATGAGAGGCCAGCCTGAAGCAAGATGTATGGCTCTTTGGGCGTAATGCTAGAGGGGAAACAGACTTCGGCTTTATCCGGACAGTAATTGCATCATCAATTATATCTGCTAAACGCTTTTTAAGTCACCTGCTGATGTGGCCAACATTAACCTCGCTGCGCTTGACCAAGGTGAACATTACACGGCACAACGTATGTCAAACCCGCCATCAATGCACACAAGCGCACAAGTCAGGTGTGCCTTTTTCCTGATAGACACAAACACTTACACTCATTCTAGTAGGACAAGGGTTTTTTCCTGCTTGTAAACTAAAGTGCAGACCAAAACAAAACTGGCGACAAATCCATAATAAAATAAAGCACAATCCATATGAATGTGCTTTATTTTGAAATCAAATAAAGTTTCTTATAGGCCAATATCTTTGATGTTTAAAATCTTTATTTTGCAAAAGAAATTTGATTTGGACTGGTTTAGAAAATGTTTTGTAGAAGCAGTGATGTGTCCTGGAATGAATCCGGTGAGTTTATATGCCCTCTATCTCCGCCACTGTATGCCTCTGTCTCTGCATCTCTGACTGGGAAATCAATACTGTCTCCAGTCCAGCATAAGTCAATATGTGTCACTGTGCTTTTTCTCTTGAAGCATTCATATGTGTTGCATAGCCGTGACTGTGTGGGTGCATTCACACAGCATACTGTGGCCAATCGAACATCAGAACGCCTTGTTTTCAGACAAATAGATTGGAAATCCCACAAAGTGAGGCCAATTTACTGGTCTTTATCTCAAAATGTTGTAGTTTATTAGGGTACATTTGTACAATTTTTTATTATTATTCTGTGACATTAAACCTTTGGAATAGGAGACACATTCATTTACTGCCTTGTTGCACTAAATGAACAATAATGTATCACCAGGGATTTGCAATTTTTCAGTCACTTAGTTACCTTAGTTGCAGAAAATCCAGCCTTCCATTCAAACTTCACTCTGAATAGGCCCCCACTATACTTTCTGACCTTTGCTTGAGCTTAACTTTAAATGCTTAATAAAATTAGAACACCTCTAGAGAATGATATTAGCTGAAAAATGTGGCCTTCTCACTGACAATTAAGAAACACTGTGCCTGATGAAGTTGGCCTATTTTATTTTACAGAATAAGAAAGTGTTTCCATCAAATGTTTGTGTTGTCCACATGGCTGAAAACGTCACATGAAAACGCCACCTATTGTCAGAATCTCTCTCTTTCTCTCTCTCTCTCTCTCTCTCTCTATATATATATTTATATATAGATATATATATGTGTGTGTTTGTGTGTGTTTGTGTGTGTTGACACATTCACTTATGTACGTGTTCACTTCATTTGTGTGAGGGCGTTCTTTTGTGTGTGTGTGTGTGTGTGTGTGTGTGTGTGTGTGTGTGTTTACACTTGTTCCTATTTTGTACCTGAGGGAATGTTGTAGGTTATGTTGATGTTGTGTGTGTGTGTGTGTGTGTGTGTGTGTGTGTGTGTGTCTGTGAGTGTGTGTGTGAATGCCTGGGGCTGTCTCCTCTTTTACCTTCTCACCCTGGCTCTCAAGGCACTGCTTGGTCACGCTATAGGCTAAACCTTCATGCTGGGTTACAGCACACACAACACGCTATGGGGCTCTGGGACCAGACCAAGTCTCCCAGGAGCCTCAGACCAAGTGTACAGTATTCTTGAAAGCCAGCCTATATACTGTCCGATAAACATCTGCTTAGAAAGGATTATGGCAGGTAAGACATTAGTCAGATGATATCCAGCATCTTATAAACAACAATTTCAATTTGATATGTATAAAATGAAGCTTACTAGTGCGCAGTAGCGTTTTTTGGCACAGGCGAAGTGGCTAGCCACCCGGGGCGGCATTATTTCATGACACATGGGCACTTAAAAAAAAATTCCTCGAAGCGGTTTTCTACTGTATTATCTATCATTTCACCGTGTGGGGAATTGGCAAATTGGCGAATTTTTTTTTTTTAAAGGGCGTGCGCCCGTGAGCACCCACGGAGGAAAACATAAATTGGCGCCTATGTTCCTTGGTCTCCCAAATGGAATGGTCCAGACAAGGAGGGGAACGGGGGATGATAAGGATCTATCGGAGATCTACCCCAACTTTTGGACTGCTCTCAGGATTGCACTTACTCTGCCAGTCACTGTGACTCAAGCAGAGAGGAGCTTTTCAAAACTAAAGTCATACCTGAGTTCAACCATGTCCCAGGAACGGCTCACTGGCCTTTCAGTCAGTATCAATCATTCAATAGGGGAGCAGATTTTATACAATAACATCATTGATGATTTTACATCAAGGAAAGCCAGAAAGGTCATGTTTTTGTTTTAGTTTGTGTTTTCTGTTCTTAGTGCAATAGTGTAATAATTAGATTCTCTTTAGTGCTTTTTCACATTTGTGTAATGAAGGATTTGTATAATTAGAATATTTATTCTATATTTTATTTGCATATTATTCTTAATATTTTATATTATTGTTGCTCTCTGCTCTTGTTACATTTTTTATATATCTGATTGTATATATTTTTGGCACATTTTTATATATATTATTGTAACAACATAAGTGAAAGACAAAATTATGTTTCTCAATTGCACAAATCCTTCATTAGAACATTTGAAAAACACACTTAAGAGAATCCAATTATTTAACTATTGCAATCACAACAGGAAACACACTTTTTAAGTTGCACAATCTCCAACTCCAACATTTTCAAAAGACAATGGACACAATTCTGCACAAAATATGACAGTATAAGTTATCAGAACTTAAAATAAATATACACTATAATATAGTGTGTGTGTGTGTAGGGGGCGCTCAAAGGGGGTCTCGCCCTGGGTGTAATTCAATGTAGAACCGCCACTGCTAATGCGAATGCATGGCCTACATGTCAAGTCCTACAAGTCCTTTGGTGCATAGTTTAGGAGATTTGACATTTCCTATGTTTTGATAGTTTGAAACGCAGAGGCAGAGACCAACCAGACAGACCATTGAGTGACATCTGCACCAGCATTTGCTTTGAAATAATGACTGACAAGCAAATATCTATTGATTCTTGCCGGGTCATAATAAAGAAAGCAAATGTCTTTGCATACGTGGTAGTGCCTATTGTTGTGGTCCTTTGGATATCATGATTGAGTCTTGAAATGATAATCTTTGTGAACCTTGTTTGATTTTTGTGTCAGTGTTTCTGAACTGCACATCCCAGAGATCCCGTATCATCAAAAAACAGGAACTGCACTGTGACGTCTTCTGTCTTGGATTGTCTATGTATGAAGTTACTGCAAGTGGTGTGTTTTTCTTTTACTGTTCTTCCTGTCGGTATCCCAAACAAACTGGAAAGCAGAGGAAAGTGCTTTGGAAAAACATTATCAACACAGACAATATAAAATTGTGCACGAAGTGGTAAAAGCTTGGCTCACTGTTGTGATGTATATCGGTTAAAAATAGACATTTATTTATATCTAAATGGTATATGTAAATCACAACTATGTGAAGGACAGATCAAATACAGCTGACTCAAACTGGTCAAGGAAAACAATATGTTTCAATTAGAGAATGAAATAAACTTTTCCTTCTTTTTTATGATGCTTTTTACCTTCGCATTTTTCATTTTATATATGGATCATGATGAAGATAACAAAGTTGTGGCACTTGCTATGAAACATGTTTTAATAAACTTGATATTAGGACAGCTATTTGGGTTTAATAATAAAGGGTGTTATGATTAAACAAAGTAAAACAATTAGGCAATATGCAGTAAGAGATAGTTGTCATGATGATCTGTATTTCTATCAGAGGGATAGAGACGGCGACTGGCCTCCTGTGTCTGTTAGCCTCCAGGCCCTGCTTTCAACCCAGAATCAATGTTGCTCCTCTTAGAAGTAAATTGAAACAGTTTTTCCATCGAGTCCCCACCGTTTTAATTTTCACCTGAAGGGGTCAGGGAGAGGACACTTTAGTGATGATGAAAGACAATTTCCCATTTTCACAGCTTGGTCACGCTTTGACACATCATTATCCCATTGACTTAATACATGGTTTCCCCTCTACCTCACCCTACCTCCCTCGTCCATCAGCACCCGTCTCTCTGGCTCTTTCTCTTCTCTCTAGCTCATATACATCTGGCTGTAGATCCCTGTATGCTTTTGTCACATTTCACCCCTACCTTACCACCCACAATGGGCCCTTACCTTCCCATTCTCTTAATCCTCTCTTCCCATCACTTTGTCCATCTACCTCCCCTCAGTTTTCAGCCATTTCTTCTCCCCCCTAGATTCTCACACTGTCTGTCAGTTATTGCACTCCATCCATCTCCGCATTGAGTGCCTCTTCTTTTATATTATCCTCCTCCTTTGTCATTCTCTGCCTGCACCTTATTTGTTTTCTCTGCTGCACTCTGCCAGCTTCTCCCTCGTTTCACTGTAGACAATTTAATGTCCCTAAAACAAAAATCAAACCAGATTGAATAAAGAGAGACCTTTGCTTTTTCTCAGTATTGTGCATTTTACTGCCAGAACAGAGTTTTCAGTTCCAAGTCCTAATTGTCATCTATAACGCAAATATAAAGGGCCCCTGGATGTTAATGCCTAACTGCTCTGCACTTTAATGGCCCATTCTGGGCAAATTCTAAAAAAGCAAGCAAACATGCGCACACACACATGTACACGCATACACACACGGTATGTGCATGTAAACGCAACACATCAATAATTACAATAAATAAAACAAATAAAGAAACATAAAAATACATGGATATTACTGTAAGGTATAACATATGCATATAATGGTGGCAAATAATGCAATGGCAAAAGCCACCTGGACTGTGCACCATATGAACAAAAATAGCCCATGCAGTCTATGCCCACAAGGACACTGTTCTTTCATTTTTTTGCACTTGAGCCAAAAGAACAGAGCTCAGAGTGTGTATCCTTCTGTTAGAATGTAGAAAGCGGGAGTGTCATTCACTGTTGACTCAGGATGGCATCAGGAGCTGACCATAAACTATAAAAATAGTGAACGTAGTATCCGTGACGTCACCCATTAGTTTGTGGACTTCATTTTGAAGCCTCGAGTTTGGCTCATGCGGGCATCAACGTCTTGTTTTTTGCAACCGGATGTGACGATTTTCGATGAGAGGGTGGAGCTGGGGAGAATGATGCTGCCAAGCCAGTGTTGTTTATGGTTGCAAGCTAAACCCTAAAGGCCCTCTGGGTAATGCTGCCATTCATCTGCATGTACGGCAGTAGAGAAAATCGGCAAACTTTCCCTTAATTTACCAGCTATCGGTAGCTAGCGGTAACAGTAGCGGTAGCTAGCTAGCTTGGTTGGAAGAATGCTGTACAATACATTTTTAGATGATTGGAAGGTAAAAACATGGACCACACCCGAAGACAAGTTCACAGATATGTTAATGTACACAGTGCCATCGATAAGCATTTCTAAGCCTCTGTCATGATTGACAGGTCGGCGTGTAGCAACGCCCTAAAGTATCCCTGCTTTATGGGCAATTTTAAAATAAATGGCACCATAATTTACAAAATAAACATCATGCTGTATTGAAGAAGACTTGAAAGTAGAGATTGAGACGATAAACTAATTATGAAAATGTTTTTTTGAGGTAATAAATATTTTTACTTATATTTATTTATTGTTTGTTGGTCTTAAGAGTGTCTTTTGTACTTTGTTCCTCTCTTTTCCCTGCTGCTGCAACAATGTGAAGTTTAAAGAAGATATTAGAAAATTAGAGGAATATTTTTTTTATTACAGTATTGCTTTGTGCAGTAACACTCTGATACATTAAGAGGTGAGCCTTTAGAAGGCACACCAGTTCCCTAAGCGAGAGCAAAGAAAATCCAATGACCTGGACAAGTTATCCCGTGAGCCAACATAACAAAATCACTGCACTGTGGAAACATGCAGCAGTGCTGTTTCAGCACCACAGACAGCTCCTGCCCAGTGGCAATGCACTGTGGAAGGTTAGGAACGCTGTAAGCACCTCCTACATATACAACAAGCTCTGTATCAGCCTCATATCCAGCAATAATAATATACAGTATTCAATTTAGCTACTTAGACTGACAGGTTTGTATGTATTATAACAATGTATTATTAAGGCCATATTAATGCCTCAGGCTACAACACACACAGATACTTTATCATTATTTGTCAAAATAAATGAGTCATTTTAACAACATATTTCAACAGATTAAGTCACAGTGGACTCAATAATCTACTTGCAAATTACAATATAAGATTTGATTATGAATACCTAAAGAATAAGTGAAGAAATATGGCATTTCATGTTACAAATCTGAAAAACACAACCACAGCTTGATGACACAAAACATACATTCTCACAAGTATGAGGATGTAATTGCAAATGTAATGCTGCAGAACTGCATAAAAAAATAATTTCCCAAAAATTTATTAAAAATTTAAAAAAAAAAAAAATTTTTTTTTTTTTTTTTTTTTTTTTTTCTTTTTTTATAAACACACATTGTTTTCTGTTTTTTTGGGAGATAGGATGACGGAAATTAAGTTAATATTCTTTATCTAAACACTCTCACCCATTTGAGCATCTTGGGCCTTTATTACAGACAGTGGAGAAACAACAATAACAACAACAACAACAACAGCGCTCTCCCTTTTTCATCCGTTGACTTGTTGGCCCGGTGCAGTATAATCAGGTGCGGTGTTGGAAAGCAATTCTTAGACAGAGGTTTCAAATTTTTTCCTTTGTGATGAGCCCATACAGTCTATGGATGAGCCTCATCTGCCAGGACTGTTGTCAGAAGCGGGTCTTTCATGTCTGCTTTGTGTTCTTTAAAACAAAACAATTCAATGTAATATCCATATATTATTAAACTTTTTTCCCCCTATTTGTTGATTAAAGATTTTCCATGAACTTTGCATCTTGTACCAAGTTTTTGCTGTAGCCAGCTCAGCACTAAGTCTGTCCTTTATTTCCCATCCATATTTTAATGGAAGGAAGTGATGTGTGGGCGTTGAGCGAGGGAGGGCCACTGTGGAAGCTCTGTGCTCCCAGGATAATTAAATCAAGCTTTAAAATGTAAATATACCATAAAACAATATTGAGCTCCACTGGTTTTAATTGATGCCCGTCCTGAATGCTCGATGAGGCCGTTAATTTTGACTGATGGCTCACTACAGCCGCATGATCGCTGACAGCAGGCCTGGGGATGGAAACTATCATACTCCTTCCTCACAGAGTCAGGAGTGGCCTTGATCAGGAACGTTTTAAGGGTGGAAAACCAAAGGAGAGTTGTGCATTTGCTGAAATATACAATAGATGTGATAGTAAACTTTTTTTGATAGTCAGAGCAGACAGTAATGTACATTACGCAAACCACATGCCTATAAACACACACAGCCACCTGTGTGTGTCATCCAGTGTCCCATGTTATCATTTAACTAATTCCAACACAGCAGAGGGGGTGAACGTATGCCAGACCGATGCATGGCATGCCAGGTCTCACATGTGTTTCCAGAGTCAGCCAATACCCCCACTGTGACGGGGCTCTATGTCATGTAGACAGACTGGGTCCCATTGGGTGAGAAAGGCAGACTTAAGTTGATGTCGTATTGGTAACTGACAGTCCAATTTACAGTGCCTCCATGGAGCAGCAATGAATTGATTTAATTATAAACTCCCTGCCAAGCTTTAGAAAATAACATTTGACTGATTTTGAAGGCTGACATTTCCAAAGCTGTACATATATCTACATGCAGTTTTCGGCACGTTAAAACTGACCATTGATGTAAAGGTCATAAATATCTGCATCAAATATATCATTTAAAATATATGGTATATATATGGTAGCCCAAAACTCCAACTCTAAAAAGGCATTGAGGCAGCATGTGGACTAGAGACACACACCACTACACCACACCACACAACTACACAGCCACAGCCACAGCTTGTCTGGAGAAACATTGAAGAGTTAATAAAAATAATGTGGACTTTCATTGATCAAACAAGTTAAAAAGTGCATCAATTACTCAATCTGTGGTACAGCACCTTAGGGGGCTTAAAGCTTAGGCTTATCCTCTACAATCAGTTATAAAAGAAATTATTAAAAGCTGCTGCATATTATATTTGGCTTATGGTGTATTGGCTTAATTCTCTGTCATAAACAGTTCAGTACAGTACATTACATGCTGATGTAATCCATTTAGATAAACTTTTTTTGGGAACCATTAGTCACTGTGTTGTGCAGTTCTTATGTGTGTGCATGTGTGAAAGATCCGAGGATTTATTAATGACTGAAAGAAGACCTTTTCTGTTCCGCCCTCACTGCTGCAAAAGTCTTTACCAGAGCCAAGAAGGAAATACATAATTCATAATTCTAGTGCAAATACAGTGGCCATTTTCTGTTGGCGAGAAGAGTGGTGTGATGAAAATTTTGATGATGCTTCATTATGTGCCTAGATTTAAGAAAACATATCCAGTTATTGCATACATATTAGTGAAAAGTTTCCTTTTTTCTTTAAAGTGTGTGTGTGGGGGGGAATGATATTCAAAATACACATCTAGGTGTCTATTTTACTACACTTTGTGTTTTTGTGCATATTTAAATAAAATTTCTGAAAAAACTGTAATACAAAAAATGTCAATAATCAACTGTTAGTTGTTAACTGTTAGTTAAAATGTTTGACACTATTCACCTGTGTCTTGAAAAATGTATGGAATTTTACAATACTTATCTTTAAAAGGTGTTTTCTCAGAATGAGTTCTTCTCATACTCTGAGCCAGAAATCTTCACTTCAGTAGAACTTACACCTTTCCAAACTTTCCAGTTTCATTCCTATCTATATTCTGAAGGTTTTTACTGACAGGTTGGTCATATATCATTCATAGCCTGTTTATTGTAACATTTTATACTTAAAACGGCGAAAATGATTTTTTTTTCATGGCTGCTGACATTACTTTTTTATTTATGGAGTGATAAAAAGAGAATTTCCCTCTGTAAAAACCTTTGACTCCAGAAGAATTTTAAACCTGGCTTAATCCAATGTTTAGGTTTCTGTTCTGAAAATGTATGCAGTTTATCCCATACTTTTCATATTGAAACATAACTTTTCAGAAAACTTGTAATACAAAACATTAGTGTCTTAACGTATATCAAATGGTTCAGGGCGATATGTCCTACTTCCTCCTCTTCCCCTTCTTTTTCCTCCCCCTTCTCTCACCTTTCCTCCTCCACAGTTTCCCTGGCTGGCTTTGCTTCCTTTTGCCATCTCTTTTCATCTTGTCCTCTAGCCAACCTCCCTCCCTGCCTGTTCTCTGCATCATCTCCTTTCCTATATGTCCTTTAGCCTCATATTTTCTATACCTATTAAAGTCCTTTGTATAGCTCTCTGTCTCTTCCTCTTCTTCTCATTGCCTCTATACTCTCCCCACTGCCCCTCATAAATTTACCCCCTCCATCTCTCCTACTTTTATGATCCAGGGTAGGTAGATATGTTTATTTTTCATGACAACGATGTTTGACAGTGATGATAACCATGGTCATCCCTTACGCTGCTTGTCTGACACCCTGTATGGGCAACTGTCTGTTCACATTGTGCCTTTTAGTCTTGCATATTTTATGTAACACTTTTAATACCTACTGTAAAATCAATTGGTTGGTTTGAAAAATGAAAGTAAAATTTGATTTGTTCTGGTCTCACTGCCACCTGAGTCTGCTCTTCTCCCAACCTTCATTATAGTACATTCCAATTCCTTCAATTACATACTCGAGGGATAATGCATTAAAGCAGCAGCATTTCCCTTAGAACCTCTGCTTCCGTCTCTGATACCGGGGGTGAAAAAAATGTATGTATACTTTTTACACTATAATTGTCACTACACCGTTAAGTTTTATTAATGAATGGTTAGAAGACAAATTCAAATCTGCCTTTAAATACACAAATCCATTTTCATACCTGTGTGTGTGCCACAAATGGTTTGGTTTGAAGTGATATTTAAAATTGTAAAAAAGGCGGCGGCTGTGTTGCTGACTCTGGCATTTGACCTTTTCACACAATTGCGTGACTTCCTTCAGCTCTGGAGGATAAAGAGCTGTAGTACCCAGATTAGTGTTCGTCTTAACTAATTATCCACCTCTAATTAATGTGAAGAAAAAGCAATCAAAATGGCTACACCTGTCTAATTATATACAAGTCAAACTGTGTGGGATTGGATCCAAGAAAAGGTGAGTGATGAGAGTCTCAAGGCTAGACTCCCGTGCTGACAACCTGTTTAATTAGATTAAACAGGAAGTTGTTAATTAATTAGTGTATCATGGTTGACCGGGATTGGATTCTTCATGGTCAAAGTTGGTGGGTGCTTTAAAGACCTGTGGTATATAAACTTCTCAGGAACACTGAGACTCTTACAAGGGCATTTACATTACTGTTACTGGGTGTTACATTTTCAATGGGAACATAATTAATTTAGTCCTAATACACATTCTTGCTGTCCTATTGACTAAAAAATATAGTTCTGAGAAAAAATGAAAGTGCAATTTTAAAGGATAGGTAATAAGTCCATCTTAATACATTACTTGCAATCCTTAATAGACCTATTGGTCACTGTAATGATTGTTGCTTTCCATGCTTGCCGTGAAGGTTTTGTGAAGAGACTACACTGTAAAAGATGGGGCACAAAATCCTCAGTCGTTATGTGTAAAAATAAATTGTGTTATTCAACCAAATCTAATATAAGGGTTCAGCAGTCTGAGGTAACCAGATACAGTGGTTATATTCCAGAAGTTACAGACTTTTTATTAAGAAAAGCCCCCTCTGTGTATCTCAGGTGCAGTTTCCATCCACCTGTCTGTAATAAATACCTTAAATCTGCCTTTTTAACAACACTAAGTGAATAGAGAAGAAATATGAAAAAAAGTTGAAATTTTTTCTGGTAAAGTTGGTGTATTGATAAAAAAAAGTGTTAATACCAGGCAACTTTTCCCTGAAAAACAAAGACATTCACACTAAAATTGAGCACCAAGGCTTGTAGTGTGAGTGTAGACTTTAGTAGACACAGCATGCTACTTTTTAATCAGAAAGTAACAGCTGTAACCACTTGGTTGCAGAATCTTTTGACATTTTTTATTTCAAAACCCAAACTGCTTTTTGCACTGCATCCCACTTTTTTCTTCACTATAGTTATCCCATCCCATATTGAGGTGTTTCTGTCTCACGCTCCAGGCTGCAAAGTGAACCTCAAAATAACTGCTCTTTTTAGTTTTCAAACCCAAGGCAGCATAGGCAATAAATAGCCCTGCTTTGTCCATCATCAATGCAGTCCAGAGGGAACCTAAAACCTGGGACTTGGTTCCCGTTGGCACTTGTGTTGGCATATTTAGGCATGTTAAGAGCTGTTGCCTGGGGGCTGCTGATAAAGTGGCCCCTGTGCTGTAAAGGATCTGATTGAAATCAACTGGAAATCAACCACCCTCACACCTCTCTGTTCGCTCTTCAGCAGGGCAGATTCCAGATGGTGCTGCCATTATGTCTCTTTTTATTTGGCTTTACTGGCACATAGACACCTGGCACTGAGAAGAAAGAAGGGGGAAAAAGAGGGACACGATGCATCTCCTTTATGAGGAGGCCAGGAGAGAGAAAGATACTTAATTATTCACCACTGGATGTCAAAATACTCTCCAGGATGTGAAACTGATGTACAATCAGAAATATGGAGATGCATGTGTTATCTCTGCAGGAGCCCTCAACTTAATGAATGAAACATTCTTGTACAATATCCCTAGCAGTTATGCCTATATTTTGTTTGTGTATATAACATTTCTGCACCTCAAAATTTGTGCCCAATGCCAATGTTCAGTGCCAGTGCAGTGAGTAGTGTCCTTTATATAGTGAGGTGGATTGTAAGGGTGTGGAGGTCAGGAAAAGGTGATTATGAAGCGCAGCCTTACCTCAGTAAGTGTTTTAATACCTACTCTTGCTTTGCCACAACCTCCTCCAAAGCATGCTGAAGGAGAGTCTGGCTACTCCACATACCATTCGGGGATGGGGAGGAAAACATGCTTTGGTGTAGTGGCATTTCTTTAAACCAATCAGAATCGTCATTGGCGGTGCAAAACTACGCACAGAGCCGCTGCAAAATAGTCGTGCGAGAGAAAACTCAGATTGGACAGATAGTCTAGCTAGCTGTCTCAATTTACCATGCAGAGATCTGAGGAGCAGTTAACAATAGTCCTCATATTCCACCAAATTTAAAATTCCAACACAAAGAAAGCGGAAGGAAATGGAAAATACATGCATTCGGCGGAATTTCCTGCATCACCGGAGCAATCCCGGAATTGGAACGAGAAGGATATAGTATAGTTATTACCTGACTTAATGTTGATTGATGTAACCACAGTCTTTTCCTAACCTTATCCATTTCTTGTTTCCATGTCATGTACTGTCGTGTCTTAACTGCAGTATACCAACATGTGTTTGTGATGGAGGCGTGTGGGTAAAAAGATGCCATGACAACAACAAGCCAGTTCAGGGAGTGTACTGTAGGAACTGCAGGATACAGCACAGGATTGGGGGCTGAACAGAGATATATGGGGTCTCCGCTGTGCCTGGCAGACAATAGGAACACATTCACTTTGCTCAGTAAACTTGATGGCAATAGGCTGAATTTCTAACCATGCTACAGTACAAAGCAAGAATTTTCAAAACCATTGTCATTGAATGCAGTTTTACTATTTAAAAAAGCATGATGTAGAGAAGCATACAGAAATGTACTCAGGTACACCTCTTAATTCATGAATATATTATTTAAATGTGACACAAGCAGACATTCAAGGTCACTGCCAATACAGAAATCTAAAATAAGTAACATTTGTATATGATGTGCTGACTGTTAATCAGCTATACATGCTAAAACACATTCAGTACAATGGAGGTTTTTGTATTTTATTTAAAATAGTTTTATTACTAAAAAGATATCTGCTCTTATACGACTTATTCTAACCAAGACAGACGTCTAATTTCTTTTCATATATATAGTTGTATGTTGTTAGGAAACTAATTTTAAAAGCTACACTACAGTTAGTGAGTGTAATTAGTAATTTACGCAATTTAACCTGAGTAAAATTTCTGCAGTATAGTTCAGTGGTCCTTCCACGTCTGCCTGTAAATATGGCAGAGCAGGATGAGGGCCCCAGTTCACTGCTGGTCTTCTGTGTCTGTGTCTGCGTCCCCCTCCCCCACACACACACACACACAACGTTGTCAGTGTGTTTGTTTGGCGTTGTTTTGATCGCCTATGCTTGTGTGTTTGGGCTGTGCTGGCTGTGCGGCGAGCATGCTTGGTGCAGAGCTGATGGCGTGCCAAGTGCTCCCTGCGGGCCGGCTGTGCCTTCCACTCTGCTCAGCCACCGTGAACGCCGAGCCGACAGACTGCTACAGGGGGAACACCGCTTCCTCTCTCCTTCTCTTTCTCTCTGGCATACACACACAGAGAGGCTGCTTCCTCACCCCAGCTTTCTCCCCCCACCCCCCCATCTCCCAGTTTTCCCAATCCCATCTTATCTTTTTTTTCATACCACTTCCCCACTCTCTCACTCCTTTCCTGCTTATCCATCAATTTCATTATTTTTAGATTTTTTATTTTTATTTTGTTCAAGTTTTTCAGGTACAGCAATTTAAAGAGATGTATGACTCTGTAATTGAAGTGACACCATTGTTAGTTAGATAATGTAGATAATGCGGTGTACACTTCTGTAAATTGAAATTGACTTCTGATCAGGTGCATCCTAGATAGCAAGTTTCCTTTTCCATTCAGTTCTGGCGAGCTTCCCTGCAAATAATTTGAAACTATTACAGAAAATCTATCACTTCCATCACCCATATCTATTTTGGTAGTGGTTATTTCTGGCTATGTGTAAGAGCAGTCACAACATGTTATTGCTGGAGTTCCGTGTTGTTCCTCTTTATCTTATAGCACCATAGCAGTTCAAAGTACTGTCCCATTGGGTGTAGCTGGAAAATGCTTGGGCTCTGAACTGCAGTACCTACTGTTCACTAACATTTAGCTCTAATTACCAGGCTCATTTAAGCATCGAATTAGCAGCAAAATTCTTTTAGCCTCCTCTCTGTGCTTAATCGTTAAGCAAATGGAGCGTCACAAGTTTGAAGTGATTACTATTGAGATGTAAGTGCCACGGCCCCATGAAATGTCACTCAGCTGCCCTAAAAAATAAAGAGAGAGGAAAGAAGGACTGGAAGCAATTTACTTCCACTTGGTGGGAAAGCTGTTTGGTGTGCACACAGAGAGGTCAGCTCTAGCTTGGAACATCACACGGCTATTATTCTAGTGCTACACGCTGTGAGGAACAGCTTCTCCAGAAGGTCAACAGCATTTACATCCATAAAAAAAGGCTGACAGCTGCTTACCTGTCGTGCTAATGCAAACTTCTCAAACATTTGGGTCACTCCCACTATAGTCCCCCATTCACCATCACAACTACACACACAGTATACACCTTCACTCATGTAGGTTTACATATTGACTTATGCATGCCTTACTTTACATATACATGCATAAAATGCACATCAGCAAACACAAAGACACACATATTGACAAACACACAGTGCTGCTGGGTATTCAGGAGGTCAAGATTAAACAGCTCTTTCATTGGTTGATCCTCCCAGGTCACAACCTTGAATAGGTAATGTCAGATGAATTGATTGGTTGATACTTCTGAGAGAATATATAGGGTTGACTAGGGATAAACAATTGAATAATTCTGACACGCACACACTGTGGTGCACACATGTGTATGTGCCATGCCCCCTATGTAAAGTGGCCTTTACAACTTTGCAATTGAGACAAATGTGTGTGATTTGATGTGGTGCAGAACAACACAGTCATGATGAAGCATATCAAACAATGCCGAAGTCTGTTAATTCACGCATGCTTGATTCTAATTTGAATTATTTTCTGCAACAAGGACTCTTTATGGTCGAATCAGTTGGCAGCTATAGTATAGAATGCTACATTACAAGCAAAGTCTAATGACACTTTGCTGCATAGATGTCAATTTTCATAATATAAAGAAATTAGTCAACATTAGTAGCCTTGGACACATGCATTACCATTACATGAATATGGTATTTCTAGTAATAATTAAACAAAGTAAGGAGTTTTTAGTATTGTACTTTTTATATTCTTATTTGATTAGGTAATATATATATATTTTTTATTTGACAATTAGTTTTTTTTCTTCTTCTTGGAGTCTGAGTTTCTCTAGTCTGGCTCAACGGATGTAATTTGCCGGGATAATGCCTGACATCTGGCGCGTGTGAGACGCACTGGATATTCCTCCCCTCTGGCTAGCTCTTCTAGCTCTTCTTTGGGGTTTAGCTCTGCCCAGGACAGTTGTGATTGGGTTAAAGAAATACACTCAAGTGGCCGGGTTGGCTCAGTCAGGCGCGCATATACTGAGAGGTTTATTCCTCGACGCAGAGGTCCAGGGTTCAATTCCAACCTGTGATGATTTCCTACATGTCTTCCCCCCCTTTCTCACCTAGCTGTCTTGTCAAATTAAAGGTGGAAAAGCCCAAAAAAATAATCTTAAAATACAATCAAGCCAGAGTGTTTTTGTTTTCGGAATACATAGGTGGTGTAGCCAGACCATACTGCAGCACTGACACAGCGCTGTGGAGATCGTTCTGACAATGCAAGACTAGAGTTTCTCTAATAACAGAGAACATAAATGTATAACACCTTACATAAGTATTTTGTCTGATACAAAAATCCCATCTGCTTTTCAATCGGTTTGGAGGTGGAGTTGGTCTGTTCTCATGAATAAAATTCTTGTGTGGGCTTAAAAAAAAGGTCTAATTTTGAATTCAAGTAGAATCACCACAGAGTACAACCAGAGAATGGGATTTTAAGCATGCTACAAAGTTGGGAGGAAGTTCCTTGATGCAGGACACAGGGTTAGAGATGCCATGGGTGTTTCTCTGAAAAGCAGCAAGAGACAGAGTTAATGTGGTGTATCGCTATCCGAAAGACCTGCTCCAATTACAAGCCACACATTTCCAACAAACTCTCCCATGACTCTTCCTACCTCCACACTTCTATTTCTATCTGTCTCTCTAGGTCTCACCTCTCTCCATTACATGGCTGTTTTCTTCCTCTATTTGCTTGACAAGACAATGGATAATAACCCTGGAATAGCACAGAGACCAGCAAATGAGAGTAATCAAGCTGTCTTGTCCTGGTGGCGTTCAGGTTCACTCATCAAACCCTAATTATCACCCTGGAAACCAATGTTCCGCTTTAATTGTTCTGATGAATGAAATATTACAGAGAGGAGTCGGGCTGCAGCCGAGCGGAATAACAGCTTTTAGCCATAAAACACAGCAGCAGAGGAGGAGGAGGAGTGAAGGTGACTCTGGAGAGAACGGGACACAGTGTGAGAGAGCTGGCAAAAGTAATGGATAGAGTTCAGCATGACAGATGTGAGAAATAAAAGAAGAGGGAATTTGGGAAAATAAAGAATGTTTAAGACAAACTGGAAAAAATGACAGCAACAACGTTAAGGGAGGCAAGCAAATGACTCAGACTGAGGATGTTTAAGTGTGGTCTAATTGCTTCAAGATAGCACACATTCCAGTTATCGAGACAGATTGCACCCAGAGGTTTTTTACATGGCTCCCAGATGAGTTGTTGCAATAGAAAAAAAGCACCAAATTATTGGGCCTGCATGCCCATAAACCGTTACAATCCTGTATAGCTCCTTATTGACGAAGAACATCTGTAATCAAATCCCAAAAACTACATCAGAGGCACACATCAGACATTTAAATTAAACAGATCTCTTCATAGTCTTTTTTTGCACTTATCAGATGTTGTACCTAAAGTTATGTTTTTTCTTTTCTTGCTTCTTTGATTTGATTTGAACACGTCAAGCGCAAAACAAACCTCCAGATAAAAAACCAAGAGGGCATGAAATGAGACAGTTGCACACAACATCTGCCAAACCCACCATCTTTGTGCATTTGAAATGACTCCTTAAGGCTATCAAATGAATGCACCCTCTCCATTTATGCACACACACACACGCGCACTCACACACGCACGCATGCGTGCGCACACACACACACACACACACACACACACACATATATGCAAACACACGTATATGCACACACACGTCTTGTTTCTGACTACATATGTGAACTCCTAAAAGTTTTTGCTACCTGAATTTGTACCCAGAGAACCTGCCGTAATACATTGGTGAAAGGGTGAGCACACTGTCATCAATGATGGGGTGTATGGAACACATCCGCAGGGGTTTGTAGCATTATTGATACAAGTTCCTCACCACCTCCAGTTGTTCCCTGTGCAGAAACAGCAGGGGTGGAGCCATGCAGAGAACAGAGGGAGATGGCTGACAGAGCCAGAGTAGCAGGAGTTTGGCCTAACACACACACACACTCACACAAATAATAATCCACGTGTGTCTACATAAACACATGCAGGTCTATCAATCAAGTGTACATACTGGCGATGGACACACACAAACTGTAGATACATGCACACACAAACACAAATCTTCATCTGTCTTTGTCTGTGTTTCTCATTCTCACTATGATTGATGCATAAGCCACCGCTACCCGCTGGATAGATGGACAGATGGTGCGTTGTATGGTGTGTGGAAATGTATGTAATATAATATATTCTTTATTTGCCAAGTGCATATTTACACACATATGAGGAATGTAAGCATGAAGGGATAGGAGCTGGATGGGTGAACAGAGCTCTTACCTGAGTTCCACTGAAAACTAAATAAGAAAGGCAATGTAAGAGGTGACAGTCGTGAGAGCGCTCATGACAGTTAAGTAGAGTAACCAAAGAGTGATTGTGAAACGGTGACAAAACGACTAGTTAAGATTAAAAAAAGGTTGGTAGTTTTGGGTTAAAACAGGGGTTCCCAAACCTTTTTTGTGCCAGGGGCTGGCATATTCACAAAAAAGCTTGACTTGCTTTTCTTTTTTCCACTATTTTCGGTTTGGTCATCGCTCTTTCTTTTACTGGAGCAGTCCCCAATAAAACGGGCCATGGAATCTGCTCATCTCTGCACCTATGCTGCACCTGCTACTTCACGTGCACCGCGCTCTGCAGTCCGGTCCGATACATACCATATGTCCAGAGCCAATGAGCTGCTAAGCGATCACAAGGCTGCTGCACAAACAACATGACTGTTATAGCACTTAAAAAACAAAATTATGGGGCCCCCTGGTAGCTCACCTGGTTGAGCGTGCGCCCCATACTAGGCTAAATCTTTACCGCAGTGGCCTGGGTTTGTATTTTGTATTTGTATTTTATTAGTTTATTTGTCAGGTACCATGCACAGTTCAGGCCCTGTACCAGAGTTAGCTATACAGCTAATTTACATCTGTGTTCCCTGGGCAAGGGAGATAAAATGACACTATAGACAAAATAAACAATACAGACAATACCATCAAAACAGATAAAAACCTAACAACAAACAACATGTAACAAGCACTACTCACACATTGATCAAAATACAAATATACATTCCATGTTATAAAAAGATCAATGATCACATAGTTGATTTGCCTTCAGCCAAGTCTTTAAGGACATTTTTAAAACTGCTGAGACTTACACAATCTCTAATGTGAAGTGGAATTAAGTTCCACTTTTCTACTACAGTAAATGAAAAAGCTGATTGACCAAATGTAGTATTCCTAAATTGAGTGTAACAGTCACCTCTTACAGAAGCCCTGGTGACCCTTATATTATCTCTGCAAAATGACACACATTGCTTGAGTGGGGGTGGTGCAAGATCATGGGTCAATTTATACATCAGGCACATGTCTGCAAAACAGAGAAAACTGTCAAAGGTTAATAAGTTGTATTTTTTTATGATGGTACAGTTGTGGTAGTTTCTTGGTTTTTTTGTCAAGAACTTTCACAGCTTGTTTGTCAAGGGTACATAAATGTTTTAGCGTAGTCCTACCTGCCTGGGACTAGCTTGTAGAACAGTAAGATAAATGTGAGAAGATCACTGAATGCAAAAACAGTTTAGCTGCAGCTATTGGTAACTGGTGTCTTATATGTCTAAAATTAGCTAAACTAGCTCTGACACAATTGGAGCTCTTTTTTATGTGTTTTTTAAAACTTAAGTTAGAATCAATAATTATGCCCAGATACTTGAAATGATCAACAATATGTATCACCTCTCCCATAATACAGATATCTGGCTGATATGCAACATTCCTCTTGATAGAGAAATACATGCCCACTGTTTTGCTTACATTAAGAGTAAGACAACTGAGAGTTAACCAGTCTGATATTTTGGTTAGAACTGCAGTAAGTTTTGCTGCAGCTTATTCTCTAGTTTTTGCATGGGTATAGATAACTGTATCGTCTGCGTACATTTGGATATGAACTTCTGGGCAAATCAATGGTAGGTCATTAATATTTAAGCTAAATAAAATTGGTCCTAAAATAGATCGCTGAGGGACTCCAGTAGTGCAGTTAGCAAAGGAGGAGCTTCTATCATTAATCCTGGTGCACTGCTTTCTAGAATCTAAATAAGACTCCATCCATGTCAGAGCACTGGGAGAGAAATTAATCTTTGACAGTTTAGATAACAAAACATTATGTTTCACTGTATCAAACGCCTTCTTAAAATCGAGGAAAACAGCCCCAACAACCCCTCCATTGTCAAGGCTGGATTTTATTTGCTCAATAAAATAACAAGTAGCTGTTTCTGTGGCATGATTTTTCCTGAATCCAAACTGCATGGGGTGCTAATAGGTCTATAGTTGGTTATATTAGTTGCATCTCCAGGTTTAATAGGGGTTATTACAGCTGATTTCCAGGCATGGGGAAAAAACTTTGTTTAATGGATAGATTTACCAGATGAGCAATTGGAGTACAAAAGATGCTTTTATACTTCTTCAGGAATGCACAATCACAAGCAAAAACATCTTTAGCCTTAGAGTTCTTAAACTTGCCTAAGATTTTAGTTATGGAAGATTTTGGCACTTCAGAGACAGTGGAAGATTATCATTTGATGGTGTAATGACCTTCCCTCTTAGACCAAAGCCTTGTGCCAAATCTTGAACTGAATCTATAAAATAACTATTAAACATAGAAGAAATTTGATCTTTGTCTTTAGTTAAGGTTCCATGTACTTGTACTTCAAACTCTTTATCTCTTTTTTTAGTGGTCTTTAAAGCTCTATTAATGTTTTCTCAAGTTTGCCTACTGTTCCCTTTAGAATCATTTATAATATCAATAAAAAACTTAGCTTTTGCCTTTCTCAATTCATTTACAACTTTATTACGTAACTGTTGAAAGGTTCTCCTATGATGGGCTAACCCTGACCCATGATCCCTCTGCTTCATTAGAATCCATACTTGTTCATTGAGCCAGGGCAGATTTTGCTTTTTTCTAGAGTGTGTAACACTTTTACTGAACTCATTTTTAACGCTATCAACTTTGGTCATTAAGCTCCTAGAAGCAACCTCTAAGTCATCTGTGGACAGGATCTCACTCCAAGTTAATTGGTTCTACTGGTTTTCAAATTCATTGATAAACCTATTTGGTATAATGTTTAAAACCTTTTTACTTTCTTGCTGGTATATGAACCTTTGTTTCGTTAGTTTACGTGTTACCATTGTCAGATTATGATCCGATAGCCCTGTCAAAAAAGTGAACGTTTTAGTTATTCTTTCTGGTATATTACTAAATATGAGATCAATCTGTGTCTGAGATGATGGAGTGATTCTGGTGGGACCTTGTATCAATTGTGTTAGGTCAGACTGACTTGTTATATCTTTAAGTTTTTTCCTTTTTGACTTCTCAGTCCAATTAATGTTTAAGTCTCCAACCAAGTTCAAGTCCGACCCCTGGCCCTTTGCTGCATGTCATCCCCCCCCTTTCCACTGGTGGGTGGGAATTGCTGGGTTAAAACACCAGTCCCCTTAAGTAGTACTTCCAGGACACGAACACAGCTCCCCTGCTTGAAAGTCCTGTGTTTTGGGACACCACCTGCTCCCAATGCAAATTTTATTTGCATTTTTTCATAATTGCTATCGCCATTAGCGGTCACTTCCTTACAGCAGCAGTCATTGTGGGGCTTACAGTAATAAATACATGAAATACAGTGGAAAGGGGGGGATGACATGCAGCAAAGGGCCAGGGGTTGGACTTGAACTTGGTTGGAGACTTAAACAGTCACTGTTTGAGCACTTTATTATTACATTTGAAAGAACCTGATATTTATGAAGTGTTGAATCTATTGATAACTTTCCCTTATCCTTAAAGATAAAGTGAATTAGTGCACGTTTAGATAAAGACATGAGAAAGTTTACTAAGAGAGTTGAATAATGTCCTACCCCAGCACAGGGTGGAAAGTCAACTTTAGTTGTGTCAGAAGTTGGCCAACTAAATGGAACAGCGTTGAGTCTGAATACTTTGCCCATTGCGTGACTGGCCTCCCTGAACACCTTTTCATAGGGTAAATTATGGAGCGGATGTAACTAGTCCTGTGAAACTATTCTTTATTGTACATTATTCATCTCTCGTAAATACATAATGGTCTCAGCTATATAGACGTGTCCACGAGACACACACACACACATATATATATATGTATATATATATATATATATATATATATATATAGTTATATGAAGTAATTATAACCTGTTCACGTTCTGACTGGAAGCTTTGTCAGTCTAACCACAGTCTTCTGCTCTTAAAAACATGCATTGATTCAGATACACACACTGAATACACACGTCTCATATCCTCAGGTTCCTTAACTAACCATTTTAAATGCATTCATTTCACAGAATGTGCATGAATTAATTATTATTTATTATTATTATTATTATTATTATTTTATCTCTAGTGTAAATCTGCTATAATTTAGGTGTCACTAAGATGAGTGGACACAGAGGTTTAGAGTTTTTTTTTAATACACTGTACAAGTGCAGTGACTCCAAACGCTCTATGTGTTGAGTGTTGCGTTGAATGTGCACTACTTGCTGCAGTTTGTAGAGGCTTGTTTTAGTGGCCAGTGATAAATCACTCCTAGATTGCATATCCAAACTATTAAGCTAACAAGGCGGTCGGTAGCTTAGGTTAACATCAAACAACAGCAGCACAGCTTGTAGGAGGAGCACGCAGAGTGAGACGAATGCTAAACGGGAGAGATCAGAGAATGAGCGAGCTTCTTTCCAAAATGAAACATTTCCTACCTAATGTCTTTTGTCCTTGGGGCTCCATTTGGAGGTCCGACTTCTGTGTTTCAGCTGATGCACAATAAAACAGAAAGGTAAAAGAGCACAGCCCAGGTTCATCACGCCTCTGGGTAGAAGTGTACACCACACACACAGCTGTGTCATAAATAATACACACAATATTAGAGCAGTAGAAATATGGCTTTGACTGGTACGGGTTTTTAGAGGGAAGCACCAATGCCAGTTTTTTTGGAACAATGTTGTCAAAATAATTTGAACCTGTCATTCCCAAAACCTTCAGTGTTTTGCTTGATGTCACTATTAGAAGGCATGAAACACCTTGAACTAAACACACTAAAACACAACGATAGGTGGGAAACCAATTTTAAAGAAAGTATATGTTCAGTCAAACATTTACTCTAATGAGAAGTCTATATACGTAAATATAAATGACTGTATCCTTGGTAACATAATAAAAATATACTATTCACTGATATTTTTTACCACCCTGGACAGTATTGCTGGCATCGCAAAATACCAGCGCAAGTCCTGTTCAAATTAGAAGTCTTGTTCCTGTTGAGGGCAACAAGTCCTTGCCTCTTATCTGCAGTCCAGCTGCGTTGGTTGGTCCTATCAGCAGGCTGTTATCTTGGTGCCCTCTTAAACCTCAGCACTGTATGAGCTACCTGGGCCTTATCAGTGTCTGTCCTCCTAGAGAAGGATCCATGGCCGCCGGGCCTTCACCGACCCTGGATCGACCTCTCCTTGGTTCTCCTCTTTACCCTGAGCTCTCACTTCCTCGCCTGCTTTCTTTCCCTCTCACTCTCACTCTCTGGCTTGCTCCCAATGTCATTGCATATCTAGTTGAATTGAAAGAAACTGTTTGCGGAGAAAGAGCACATTCTTCCTTAGAAAAATGAAAAGTTGAATTTAAGTTGAAATAAAAAAAATAAAAAAACAGTATACCCTTTCTGTCAAAAATACTGGAACGTGTTGTTGCCTCCCAACTCAAAGCCCACCTCATCTACAATGACTTGTTTGTACCATTTCAATACGGTTTTCCCTCACAGCACAGCCTTCTTCAAAGTCGATGACATCGACGTCCAAACGCTTTATAAATAAAATGTATTATTAGTTATTAGTAGTATTATTAAAAAACTCCCATCCTTGATGCAGTACATCTGGGGCTTAAGATTTCATGTAGTAAACACATTATACCTGGCTACAATACACATGTTTTGTTTTGGACTCTTTCCACTAACTCTTGGTCAGGTAGCCTAAAGCCTTGATCATCGACCCTGGATCGACCTCTCCTTGGTTCTCCTCTTTACCCTGAGCTCTCACTTCCTCGCCTGCTTTCTTTCCCTCTCACTCTCACTCTCTGGCTTGCTCCCAATGTCATTGCATATCTAGTTGAATTGAAAGAAACTGTTTGCGGAGAAAGAGCACATTCTTCCTTAGAAAAATGAAAAGTTGAATTTAAGTTGAAATAAAAAAAATAAAAAAACAGTATACCCTTTCTGTCAAAAATACTGGAACGTGTTGTTGCCTCCCAACTCAAAGCCCACCTCATCTACAATGACTTGTTTGTACCATTTCAATACGGTTTTCCCTCACAGCACAGCCTTCTTCAAAGTCGATGACATCGACGTCCAAACGCTTTATAAATAAAATGTATTATTAGTTATTAGTAGTATTATTAAAAAACTCCCATCCTTGATGCAGTACATCTGGGGCTTAAGATTTCATGTAGTAAACACATTATACCTGGCTACAATACACATGTTTTGGAGTCTTTCCACTAACTCTTGGTCAGGTAGCCTAAAGCCTTGATCATCCTTTAGTACATATGCTGACATAGACAGCTATGGGGATAGTCTTGGGCAAATTTAACGTGCTGCATTTTGCTGCATTATCACATCATATATTATATATAAATATATTATTGAATATAACATTGTACAATTAAACAGTAACTTCTAACTCCATCAACCCATGGCAAACTGACTGATCCAAATCTTATTTTAAATAACAGGCAAATATCAGGAGTACATAATAGTCTAATGTAAGAATTTTGTCTTCTGTAAATATGTTAATTCTTTCTTAAAAACCTAATGTTATGCACCTGACAGCAACAATATGTCTGCATGTCTCTTCATGCTGCGAATGCCAAATTGGTATTCATGGTGTGCTGTAGTTAGAGCACCCAGCATCCAGCAGCCAACCAATTATTCCATAACAATTGAGAACATGCATATTAGAAATGTCAAATTACAAAAACTAAATGTGCTCAGTGCATGCCTTGCAAAACAATAACTGGGTAAACAAGACCCACACAGCTTTGCCAAAGTAAAATTCCGACTTATGTAAACAATAAGACATACATACATAATTTGTTCTGCAGAAACTTGGAACCAGAATGGAATATTATAACCTTAGAGTAGGAAAAATAAAAGGAAAAGCCACCACTATGTTTTTGGACTGTAAAAGTACTAAGGGAGAGTAGCAGACTTGTTGAGGGGGGAGAAATAGCTAAAAGGAGCCATGTGAAGAGGTTATACATTCACCTCCCCTTCTATGGGCCCTTTGTCTATTAAAGTAAAAAAAAAATAAAAAGAAAGAATTAAATGTTCATGTCAGATTGTTTCTCCTATTAAAATGCTGCACGTTCTTAGTGATTTCTGCAGTACAATGACAGAATTATTATTAAAACACAAGGGCTGAAATATGTACTATGAAATATGAACACAGAAAATTTGTAACAATGATTATGAAAATTACTTTTTATAAATGAAAATGGACTAGGCTATACAGTAGAAGGGTTTTTATAATTTATCTTGAAATTATTGATCAAATATAATCTTTTATTTCACTGAGACACAGTAAACAAAGCAAGCACAATACACCACAGCAGTCATAATGTTATAATAGAATACCAGTATGATTTAACATCGACAGAGACTTCTTGAAATTGCGGCCTAAAAAGAAAAAACAAATATGTTGCAAAGCACAAAACTATAATCGAAGAATACTAGTATCAAAGCCATTTGCAATTAAAAAAAGTACACAAAATGTAATCCTATTTTGAATTATTTTATTCAACTGTTACTGCTTCACACACAGCAAGGAGCACACACTGCAAACCGACCAATGTGCACATTCATTAAAGTTGACAGGAAAATGAAAGAACATCAAGACATCTGACAAACCCGAACTTCTGCGAAATAGCCCGTCTCTCACAGGGACATTAAAAAAGGGCATTCACGTGCAAATAAATCTGTTGTGACTGATGCTAATTGACAGGCCCAAGTGGCTGCACAGAACTGGGCTAATGCTATCTCAGGGTGTAGTGACGCTGGTGGGTTTACAGTGGCAGTAATTATTGGAGTGGCGACGGTGACAGCAGCACTAATGAGTGTTGACAGCCACACCCCCATGGCTGTTTGTTCTAATAGCCCAAATTTCAGGCATCGAATGAATTAGTTTGCTCTGTCTTGCGCACACACACACACACACACACACACACACGCACACACGCACACACAAACACACAAACACACAAACACACAAACACACACATCTTTGATTATACACAATTATTAAAATTACAAGTATCCTCCTTATCCAGATAAGGTTGACTGACCATGCAGGCTCTTTTGCAACACAATTACATTCATGCTGTTATATTCATTCTCAGCCAGCATAACAACCTGCTATGGCTATTTTTCTGTGTCTAGGCTTGTCTACTTTCTACTGGGGCTTCAAGACTGCAACTTTCCTGTTATAAAACAGATTTAAGGACTCACTCACCTGGCATGACTGAAGTATGCATCCTGGGTAAAATTTTTGTAAACTCCAATACAAATCTAGCTGTAAACACTTCCCTGATCCATCGGTTACCCATTGAGACTAACAATTTCAGTAACGGGTCACTTGGGAACATTCAGCGCATTACACTTCATTTGACCATGCAGTCACTTAAAGTGCTTTAAGATATGTTCAATTATGGCAGCTGTGTTTTTTTTTATTTTCTTATTCAAGCTTTTTTTATTGCTTTTTCCTTTGGTGCATGACAGTTCAGCGTATCACATAAAGAGACATTTCCTGTTACAATTCAAACCGAGTCTAAACCATAGACAGAGCAAACAAACAAAAACAATAATAATATACAGTATATATATATATATGCACATACATACACATAAACATATATATATATATATATACATGAAATCAGGTACAACAAGACTATAACATCAGCAGCTTTAGGGGCACCATATTGGAACAGTTAGCAGTGTTGTTCATAATACCGGTTTATCAGTCAGTGTGATGTATGTCCAGAAACTATCCCAAGCTGGTGCTTCATCTTTTTTTACAGTGCTTATCCTGTTTAGCATATGCTCATATGAAGCTGTTTTTATCATGGTGTTGACCCATTCTTTTAATGCCGGGATTTTATGTGTTTTCCAATGTTTAAGTATCGTCCTGGCAGCTACTGTAATACCAACCATGATTACAGAAAACTCTTTACTTGATATGTTGTGTAATTGACTTCTGTCACCTAATAGGCAGAGTCTTGGAGATGTTGGTAGGTTTCTTCCGGCCCAGTTACCTAAATATTCCAAAATGATTCTCCAGAACGGCTGGATCGTTGGGCATTCCCAAATACAGTGTACTAGAATGCCTGCTTCTTTATGGCAGCTGTGTTAAACTACCACTACTTTAAACCAGTCAAATCCATTTCCAATATGAAGGAAACCCCAGCTGTAATTCACACAAAAATCACAGATGACAAATTGTTTATTGTAAGCCTGAGTGAGCTATTTGAAACTGTATCTGGTCCACTGGACTGTATCAATTCGTGGATTGATAAGTATAAAAATGTAATAGCACAGCATCGGAAATAACCTCTGTGTACGATATTATCTCCATAGTTACTGAAATATGAGGTCTGTCTTAAACAGTATTTATAGACACTTCAATGACTAAGAAGACTTGTGCCAATGCACAGGTGATAGTTATTGAGAGATGTGTGTCATTAAGTATGTTGAGATGCTGCCATACATTTTCATGACATCTTCAACATACATAATAAACCCTTAGAAGTTTCACCTTTTCAATGTAATCATCAACCTTAGCCTGACTTTAATCACAATGTAATAGCACATTCATAAAGCTTCCATACACTACTTCTCAGATGAATAAACACACCTTGCTAGTTTCCTCCTTTTTGTGTTAACAGAGAACAACACTGATGGGGACTGATAGGGCAACAGCAACAACAACAACAACAATTATAGTGACATTGAAGGGGATTTCCCAAACAACCCAACACATGGACTATTGATCTCAGCTTACACACTGAATTTTGAATTAGTAAAATAATTTCAGATTGAATGTTTGGACATCTCCCACGTTCGAAGTTTGAATAAAAAGTGTAAGTAATAGTTCTGTAGATGAATGTATAAAACAATCGGAACCACTACTTCAGATGTGTCTTAATTTGATTGTAAACAAAGCCTAAAGTTGAAGCCTCGTTAGTGACACACTGAAGCAAAAAAATGGTTGCGCAAAGAGTTATTTATGTGTCTAGCAGTAAATTCCCAAATATATTGAAAAAGGAAGAGTCATGTCCTTGTTTTTCCTTGCAAGCATGCTAAAAGAGCACAACCCAGGGGACACATTGCCACAGCTTGAGAGGCAAATACTGCAACCAGCACTATGCATTATTTTCAGAACAAAACAAGCGGCCCTACAGCAGAAAACAACTGCGTTAATTTGCCTGATCATTATATTGTGACAACTTCTCTGGCTGTAATTTGGAAATAATGAATTATATTAGCAGCAAATCCTGTTCCCTTCTAATTAGTGGCTCTGGGACCAGGTTTGTCATTTATGAGACGATTGAGAATGGAGTAATTACATTGTATGAATCAATTAGGGCTCCCCAATTGTGTACAATGTATTTCCAAGCAGATTAAATGGTGTTTATGATAAAGACAGAACCTGTCCAGGACACTGAAGTGGGAAATTAAACGGAGGATGAGGGAGGAGAGAAGAAGGAAGGGAAAAAAGTAAAAGAGGAGGGAGGACAGAGGAATCAAAACAGGGCTACAAGGGCAAGGGCATGCTGAGAGGATAATTTGCACTTCCAACTCAGTCTCTCACATGCAGGCAGAGAGACAGATGTGTGCAGAAGGGCAGAAAGAGTAGTAAGAAACTAGAACAAAAAAACAAAGAAATACACAGTCTGGTTCGATGTGGGCTTTTGAATGCCGATAGTTTAAAATATTTTGATTTGCCAAATGTTTTAAAATGTTTTGGATAATTTGACTACAACATAAATTACAAATGTCAAACCATAATTGTAATACAAACATAAGTGGACCAAGACATTAGTGACAAGTCTTTCCTTTGTAATATAATCTGTCTGATTGCATAATGTCATAATACATCAGTTAAATAGCTCATGTATATTATTTCATAATTTTGAGAATTTTGAGCTGTGATGCATCTCATTTTGTAAAATTAACGTTAAGTTGCTCCAGTGCAAAGCTGTTAACCGTGTCATAATTAGTTTTTAACATTGTCAGACAGATGTACTGTACTGCTAATTTGCCATTGTTATCACGACATATGTATATGTAAATGTAACTGTTTTTGCTTTTGAATGTAATTTGCCTGAACCAAAACACTGACAATGAGGAAGATTTTAAGCAGACAATGAGAATAAATATGAAACACAATTTAAATCATACCCTCTAAAAAGAAATCAGGTTTGAATTGAAATCAAACACTGTTACTACGCTTGTTTAGAACATATTTAGTCAATGCTGATCTACAGGCTACACCTGTTGTTGCGGCTTTTCTAAACACTTTATTTTACATCTATTACATACCATTTTATAACTTATGCTACTTGAATCGCTTTTTAATTTTGTAGTCACAGATTATGAACATTAATTAGACTACTATTCCATACTGTGCTGGCTCTGCCTACTCAACCACCAAAAGATGATTACAGACCTTAACTACATATTTTACTTGTAGATTTTAAATTAGTATTTATGTATAACCTATCTCTAATCTATATAGATTGAGTAAGTAATCAGAAAAGGATCCAATGAAAAGATTTCAAACCTCGACCGTCTGCCATCGCTGCAAATGTGTGTGTATATTTACACCTTGCCAGTGTGAACCTAAAGAACACCAGATATTATTTTTATAATTATTTGAAAAAGCTGGTTTGGATTCTCTTTGTTTGTTGAGTCATTTTGATCATTCATTAATTAGCACATCTGTTAAAGGTTTAGAAGAGGTTGCAATAATAGTAATAATAATACTTTTATTTAATAGCACAGAGTTTATAACGTGCTTTGACAGACAAATCAAGGCAAAAGCAAGATTTGTCTGTTAGCAAGACAAAATTGGGCAATTAAAAACAAAGAAGTAAAGAAGAAAAAAAGACGCAAACAATAGTAATACAATCTACAAACTACAAAATACAAACAATGGAATGAATAAAACATCAAGAGCATTAAAACATAAAAAATGAAGAATAACGGGATGATTTTTCAGAAAGGGCATATTTTCAAATATCTCAAAATACAAGACAATAAACTGGATCCACCAACCTTAACCTAGCCGACCTGTATAAAGACCACTACACAGCCGCCCTGCTACGGGCTTTGCTCCAACAGTGTCACCAATAGCTATTTCTAGTGCCACATGCTCTGCCACTTCACTCCTCTACAACACCACCCATCCCTTGCTTTTTTCCTGTCTATGTATTCATTTTCCCACTTTCATTCTGTCTGGTTGGGCTCATAGAAGTCACCAATACATTAGAAACAGTGTGGATATACAATGATCAATACTTTTATTATGCTAAGTGGACATTTTGATATTGCCTGTCATAAGAGTGAAGAATCAAAGGTCAACTACATTGTATGAGAACTGGACACTTTTCGAATCATCCCATTATAATTACTATTACAGCGTGCTTCCACAACTTCATCCTGCTTCTCCTGTACAGCAATCTTTCAAAGCAAACAAAAATAATTTAAAGTGACTTGCTACACAGCTCAGAGCCTGGGGTATCTATACCATAAGCTACATACCCACTTTATAGAAAGGTCTGGGGGAAAGGGTCACACATGTGTTGGATGTTACTGTATTTTGACAAGCAAACTGTTCAAACATTGTCTGAGAGTAATGGCACACAGCCTTCAACAAATAGATATAGAGGAGAAAAGAGGAGAGGAGAGAATGAAGATATGACAGAGAAGAGGTGACAAAAAAGGACAAGGAAATTAAACCACACCATTAACTAGTAGAAGTTGAGAAGTGGGGAGCAGAGTGAGATATAGTAAATTGGAGGACAATGAAAAGATGTATTTTTTAATTGCAGAAACAACTGCATGGCAATTTGAGAGAAGGTCAGTAGCTATCTCTGAAAAATACTCTTTTGCTCTTTGTGTCAACCTTATAAAAGTGACTATTACAGTTATTTTGTTCCATTACACTAGTTTGTCCAACATATAATGGGCAGCCATTGTGTATTATAACGCAATGGCTTAAAGGCCATTTTACAGTTGTGCGTAAAATCGACGGCATAGCCCCGCAGACCCCTCTGTGTCTACCCTATGCCGTAGCCTGATGTGCACCTCTCGAAAAATGTAACTACACGTCGCAGCGGCACACGTCGCTCGGCCGTGGCTTGGTAGCGTTGTATTTCCCCCGACTCATTTCCTGGTTCTCCTTCTCCATAAACAACGTAAAATCAAGGAGAAGGTTCACTCTTCCTGCTACAGATTTACCACCGTGGTCAGAAAACACAGGGGAGACACTTTGTTTCTCTCACTATGACTCTAGAGTCGGTACTCGCTCCAAAGCTAATAGCCGTCACTCTCTCACTTCTCCCTCGCTCTATCACACACTCCCCACACACACACACACACATGCCGGCACGACGCACACACCAGCGCACAAGTATAAACATCACTTATGTAGGCTACGGCGAGAGCTCTCTGTGGAGCCTCCGCACAACTGTAAAACGGCCTTAGTCCTTTACCATATAGTTTCATAATAGGGATCAACTGTATAGATGTATTGAAAGCTGACTGTGGGGTATAATTGAGCCCCCACAAATAACGTATCCTTATCGGAAGAAATTTAGTTTTATTTTAGAAAGCTATTAGCCTTCAATGTTACATGGTTGCTGCCTTTTAAACACCAGAGCCAGTGATGACAACTGCTCACTGCATAGTGACTGGGTCATAAATAAATAAATAAAAAGAAGTGGAGGCTTGCGTGACAAGAAGTGATTTAACAAGCCTCTATTTCCTCGTTGCGGGAGGAGGTTAGTGCTCCTCGTCAAATATCACAGTTTCTGATGGTGACAAAGTTTGATGGTGCAAGCAAAACAAATGTTAAATGAAGTTGGTGTGAATCCCTTACAGACTGGAGAGAAGAGGGGTGGAAGTGGAGAGAGCTTTTAGCAATACACACCATCACACACATCACTCTATTATAAGATTTCAGGTCAGGCTGTGCTGAAAAAAGACATAGAGCGTCCTCTGCTGCCGTCTCCAGACTTCAGTCCTCTGTTGTACTACAATGATGTACAGTATGCTGACGGCATGATTGTGGTTCTATATTACTTTACACATATTACAAGTCTTGCAATAAGAAAAAAATGAAATTAATCAAACACTTCACATGGATGGAGAAGTGCACAAGGTGAAAAACAACACAGCGCTGGACAATTCTTCTTTTTTTTAAATCCCTGCTCTAAATACACCTGATATTACACAAAACTGCAAAATGTTCAGTAACCACGTTATATAATTTCCAACTGGACTTGGGATCCTGCACTACACAACTCCATGTATATACTTAAGTTTCCAATTCTCTATTGTCCACAGGTGTTCCCACTCTTTTGGCTCCTGCTTTGGAGTAGATTGGCCTTTCATTAGTTCATTTCTGTTTTTGTGCTTCAAAATTACAGAAATCCACACTCTATTGCTGCTACCGTAGGTATGAGTCTATGTAAAGAAAAGAAAAGAAAAACCAGGCGATATCTTTAACAACTATGGCAAACTTGCTAACTTTTTTTCAGTAACGTCCCTTCATGTTTTTTTCCTCAAGTCCACAGTCACAGTTTCACAGTGGAATTACAGTTCTACCCATTTTACCAGGCTTCCCTTTGACGGACGTGACATAACAGGTCTATTTGACAAAATACATTTTGGCAAAAAGGTGTAAACAATAAAAGTAATGATTCACTTTAGCGGCTTCAGTTTCTAGGTCCTGGTACTGTCCATGCTGGCTCACTCATACACTGTCATGACACACTGTGTCACTTGATTGGAACACAGCCATCGTTAATATTGTTAGTAAAACCTGTGCTTTCCCACTGACTATAGCAGCACAATACCATCGTTGACCATACGAGCTGACAGACGGTAACCACACATTGCAGTCCAGTGGGCCGCTGTTTCTTGCCCTCTTGATTGGTCTTGGACGGGCTAGGCCCACCTGGTTTTCTCTGTGCCCACCCACATTGGAATTTCAGCCTACGCTTGCAGGTAATGCTTGTGACACCTTAACCCTTGTGTTGTCTTCTGGTCAGATTTGACCTGTTTTCAAAACATCTATATCAGAAATATTATTTATTTATTTATATAATAACATGATTTGATAATGAGAAAACTCTGTGCATTTCATCTTTAGCTATAGACAAAGCACAAACATAAAAGAGTCCTATTCAAACAGCGTCTTCAACTAAGTCTGATGCAGTAGACACACATTTTTAGGACAAACAAACAAAAAGAAAACAAAAGAATAATTAGTCTGATCATTCTGCGTGTCATCTCTTTAACTACCTAATTTTAATTATCCCAAAATAACATAGATGATTCCGCACATCGCGCTTCGCAAGTACAACAAAAGATCGGATCTCTACTTTAATTGACTTTTGGATGCTTTATTCAATGTTTCGAAACAGTATCCTCACTGAACGTTGACATATACAAGTCTGTGATTATCCTTCCTTTATATATTATAATATTAGTCTAAATAATTCATAATTTCTGCTTTTTTTCAAGAATAAGGTAATTTCCTATAAATTAGGTTTATTGACCATGAATTCCAAAAATAAGTGTAAAACTAGTGGAAATAAGTTTGTTATTGGTGTTTGTACATGTTAGTAAAAAGAAGGGTTAAACGTCCAAAAAAGTGCCAAAACATTGAAAAAAGCACCAAAAGTGTAAAAACAAAAGAGACAAAAACGTCAGAGAAAGTGTTGATTTTCACCGGGGAGGACCCGCGTGCATGGTCGAATGGAAGACAACACAAGGGTTAAATGAGGCTTTGGGTATCAAAAGCCTCGTGAGTGCTAATCCTAGTGGCAGCTGAGATTGGGCAGCCTAGAATTTGCATGACTTCTTAAACCTGTATGCCACCTCCAAAAAGAAGGGGGAGGTGCTCTTCTTCCAATTGGTTTAGTTGGATTTTGTGATTGTTAACAGAATTGTGTGGATATATTCTTACTTTGCATACACATATTTTTCTACGAGAGAGCAGATAAAAACAGATCTTCAGCTAAAATCCATCTCTCTAAGAAGATACGTGTGTGAAACAATCTGTCTGGCGCATTTCCAAGCTTTGTTTCCAGTGCCTAACTGCTGGGAATACAAGAACTGTTATTTTCTCAACACATCTTAGGCAATAGTTCAGCAGCGGCAAAATGAAGCCATCATCTTTGCTAAGATGTGGTTTTCAAAGAGAAACAGAAAAAGCAGCAGTTAATGACAGCCCTTCATATGAGAACTGCACAAGCTATGAGTTTATATTGGTAGGCACCGTGGAGACAGGGAGGGAAAGAAATAGTGACGGATAATGTGGGGAGAAGTATTCAGACGGTCTGAGTCATGAACCAGGACATCTCATTCCTCCTTCTTATCCCTTGTTGTATTGTTCCATTTCTATTTCAGTGACAATGAGTGTCTGGTGAGCAAAAGCTTCTCATATACAGTCGGGGTTGGAAAACAACCCTAACTTGATTTCTACTAGTTAAATTCTTGGAAGAAATGAAGAATGAAAATGTACCTTCCCTCGAGAAGCAAACACTGGAGCCATATTAACTTGCATATGTTAAACACGGTAACGTCACAAAAATGTTACAAGTTATGCTAAAACACACGTTTAAATGACACAATTCTATAGCTTTATCTGAGCCTGTGAACGCACAACTGCAGGTTGTGAAAAGGCAGAAAAATCTGATGATCCATGTTTAGTGAATATGAAAATCTCAAGTGTTCATATTTTAGAGCTTTGAAGTTACCCTGACTAATTTCTTTCTACTTAGCCAAATCCCCGTGCTTGTGCGTGTTCTCTTTCCTAACACGTTGTCGGAGCATATACATTTCTCTTCCTGAAAAGTACCCTTGAGGTAAAGTAAACACAGATCCAAAGCAGCGAGCAGCAGTTCACCATCCTGTCCACAGAAAGGTGGAGATCAAAGGCAGCGGTTTCTCCTCAGTGCCTGGGAATACATGCTTTGATCCTCTATTGCCTTGACCTCCAGTCGACCTCGTGATTTCAAACAAAGGCCTTTGTTCTCATTCTAAGACCTCAGGAAGGAGCCAGATGAGTATGAACTCCAAAGTTTGAAGACTAGGGAGGATGGGAAGAAATTAGAATATGGAATAGAGACATTATGTCAGGCATGGAACAAGAAAACAGGCCTTAAGGGAAACTATTCAACAACTTTGTATGAACTGATTTAAATATGTATGTATCTGCATACAAGTATTGCCAGGTGGAGTACATATGTTTATTCTTTCTTTCTTTATCTACTCAAAGCTGGGGTAGGCAGGTTTCTGGAAAAGGCTAAAAAACGCTATCATTTACAAATACAGCCCTCCTGCAGATCTCCCCTTTCTGTCCTAAGCCCCTCCCACCAGCCGAGTGCAGGCATATACATGGCGCTTCATACAGTAACCCTAGCAGTCATCCATTTCAATCATCCCGATCGGGATTGTGATCTCATTGCCGTTATAAAGCTGCAATTCTATGAGAATCACCAGCCTGTTTTCTTTGCAAACTTGTGGGACTGTAAAGTACGGTGGCCGACAGGGGCAAACGTCCTGCAACTTAAGAAAACACATTCATTAGCATGATTGCCGTACTGTTTAGTTCAAAAACACCAAAGTACGAAGAGCGGACCAGACGCAAGCTTTTATTTTGAAAAGGTCTGGAGAACTTCCGTTGTGTAATCTGGATGCAGCGTTTTTTTTTGTTGTATTTGTTTTCGAGGTTTGTGTGCTTTTCTTTTTGCATCGTTTTTTATTTGCAGTGCGTTTGTGTATTTGGTTGTGTTGTGTGTCTTTGCAGCGTGTTTAATGAATGCTGCACATGTGTTGTCAAATTAATGAAGTTGTTTTCTTAATTTGCTTGTGTTTTGTTTATTTGCATGTTTTCTTAAGTTGCAGGGCGTTTGCCCCTGTCGGCCACCGTAGTAAAGTCCTTTGAGATAACATAAAGCAGTCCTTCCAGAAAAACACGATTATGCGGTCGCATAATTCAATGCATAATCAGCCAAAGTCTGCATTTTTATGCGGGGGCTGCATTTTTTCAAATACGCCGCACTTTCATCTCTTAAATTGCACATTTTCGTGCAAAATATGCGGGGCTTGCATGATTTCATAATTCCTGCATTTTCGTTGCAAAAAAGTAACATATATAATCTTAGCAGAAAGTTGAAAAATGTTGCGTTTACTTCACACAAGAGCAGCCATTTTCCCCTGTTGCCATGGGAACGTTACGAAGTGACGTAATTACGCAACATGAACATCATCGAAAAGGAGGGTGTTGGGGAAATCACATTTTTTTCTCTTTATCATCAAATCGCAGTTTTTGCAAGTTCCCGCAATTTTTGCAAGTTCCCGCAATTTTTGCAAGTTCCCGCAATTTCATTGCATAAAATTGCATAAATATCCCGCATATTCCATCGCATTTTTTAAGAAAACGTGCTGCATAATCAAGGATTTTTGCCCACAACAATCACAAAAAAACTCCACATTTTTCTGGAAGGACTGATAAAGTGATATGAGGCTCTAGCTAGCTACATAAACATGAACTTGAATTAGCGGCAGCCATGAGCCTTCGGCTACAATTAGCTGAATGCTAAACTATAAGCCACATTTTAACTCCATCCCTGAAATGCTTCGCCAATAATGATTTATTGCGATTATTGTTAAACTCTCTTTTAGTCTGCAGTTGTTACCGATGCTGAAATAGCATTTTTTCTGTAGGATGTTTTGCCATTGAATCCTGCTTTTACCATCTTTCTTTCTTTTTTTCAATCATTTTAGTTCATGTTTCAATTTTAAACAACGGCTAACCATACAAACAATTAGACTGTAAGACGTTATCTAGCCAATTTCAAACAGATGGTTTGACATCGTCTAGACAATGCTAGACGATAAGCTTGCACAATACCATGAAAGACTAAGGATTCTTTCATATCTTTTCAGTTCAGGTGAGGCAGCATGTAGGCCTAAAATACATTGTATTAAAGGGGTGATAGAATGAAAAACCAATTTTACCCTGTCATAGTTGAATAACGACAGTTCGGTGGGTAAATAGGACATACATAGAAGCTCAAAATCCCATTGACACCTCTTTACTATGAAAATTTCATATTTTGAAACTGCCGCTGAAAACGGGCGAATCCCAACAAAGCTGGAAGTTGACGTCAACCTCCCAAAAACCGGAACCTTTGTCAGCCCATGGGTGTATTAAGAGAACGGTCACGCCCCAACATTTGCATAGGCTACACAACTGACCTGAGATCAGGTAGTTTTCTGAATCTAGGTCGTGCAGATCTCAGAAAATGTATACATTGTTCCTATGCTATTTTACCATTAAATTCACTTCTGAGACTTTTTTATGCGAGAAATCAACTACTTAGAGGTCAAATATGGGCCGTTTTACGAAAATTTATGTCTAATTGCAAATTTTGTCCGACTGTGTGTCGGACTTCAGAGGCTGGTGCTGCCTGTGTTGCTGCCTCGCCGCCTGGCCTGCCTTCCTCCACAGACCCCGGCTTGCTGTGAGCCCGATTGAGCTCCGGCACGGCTGCTGCAGCCCACAGCACCTCATACCCGCGCAAAGTCACCGTTTGGGCTAATGGACTACTACCAAACACCGCTGCTCTGACAGAGCTCCAGGGCCTGCAACTCCCCTCTTCCTGCTAGCTAGCTAAATGCCCGGTGTATGTGAGTGAAAGCGCGGTCAGCGAGCTTGTTACGCCAGCATTATCTTACCACAGATTCTAGTTAATCTTATAATGTGTGTAATTATAATGTGTTGAGTTATTTAAACAAACTATTGGGAAAATAAAGCGCTCGTTGTCCATGAGTCTCATTGATAGAGCCGCGGCTGGATGGAGCTCTATCAATGAGAGCTAGCTAATCCTCCTCTTAGAATTCCTCTGGAATTCACAAATATTCATTAACTTGAAATCGGACACCGTTGTTAGCTTTATAAAACATATAGTTAGATGTTGTATAAGTGCGCGACGAAATTCAAACTGTAAATATACCGCAATTACGACCAAAAATGAAGCTAACTAGCCGCAATCTGTACACATAGGATTGAAGGGCAGGCAGCGCAACGAAACCCTTACAGCTCACAAATATTCATTAACTTGAAATCGGACACCGTTGTTAGCTTTATAAAACATATAGTTAGATGTTGTATAAGTGGCGTGACGAAATTCAAACTGTAAATATACTCGAATTAAGACCAAAAATGAAGCTAACTAGCCGCAATCTGTACACAGGATTGCAGGGACAGTCGCAGCTAACGAAACCCTTACAGCTCACAAATATTCATTAACTTGAAATCGGACACCGTTGTTAGCTTTATAAAACATATAGTTAGATGTTGTGTAAGTGGCGTGACGAAATTCAAACTGTAAATATACTCGAATTACGACCAAAAATGAAGCTAACTAGCCGCAATCTGTACACATAGGATTGAAGGGACAGTCGCAGCTAACGAAACCCTTACAGCTCACAAATATTCATTAACTTGAAATCGGACACCGTTGTTAGCTTTATAAAACATATAGTTAGATGTTGTATAAGTGGCGTGACGAAAGTCAAACTGTAAATATACTCGAATTACGACCAAAAATGAAGCTAACTAGCCGCAATCTGTACACATAGGATTGAAGGGACAGTCGCAGCTAACGAAACCCTTACAGCTCACAAATATTCATTAACTTGAAATCGGACACCGTTGTTAGCTTTATAAAACATATAGTTAGATGTTGTATAGCTAAGTGGCGTGACATGTGTGTAACATGTGGTAAGAGATTGCTGGTGTAACAAGCTCGCTGACCGCGCTCTCACACACGGGCCATTTAGCTAGCAGGAAGAGAGGAGATGCAGGCCCTGGAGCTTTGTCAGGGCAGCGGCGTTTGGTAGTAGTCCACCAGCCCAAACGGTGACTTTGCGCGGGTATGAGGTGCTGTGGGCTGCAGCAGCCGTGCCGGAGCTCAATCGAGCTCACAGCAAGCCGGGGTCTGTGGAGGAAGGCAGGCCAGGGCGGCGAGGCAGCAACACAGGCAGCTGAACTCCGACACACAGTTTTACCAAATTTGCAATTAGCCATCCATTTTCGGTAAACGCCCAATTTGAGCTTTATGTAGTTGATTTCTCACATAAAAAGTCTCAGAAGTGAATTTGGTAAGGAAACATTGCAGTGTTCGGAATATGAGATTCTGTCGGCGTTTCTAATGTCTGTGTATTGGGGATTCGCTCAACCAATCAGCACACGACCTCTAATGCGTGTATGGCGAAGTCGCTCAACCAATCAGCGGCGTCTCTATGTGTGTGTGTGTACGGGGCTAAGGCTCAACCAAGCAGCGCGCAGCTCATCTAAATATTCATGACCATACCATATTTGGAAGAAAAGCTCTTGTTACAAATAGGGCCAAAACACAGGGATGCATAAGGGCCAATAAAATATCAACCAGGCCATTTTCAGCCCAACTAATGTTACATACCCCATTAGGAGACCATAAGGAACAGTGTGAAATACCCTATATAATCATTCTATCACCCCTTTAAATGTATTAATTTCTGGACAGAGCCACATCAAATGCACATATGTGTCTACATGCTCCTTACACCTTACACATGCGCCTTGACTTTCACCATCTGAAGGGACATGCATGTGCACCTGCAAGTGTAGAACAGCCATTAGTTACGCCCTCTCTCTGAAATGACCTGTGATTGGCCAAAGTCTTAGGATGTTTTACCCAGTGACCCCAAAACAAAAACCTGCCTACCCCAGCTTTAATTAATATGCATTTTAATATGTTTCAGGGGTCAAACACTATGTGATTAGAGAGGAATATCAGCATGGATGACATCCAGGCTGAAAGTTAAGGAAGTCTGCATTATTAAAACTGATAATCAAGTAATATGTTGGCTACTAGAATAAAACACAGATTTTTTTAACCGGCTACTGGCATTCTGGGGTTGTCAATTCCATTGGGTTCTGTGTTGGGTGCCGTGGTTCTTGCAGAACTCACACACGAGCACAACCAGCCCCGAGGAACAAAATGACCAAATACAGAGCAACGAAGGATTGAACACGGTCGCTACAACTTAACATATACAATATATTACATCAGGGCGGCCCATCTGTCTCTTGAACTCCATGTTGTTCCTGTGACTTTGCGCTCCCAGGCTTATACTTTTTTTATTTTTTTTTATTTGTGGTGCCATGCATCATCTCAATTACTTCTGCATCACAAATATTCCCCCTTTTTATTGACTTCTCTGTCTGTCGGGTACTGCAGCATTCTATAGATTATTCCACACTCCACTGAAATAGTGTACCACAAATTCAAATAAAGCCTCTAAAATATTCTTTAGGGAAGTAAAAAGACTGACATTGCTGCCAGTGAGTTTAATAAAAAAAAAAAAAGGCTCATATGAGTACCAACAATATGAGTTTGGAAGTTCAGGAAGTTGCAGCATGATGTCTCATGTGGTACAGCATATCTTAGCGTAAGAAACACTACACTATAAACCCAGATTTAGTTGTAATTAAACTTTTCAGTGGTCACTACTTATTCTTTCTATAATATATATATTTTGTTAAAAACCATATTCATTACTAAATCACATTAGTTATTTGTAATAATCAGATTAAGTATGCCGTGCACAGATCATATTTAAGCAGAGATAACTAAAGATGTTAAGTTTCGGGATGGGAGAGGCGGGATCATTTGAACTGTTTTGCGCTGAAGCAGTGCAAAGGCTCATGGAAGAAAAAAAAATTCTGAACGGTTTCTGTCCTAGTTAAAGTGTGCTTTAATAATATTCTGTTAATGTTTTGGGTGCGCATTTATTGGGTTTTAGTTTTGTATGGTTGATTTAGTATTCACCCGGGTGGGGACTGATGGGGTCTGGGTAGTGACAATGTTCAATTCCATAAACACTGATTGGAAATCAGTAACTCTGTCTCCTGAATGAAACCGTACATGCTGTACAATACATTTGAAAATTACGATGTTTTGTGTGTGTTGTTTTTCTTTCTGTTTTTTGGACCGAATGTGGTGATCACGTTTTTCTTAAAATTATACTCTTAAAAGGAAAATATATATATATATATATATATATATATATATATATATATACACTACCGGTCAAAAGTTTTAGAACACCCCAATTTTTCCAGGTTTTTATTGAAATTCATGCAGTTCAATGTCTTATTGTACTCTGAAATGAAAGAATAGAACAAATGAACAATTTTAGTTAAAAAAGAAATCATCAAATCAATTTATAAACGAAAATGTATTCTACATTTTTGACTCATCAAAGTAGCCTCCTTTGGCAGATATAACAGCTGAACACACTCGTGGCATTCTTTCTACAATGGAAATCAAATATTCTTCAGAAAGTTCTTCCCAACTCTTTTGCAGAAGTTCCCATAAATGTGTGGCACTTGTAGGTTGTTTTGCTTTCACTTTTCTGTCCAGTTCATCCCAAACCAGCTCAATGGGGTTTAAGTCTGGTGACTGTGCTGGCCACTCCATGTTTTTAAGCTTACCATCTTGTTATTTATTGCAAAGGTAGTTCTGGCATAGCTTGGACTTCTGTTTTGGGTCATTATCTTGCTGTAGGATGAACCCCTGACCAACTAGGCGCATACCAGAGAGTACTGCATGGCGCTGCAAAATGCTGTGGTAGCCATTTTGGTTCAGGGTGCCTTTCACTCTGTACAAATCACCGACCGTGGATCCAGTAAAACAGCCCCAGACCATCATGCTTGGGTCTGCCAGACCTCTTCCTGTCAGAGTTTCCCCCAGTTTCTAAATGCCTTTTGATGGTGAAAAATACTGTACTCACTGACACCTTGACTTTCTTCGCAATTTCTCTGTAGGAAAGACCAACATTCTTAAGTGTTATGATGGTCTGTCTCTCTTCAATTGTTAATTGCCTTTTTCCCGCCATTTTTATGGCAACACACTACTTTCTGCAGTATAATACTGTTCAAATAATGCTCACGAGGGTACGGTACCACAGTGTGTTCCAACAATACTTTTATACAAACAGAGGGGGTTGTAAGTAATCCAGACAAGTTGGAACACCTGTGGGAATTGGTAGCACCAACTTTCAAAGCTTGATCAACCTCCATTGCTGCAGAACAGCTTAAGTTGTTAACCCATTTCTTGTTCCCTGAAAAAGGCCTTTTTGTAAAATTATTTTTCAGTTTTGGGTAACCTTACTTTTTTTAACCTCAGGCAGTTCACCACTTACCTTTGTACCCTTTGAAGCTATTCACTGGACTTGAACTGCTAAAATTTCAATAAAAAACTAAAAAAATTGGGGTGTTCTAAAACTTTTGACCGGTAGTGTATATATATTTTTTTTTTTTCATGTTTAAAGTTATAATGCGTGGTTTCTGTCTCCCCCATGAGGAATGCTAAGTAATGACACAGTTGCTTGTAACAAAGGAGGACAAAGAGGATTAAAAAAACCATACTGAACTCTTCAGAAGAGGTAATTATCTTCACTTGATTTTCTGTGCGTGAAAGTTGCCGGACACCAGTTTCTAAACATAGCCATACTGAGAAATACAGATAAAGTTGTGTGGAGCTGATAGTCTTAGTTATCTTAGTATCAACTCATTTGGCAAAGGCTTGAATGTAATGGACATTTATTAATATAAAAAAGTTATGCACTAAAGCTTTAACTTAAAGGTCCAATATGTAATATATTTACTGTAATAAATCCAAAAATGACCCCAATGCGTCATCAGATATTAAGGAAACATGCTAAGTTGTGCTGTGAAATAATGTCTGGCTATGTAAGACAAGTGTCTAGTAACATTGCTGTGGATGCTGCAGTCTTAGCCTGGCAACCTCTGTGAACTTCGAGTCTGGTGAGGAGGGGGCGGGGGAGACGACTCTCTCCAGTATTTTAAATTTGTACTGCAGTAACTATTTTAAACACTAGCTGTCAGTATTACATATTGCACCTTTAACATGCTTATTTTAGACAACATGACTCCAGAAAAAAATGATTTGTTTACTAATGACTTTTAGTAATGACTAATAATGTAAACTTGATTTGTCTACTGCATCAACTTACCACTCTGTGTTAAAACAACTTGACCTGTTAAAGGTGCTATGCAATACTGACAGCTGGCGTGTAAAATAGTAACTGCAGTCCAAATTCAAATTACTGGAGAGAGTCGTCTCTCCCGGCACCTCCTCCCCAGACTTTAAGTTCACGGGGGTTGCCAGGTTGAGAACGCAGCATCCAACAATGTTGCTAGACGCTAGTCTCACATAGCCAGACATTACTCCACAGCGCAGCGGAGTAACTACATGTAGCGTTAGATGCTGGCTATGTTGACAGTCATAAAAGCCTGTGCTCAAGCGGAGCTCTTTACCCGACTAACAGACACACTTTCTCGTCTTCGAATTACGGCAACAATCGCTATATTACATATTGCACCTTTAAGTTTCCCCTTGTGTAAAAACTTAAATGGATTAATGCAATGGGTTTCCCCGCAAATTTCTAGTGAAGTCAACTAATTCAGTATAACAGTGTAGTACAATGCTGTAATGCCACGCACACACGCATACGCAGCCGCACACACACACACACACACACACACACACACACACACACACACACACACACACACACACACACACACACACACACACACACACACACACACACACACACACACACACACACACACAGACACACTTTTCCCTCCATCCCTTCTCTGCAGTAGGACATCATTTCACAGGCCTAATACGGAACCTACTCTACAACAGCGCTTCACCCTGTATCCCATTACGCCGACAATCATCATCTTCCCCCCTATGTCAAACTGTGTCGGGGACTCTGTGGAAGGGCTTTGGCCTTGTGTCACACTAGTCCAGTCAGAATGGAAGAGAAATATTTATGCCTGCCAGACTGGAGATAGACTGATGTTTAATTCATGGGTTTAAGACTGTGGCCCTGCTGACCCTGGACTCTGGGAGACGGAGGCTTTTCAGGGTTTATGACCCCTCATTAACACTCAGTGAGGACACTCCTCGGATGGGTTCACTTGTGTGCATGTGCTTGTATAAGCAAGATGTAGGTGTGTTTTGGGTGTGCATATTTATATCACATATAGTTCACATTTTTTATGCAACTATATCCCAAGTAATGTATTGTTATTTTTATTTGCCCAGCTGCTTCATGCGTCTGTACAGCTACCTAGCTGTTTTCTGTATGTGTAGGGGCGTGTCTCCCATGACAAATAGCCTCTGAGGTAGCATTTGCCTTCTGACCCAGCTGTTGCTTCCCTGTCAGCCAGTACACACCGTATTACTCCCAAGGCCCTCCTTGGATTCAACCCTCACCATTAAACCGCATTAAGTCATTGTTATGCATGTAAAGAGTTATGGTGAATGCTGGCAATGAAATGTTGATTTGTAAAAGTAAGACGAATGGAGGGTAAAACATAGGGACAGAGGGAGGTGAGGTGAAAGAGTTTGGATGAGTGATGACACTTCTTAGGGTTGAGAAGCCAGTCCCACCCCCTCCCTCTTTGTTGCTCTCATATTCTCAATATGTTTGTCCTTGCCACAACTTTTTGTGGATGGATGGATATCTCCAGAACTATGCAAAGCTGAATTTTAGGGCTGATGTTAGCTTTGTATTAAAATTTGAATTTCAGCCAAGTTAGATTTAAAGTGAGGTCGGCCCCCCCCCTCTTTCTTCTTTCCCTGATCGAAGCCTCCAAACACCCCAGAAGCTTTTTTCACCTGGGTCTAACATTGGGAGAGTTAGCGTAGAAATTGTACGCATACAAATAGGTTATGCTTTCATAAAAACGATGATTTAAGTACACCAGAAGTTATGTAAAGTAACACTTTGCCTGCTGGCTTCTGCTCTTCTGCTGTTGCTGCTAAGAGTAGGCGAGTGCTTAGAGCGTCTACAAATTACAACACCGAAAGAGATGCAACAAAAATATTTATTAATTTAACTTTTTTTTTTTAAAGTAAGTGCTGTAGTATAACTAGCAGGAGACAAGTAATAATTGAGGTAAGTTTGGAGACATTACCTTATTTAATCATTAAATTAATAAATATTTTTGTTGTAACTCTTTTCGGTGTAGTAATTTGTAGACGGCCCTAAGCACTTGTCTAACTGCAGGTAGCAGCAGCAGCAACAGAGAGCTGAAGAGAGCAGGCAAGTGTTCATAAACTTCTGGTGTACTTACAAACTTTCCAATCCATCGTAACTTACAAGATACAAACATGGGTCCATTAGCCCCTGCGCTAAGCTATTCAGCTGATAACGCTACTCTAGCTAACTCTCCCAATGTTCGACCCAGGTGAAAAAAGCTTCTGGGGGGATGTTTGGCTCGAGGTCATGGTGCAAAGGACCCTAGGGTGAATTACTCCGAACCATCACTTTAAATATAATGTACATGTCAGCTCAAGCAATGATATAAAGATTAAAACATTAGAATGCAATATGATGTGAACTTTTTTTTTTAGTAAATACAATAAAACAACCACATAGCATGCTGAAATCACTCTTAACATGACTAGAAACCAAAAAGGGACGTGAAGATAAAGGAACATACCAACACTCTGTTGAGTGTCTGTTATCGAACGTAAGCAGGAGAAAACAGATGGAGGAGCTAAATTGGTATTCAGTCAGTCTTGGTGTTGTGTGCCATCTGTTGAAAATAAGATTGCACCTTCAGATTGCAGAGGACAGATGAGAGTGCTACTTGCTCGCTGCAATCGTCCTGCCAAAGCCTCAGCTTCCTGGGCTTTACAGTTGTATTTTCATTAAGTGGCACATAAGTACAGCTGTGATGACGCCTAGTGTGTGAGTTGTGCTGGATGTGAGAAAATGCATTCATGAATGCAGTGTGCACACATGCACAACTTGACAAATTCAAATGTTAAAGGTCCCATGACATGCTGCTTTTTGGATGCTTGTATATAGGCCTTAATGGTCCCCTAATACTGTATCTGAAGTCTCTTTCCCGAAATGCAGCCTTGGTGCAGAATTACAGCCACTAGAACCAGTCCCACAATGAGCTTTCCTTAGTATGTGCCATTTCTGTGTCTGTAGCTTTAAATGCTATTGAGGAGGAGAGGGGGGGGGCAAGGTGGAGGATAGGGGTGTGGCCTTGACCAACTGCCACTTTGCTTGTTTGAAAGCCATGATGTCTCTCTCTTTCTCATGGATGGGCCAACTTCTCTGGGCGGGCAAAGCAGAGATAGGGGAGGTAACCTTGCTCTTTATGACCTCTTAAGGAGAAGATTCCAGATCTGCCCATCTAAGCTTTCATTTTCTCAAAGGCAGAGCTTGGTTTACATCTATCACCATCTCTAGCCACTGGGGGGCCATAGGCAGGCTGGGGGGACTCATATTAATGTTAAAAAACCTAATAAAGTGAAATTTTAATGCCATGAAACCTTTAAGAATTTAAGTTAAATGCAAACCCATGTAAATCTTAAATATATCAGTTTCTGCTTTTGAAAGTAGTATTATAAGCCCTTGAAAGCATGATTTAAAAATGTAAGCATTTCTATATAAAATAAATATCCATGACTAAATACGCAACAATGAAAGTGAAGGTTTCTTAGTTTCCAACTTATGTTGCCTAAAGGTTCTTAACTGCAGTGGTCGCTCATGTTGCTGGACATTCGTAGGATAATGCAGGGAAAATTGTGCATAACATTTTAATAAGATACTAACCGCGGTATGAGGATATGTTAATATGTAACATATGGGTGTGCATTTAGGAGGCAATAGCAATGCAAAGGCTGATAGTCATCTACTAGAGCCTTTTTCAACCTAGTTCCATCTGCATTGTCATGTGTTAATTTACCTCACCAGACCTCACTACAGTACATCTGGCAATACTATAGGTGTTGAGAGGAGTTACTGTGACTTCCTTCTTTCCAGTCTGTTGCTAAGGGATCCTTAGAGCTGTGTCTAGGCTCTGTGACTAGAGAGAAAGTTTGGTTGTTTACATCTGTCTTTGTTCATCTCTCAGTACTTTTGTACTTTCTACCTGATTCTCTGTAGTTTGGAGTTCAGTTTTACTCTCATGTCCATATCTGTACTTTCAGATACCAGCCTCATTTTACTGTGATGAGCTGCTTACTTTCAGCTGTATCAGAGCAGTGTTACTACAGATGCAAACTTTTACCTAGCTGTGTGGTGCAGTGGGAAAACACTCACACTGTTGAGAATGTTCACTGTATGGCTCAGCGCGCCCAACCCCCTTACATTGGAAAAACCCCTAATAAACACACTACTGTCAGATTACTGTGACACATACTGTGACATTTCTTATATGTGCCATGTACTAATTGTGATGGTTTCTGAGCTGACAATACACCTTCTCACTGCATGCAAGAAAACATATTTTTAACTGTTTGGGTTTTTAGCTAATAAATGGCAATTATTAATAGGAATAGTACAGTTGTACTCGAACGTCAGTGCACTTACACACATATGCACACAGAAGGGCTGTTCTAATTGGGACTGTAAGCAGTACAGATGTGAATTCAGCAAGACAGATGCAGGGGTTCAACTCTGGTACCACTGCCTGATTTGCATGAGCTGCTGCTTGCTTGTCAGTCATTAGGACGTGCTCAAACTCTAGGCACTCTGGCAGCTGTAATAGTCTCCCAACAAGGGACCACAGGCATGCTCATGTATCAGAAAAAGAATGTGCGCGCAGCTTGTTTGCCATGACTTGATTTACACATAAGGCTGTATTGCACCATGATAAGCCTTATCATGGTGCAATACAAGACAAAACAAGACACTACTGCTTGTACAGCCACAAAACTCACTCAAGTGGATATTTTAATTTTCACTTGTTTATGAGAAATACTCAATGAGCAAGTTCATTCATGCTAAGGGTAAGGCACTAATTTGTGCATATAATACTGGCACCCTGAAGCTTAATGGAATGGCTCAGGCATCACTTCACATTTATCTCTGCACATTCTACTCATTTCCATAACAGTTAACTGCCTTTTGCATGGGTAAGCATTGATGGTAAGGGCTGAAAAAATAATACGGCGTAGAAAATAATCTAACTTCAGTCTCATTAGTTAAATGAGAAATTTTACTTTTCAAAATATGTGTATATACAGTACATGCTTACAAGCTGCACGAGGGGTAAACATGATTTAACAAATTAACATACACATAAACACACATCTATTCTAAGTGTGTATATGTTTCTGCAGAGCTGCTCATGCGTCTGGTTTAGTGTCTGAGTTAATTATTGCTCATTTGGGCATTAACGTCAGGGCTGGTGAGAGTAATAGTTTGTTCATATTATCAGAGTGAGGATAATAGTGTTATAAAACTCTGGGCTCCCTGTAGTTATCACATGCATGACTTCTGCCTCTTAAAACGCCACACGTGGACACGTAGCATGCACACATGTATAGTAATGTACATACTGTACCTAGATAAAAGCAAAACAAAATTAAAGCAAGAAAAATATATATGGAATGTCTGGTCATGTCTGGATTTAGACATTCCAATTTGATTTATGTATTTGTCTTGTACAGCCTGATATAATTTCTCTCAGGTTTTATGCTTGTATATGTACTGTACTAATTATAATGAACATAGGTGAGAGATGCCTGTAGTTGATTAGAGAATTGTTCCGCTGTTAAAAGAAAATGGACATATTAATGCTTCTATACTGGGAATGAGAGCATTTGATATTAATATTGTGTTGTGTCAGAACTTGTGGATGTTTTGTCTTTCTGTGGTATGCATTGAGGATTCAGGGTTTCCCCTTGTTGAGTGGACAACCTTCTGGGGTAATCAATACCCCAATACCCCCTTTGAACTTGGTGAGTAAAATGACTGTGGATCAATAACACTATTACCTGGATTAAACCAGCATGATCGCCTCTCCTGGTGAGGGAGAAATAGAAATAGATGGCTAGAGCACCGGTCTGCAATACAAAAATGTGTTAAAAGCACAACTGCTAACATGCAGACTTTTGTAGAATGTTAAAATATAGTATTAGACATGTGATGTGCACTTGATGCTCTTTCATTACTTGTTAGAGCAAAAGGTAACCACAGTAACACACTGACAAAGTTTTTACTCACTCAGAATATTTTGTGTCTGGCATTCGGTGATGCAGTAGCGGCGTTACTTAGTAACGCGCTACTCTAATCTGACCACTTTTTTCAGTAACGAGTAATCTAACGCGTTACTATTTCCAAACCAGTAATCAGATTAAAGTTACTTATCCAAGTCACTGTGCTTTACTATTTTTGTTATTTTCCTTAGTAAAAATATATATTTTTGCTTTCTTCTTGCATCTCGAGGAGTGAAGTCACGTATGCGACAAGTCACGTTTTCAGCATGTGGACAGTTCACGTGTACCACGCAGCAACACAAACGTAAACAACAATGGAGGGACGAGAGAGATATATACATAGAAATACAGTCACTATTTTGAGTTTGTGTCAGCTAAAGACGGCAATATTAAGGTCCGTTGTACACTCTGTGCTGGTGGCGACAAAGTGCTATCTAGCTACAAAAACACTACGTCAAATTTGAAGAAACATTTGGAGTCGCAGCACTGCAGTCAAACTTACAGAGCAAGTCCCAGCAGGTGGTGCGAAGCAGAGAGAAGGAGGTCCCCCACCACTAGGGTTGGGCATCGAGAACCGATTCCTACTTGAAATCGTTTCAAAAATTACGATTCCATCGGAATCGTTTCTTTATTGGAATCGTTTGGAGGATTTGATTTCAAATCTGATCATGGGTTCAGAATTTAATATGCGCAAGTTTTGGTTTCCAAAGCGACCAGGCGCTTGTTGTGTTGCAGCCTTGGAGCACAGTAAGTGGCGCTCTAGCGTAGCTTTATTATATATAGAAACGGAATTGAAAGGAAGAATTGGAATTGGAATCGGAATCGTTAAAATCCAAACGATGCCCATCCCTACCCACCACCCACACAACAAAAGCTGGACTTCGGTGCAAAACCAGTAAGTGGGGTCACTGGGGGAAGAGTTGAAGAAGTTGATCGGGCAGTATTTTGTAGAGGAAATGCTGCCCTTAAACACGGTTGACTCGCTCTCTTTCGTGCCATAATAAACCAGATCCCTACTACTGGCAATGCCGAGCTGCCTCACAGTAAACCGGTTGCCATTTTTATGTTGAGGCTGTGGGGGTGTTGTCGGCAGTTGCTGAATGTAACTAATAAAGTAACTTGTAATCTAACTTTGTTACTTTAAAAAAAAGTAATCTGTAAAGTAACTAAATTACTTTTAAAATCAAGTAATCTGTAAAGTAACTAAGTTACTTTTTCAAAGTAACTGTGGCAACACTGCTGGCATTCCCAACATCAGCTATTTGTGCATATCAGTTTATTTGGTTACCCAGTACACTGTGGTTGTGAACATCCTTAAACTGAGAGTCAGCTCTTAAACCCCATTGTATCAGTAGTTTTAATATATTATTGTTATTTTTAAATCACATTCAGTATATCATTTTCTTTTGGTTTTATCTGATTTCTGGGTCTGAAAAAAATCCTTAAAACTCGTTCTCTCTCTCTCTCCCCCCATGCCTCTCTCTCTCCAGCTACCAAGAGTGAAAATGCAGGAAACAGCAGAAATGGCAATGTGAAAAAGAACAGTGGGGGTGGAGGGTGTTTGAGAACGGTGATGCCAGGGATGATGGGATGCAAATGAATGCGTGAAGTGTTTACACATGGCTAATTCCCACCTGTCAATCAACCTGGAGTCTCAAGAGAATGGTAAAACCTGAAATCAGATCAGACTTGATGGGAAGGGAGGAAAGGAAGAATGGAAAGAGGAAAAGATGAAGGCACAGAGTAGGGGAAAAGAGGGTTCAGAATTAGTTTGGGGAGATGTCCCACTGGTTAACTCACTTACTATTATTATAACTGTACATTACAATGAGTGATACGGAGCATTATCTAATGAGTGATTAAAAAAAAAAAAAAAACTTTCAATTGCGAAAACCCCCCCCTTTTTTAATAATTTGACCTTCTATTGACCTGGGTAAATTTTCAGAGCACCAATGCTCTCTGCGTGGAAAGCTTGATTAACACACACAGTCACAAACATTCACACCTGGAAGCTGCCCAGTAAGACCAAAGTGTGATCTATTAGCCGCAGAGCAGTCTTTCACTTCTGAGCCCATCTAGAGATCGATCTTGCCATCACAAGCCCACGCAAGCCTGCCTCTCTAACCTTTACGTTACTGCTGCATCGCTCATTTCATAACCTTTATCCCGGTTACCATAGCTCTGCTGAACATGAATGCTCATTTACAGAAAATGGATTTATCAGAAAAACGAGGTATATTGGTGTAGATAAAATATACATGAAATATAACAGAAAAGCGGTGATTTAAAACTACAAAATTAGTTTAAAATGGCAACATGTGTGATTTAATACAGCAGACAGATAATACTACTAACTTCAGAATAAAAAGCCTAGCAGATTGTACTGTTTAGTTAGGCTATGATAAGCCATTATATGGCCTGTATTGACAGCTGCATTGTTTCAATGTGAAGGGTTGCTTTTCTGCCAGATGGATTTTAAGATAGGCCTTTAATATCTCCCTTGGGAGAAATTTGTCTTGGGCATTCGAGAGAACACAACCTCTCTATATACACATCTGCATACATATAACATCAAACTACAGTTAACATTCAATAACACACACAGATCCAAATACACCAGAATATACAAACCAAAAATGTTGCATGATGCCCTACACCAAAATATTGCCACATTGCCCCCTAAAAGCCATAACCTTAATAAATACAAGCTAAAAACCTGATACCTCACTTACAGAGCAGTCATTCCAGTCATTAGACTACTTAACTGATATACAGTGTCAAAGAAAAAGAGAAAGTGGCAGGGAGACAGAGAGCAGGACTAGTGAGGAAATAGGGAGCCTGTGAACCTAGTATGCTGATGAGCTGTCTTCTTGGTATTATGCAAATGCAAAGCATCTGGTTCACACAAGGGTCAACCTGACAGGAAGTCAGGACATCAGAAGCCAATCACAATGGGTGCCGGCTGTCAGCAAGTAGAAAGCCAGTCCACCAGCGACAAGATTTTTAGAAGGACAAGCTATAATCTGTGAAATTTGGTTTCTGCTTTCCTTTCAATTACACATTGGTTTTGGAAGGCTTCCATTACATTTTCTAGTTTACCATTTATACAAATAAAACACCTTAAATATAAAATAAATTGTAATAAAGCGTGGTTCCATATGGAAGCCTAGCAAAGCTATGGTTGCATTTTTTTCATCCTATTAATTCAAGATCAAAAGTTTATGATTATCTTTAGGTCAACCTGGATGGAAAGTTCTACAGGTGTTACAGAATCATTTGACAGCCGAGCAAACTCAATCTGCTGATTAAGACAATGTGATGAAAAGCTGCAGAACAAGCAAGTAAGTGGACCTTGAGTTTTGTCAAATTGATGAAACATGTATTGCTTGTTCCATGTTGCAAACACACAATGTGCACATTTTCAGTACAACAGCGTGTTCCTTTCCTTTTTCAACCTTGTCTGAGAGCTTATATTTCAACTCTTACAAAAAATTGAATGACAAGTGTCTCAGAGGAGCCTTGACGTCTGATTTGCACCATCTCTCCTCCAGGATTGAGCCTTTGGAATGCCCCAGTCAAACCTTCTACCTCTATTCTCCCTAAATCCCCACAGTGGATTTGAAGTGAATGATGAAGGCCTCTCTGATCTAGCTAATTGATCTACAGTTGGGAATAGACATCTATCTGTCTCCTTTAAAAGTGGTCAGGGTTTTTCTTGTGGTGTGTGTGAGTATATATGTGTGTGTTTATGTGTATGTGTCAACGTGGACTAAATTGTTTGTATATGCATTTAGTGATTACCTTTAGTGGGATGATTCCAACATACTACAGTATGTGAATTGATAACCCGTTGTCATTCCTAGGTAAAACCTGCCGGCATCTCAATACACTTGCAAAAGGTACACTTTGGGGTCTATGATGCACCAGGTTTTTCAACTGACTCCAACCCATCTACCTGCAGCAATGTCAGACGCCCGGAGCAAGTGCTCCAGCAGACCAGTGACTCTTTAGCCAACCCGCGGCAATAAAGGACATTTTGAGCTTTGTGGCTCCTATTGGTAAGCAGAGGCATGACAAACATTTCTGCCCAAATGATATGGCCATTAGTTATAATAAATTCAACTTAATTTCTAAGAAATCATGTTTTTATGTTGAGGTCTATTGGGTTGATCAATCCACTGACTATGGTTGTATCAGGATAACATTCATGGATGTGGCATGTGAAGCTTGCCTTGGATGAAAGTTGGGATCCAAACTGGCTTCTTGAGAATATGGCATCATCACTGTCAAAACATTATGCCCCTATGTCAACTGATCTGTACCTGCTGTCGCTGGGGATAAAACTGAAATAGTCTTTTTAGTTGTAGAAGGAACTCACACTATACGCTGGTGCACAGATCCTAATATTTGTTACCATCTATAGCTCCAACACAGTTCAGGCAGTTCCACAAACAGAAGAAAACCTTTCTGAATGCATTTCCACTGAGCTTCATTTGGAATGGCCACAAACATGTCCTTTAGAGCAGTCCATATTACTGTGCACACCTTGCTGACTATAAGTCCAATTGTTGCAGAAACCACTTTGAGGCCCGTGTACCAGGCTTGAAAACTGATACTACTGTAGCTGTGAGAAAGCGGAGGTTGATGGCAATCCGCTTTGCTGCACTGACTGGATTGATGTGCGTGTGTTGCGGTGTGGAATAAACTGGCTAATCCGACTGAGCAAGTCAACAGACGTTCTGGCAGACATGCAAAAATGTTGATGGTGCTTCTCGTCACCAATTTCTCTCATTGGCAGTATGACAGAAACATACAGTACATTATTACAATGTACTTGATTTAAGGGCCTGACAAACAATCTACGTTGTTACCACTGCCGTTATTTTCTACCCGTTGTCTACTCATACGTGTTGGTAACAAGCAGGTATATCAGAGACTAAAGAGTACCTTTGACAAAATGTCGGTATTGTGTGACCAGGGGTGGAATAGTGATGGAGACCTACAGTTTAATTTCTGTGTTTGAGACATGCGTTTGATATTATTGAATTATTATTGAATAATTATTATTATTATTGAAATATTGACGTTTTCTCGAAAGGCTTTAGGAAGATTGCACTGCTTATATTGTTTTGCATTGGACACATTTCCCAAATCTCTATTATCCAGGTCGTAGAATGACCCATAGTCAGAATAGCCACAATTATGAGAATAAGACTTAGTTTGAAAAATACTGAAAATTCACCAAATATTAGTCACCACCAGCTGCACCCAGAATCACAAATGCTTATGCTTGTTGCTGTTACCAGTGTATTTATAGTATAAAATCAAACAAGAGTTATCTCAAGACACTTTACAGATAGAGTAGACACAACAATTCCAATACTTCCTCCAAGAGCAAACATTTAGTGCAACAGTGGCGAGGAAAAACATTCTTTCAGGCAGAAACCTCGGACAGACCCAGGCTCTTGGTGGGCGGTGTCTGACGGTGCCAGTTGGGGGTACGATGAACAGTGGCAATTATAGTCACAATATAGATAATGAAACTATGACTAGAGCAAAAAGGATCAGTGGTGTGTAAAGACAGAACTGAGTAATGAGTAGCACATCCTGCTCCATGCTAATTAGAAATTATTATGTTAATGAGATTCTGTATGTATCTGCTAAACTGCCTTAGCATGGACTAAATAGACCAGTCACCATGTAATCATTGGAGATAATTGTCTAGTTTACTCACACTGTAGTCTACAGTAGTCCTAATGTGTGGCCACTACAAACATGTCCTATTTGCTGCTACATGAATACATATAAATGAAGGGTAGGCAAAATGAGTACTTGAGAGCAGCAAAATAGCACAATAGAAGAAAAAGATGTGTAGGGAACATAGAGAAGGGAAACAGAGATGAGTCTGGAACTGTCAGCTTGATCCCCTCCCCACTGGTCTTGTCAAGGTATGCCTGCCATGCATGTCTCTTCATATAATTAACCCATCAACATACAGTTTTTCCAGTTAAAATCATTTTATTTCACACTTTCTGACACTATCACAAACACATCCTGTATTAGTTTGTTCCAGCTCTTTAGTGAAGCTATAAGATGTTATCACAGACGTCTTTCTTTGCAATTTATAGAAAACCTGGTGCCTATCCACATGATTTCAATGACTGAAGGTGTGAAATCCCCCATTTACCCTTTCAGTCTGGCTTTCACTCTGAACACAGCTCCAAAGCTTTAGCCTGTTATTACATCTTTAAAGCCTGATCTGTGTTGGTTATGTCCTCCTGTAGTTGGCTGCTGTATGTTGTACAGTATTGTAAGCCCTCTGTGTCAAATGTGTGAACTGACTTGACTCGATATTTCTCTATCGTCATATTTTATGTAAACATAATTAACGGATGGTTAATTATGTTTACATAAAATATGACGATAGAGACTGAATGATACATGAATGTGTGGACATCTGACTGCTGCTTAGAGTAACACCTGAAGGGAAGCAGATAGAAACTACTCCTCCAAGAATGAAGGCTTACCACAACTGTGGCAATTAGCAGGTAAAGTAGTACCTTGCAAGTACTACATTTGTTTGGATATTCCCGGTCATCCACAAACCCCTCACCACCAGCACAGGGCTCTTGAACAAAAGTAGTCATATCTAAATGTGGCATAGAATCAATAAAACCTGGTACTTTGAATACCCAGTCTCCTTCAAGCTATAAGTACAGATCACTCATCCCTAAAGAGTAACCGGTCTACACCTCTTATTAAAGTAGACAGCATCTGGTGTGTTCAATGTAAGGTTAGAAAACACTTTCTATTTCATTGTTTGAACAACCCAGGAATCAGTGTAATACTGTATGACATGATGTTTTTTACTAAACGTATAAAATCCTTATGAGGCCTAATGAGTACCTTTTACATGAAGACACACATACAGGCATACTTTCCATACATCACACATGTATTACATTAATATTGCACACACACATACACAAACAGCAACTCAACACACCAAAAAGAGATTCAGTCCGATCATTCTAGACAACTGGCAAGATATACAGTTACATGGGTGAAAAGAAAATAACAAGTACCATGTATGAAGTGATAGATACATATGTGGGAGGATGAGAACCAAGATAGAAATGGAGAATGAGTGCCGGTGTGAGAGAGTGTGGGGGCAGTGATCTACAAAAAAAAAACGGTGTTGGATAAATATCTAGAAAGTAAACTAAGTTTAAAAAAAAGAAAAAAAAGCCAGGTGGACAAAACCAGATGAAAAATTCAGCAAAATCTATTTTTGAAATATGCTACAATAAGTCGAAAAAGAGGATATGCTGATAGACATGACAGGCAGAAACTATTGTACAGACGCGTTTAAAATTGCATGACGAGGCTGTAGAGGATTTCAAAAGAATTCAAATGCAGGGTTCAGCCAGAGTGTAAATTAGAATACTGCGCAACTGCTCATCTCACTCTTTCTCTGCTCTAGAAGCTACACACTCTTCATTCATCCTCTATGATTAAAGACAGAGTATATTTTTGTTTTGGGCTAATTTCTGAAATAATTTTCACATATAGTGGCTCTGTTATATTTTTGTAAACCTTATTATCTGGTTATTAATTTGTATCCCATTTGTGACACTGTGCTGAGCTAAGCGTTTTTTTCAGTGACTTGCAGCAAGTGAATAGGTAGGGGGTTCAACAGTTGTAAACAGGACTCCAGGCAGCAGGGAATGAAACTATTCTGCCATTAGCGTATGGCTGTGCAATTAATCATGTTTTGATCGCAATTTCAATTTCGGCTCCTAACAATCACAAAAACAATGTAATTGAGAGAAACAATTATTTTGCACATTGCATTTTGCAAGTAAACTCTTATTTTGTCTTGTGTTCTGAAGAGGAATTCGAAAGGTTAAACAGGATACATATTAAGGGAAATTTCACAGTTCAAATTGTTTTCACTGTTAATTTGTTCAAATGTTTTTTAAGTTCAATAAATGCAACATCCTTCCAAAAGTCAATGAGTAATCATGTTGTATGATAATTGTGAAATATTTTTTAAGAGAACGAGGCACTGAAGCACCACACAAAAATAACAGTTGGAAATAACAGATTCACATTTCCTTTTTGTTTTAATGTAGCACATTGATTTAGAACAGTAAACAGTCAGTTTCACTGGAACTCCATTAGTAGGTGTCGTATAACACTTTTTTTTATGGACACCCTGCAGCCAATCAGAATTAAGTATTCACACAGACCATGGTATAACTAACATTGTTAGATCAAGACTTTTGTCAGATCTGTGGCAAAGCAAATATTAAAGTGCCCATATTATGAAAAAATCACTTTTTCTGGGATTTGGGGTGTTCTTTTGTGTCTCTGGTGCTTCCACAAACATACAAACTTTGAAAAAAATCCATCCATGCTGTTTTGAGTGAGATACGGTTTCTGAATGTGTCCTGCCTTCAGTCTCCTAGTGAGCTGTTCAAAATCGGCTCGGACTGTGACGTCACAGTCCGAAATGAGCTGGCTAACCACAACCGTTAGCTCGTAGCTAACGGTTAGCATGCTAACGCTAGCATGCTACGTCGTTCTCAATAGCAAAGCACTGCTACAACACACACAAGTTCACCATAATCTACAAAAGAACTACTTACATGTGCGCCCTCATTTAGAAGTCTCCCAGCTAATCCTGCCTTGTAACTGACCAAAGTTGGAGAAACAGGATTTCTTTTACTGTCTCTAGAGTTAGCTAGCTGACATGCTCTACATCTGAGCTACTGAGCATGTGCGAGTGCAATCAAAGATAGTAGTGAAGAAGAAGATGAAAAGAGGTCTCACTCTGTAGCTAAAACAGAAACCAGGTGAAAAGAGGATCTGCAGCAGTGAGAGAGAGCTGTGCAGTACAACAACAATATGGTGTTTTTAGAAAATTAAACCATGTAAACCTATTCTGGTACAACCTTAAAATACAGTTATGAACCTGAAAATGAGCATAATATGGGCGCTTTAAGAAGCACCTTTTGTTTACTCTCTAAATGTCAAACATTATCTGTAGGTAGTCCATTTCTTATACCTATTGTGTGACTGTTGTTTGTAATATGAAATATTAAATTAGTTTTTCTCCAATCAGTGTAGTTCTTACCAAGCTAGCAATTATACAAAGGTGTATAATGTAACATTAGGAAACTGTTAACTTACTCTTTGTCTAACTTGTTCCTCTACTCTTGTGGACTCCATATGTTTACTGGATTAATGAATGTGTAGTACTTCCTATGGGGACTTAATGTACTTTTACTGATTTTGTTTCATACTGGTATCAATTGACAAAGATTGTACACCTATGGTATTTCTTCTTTTCTGGTTTGTATTTACTGTCACTACATTTGGTGTGTTTTATCCAATACTTTTCACAGTTGCTTCCAGTAAAAACTTTAAAGGCCAACTCCTGGCCTTCAACCTTTATTGGAACTGCATTAAGTGTGCAACTACACACCTAGTGAAGGGAGAAGACACATTGTTGAACTGTAAAGTAAATGTTTATCAAAATGCCAACAATATCTTCAAACCTTCAATCTGTGCAACCCACATGGACTGATATGACTAGGACAAACATGATTTTTCACCAAACCTTTGGGGGTCATACTCTTGGTTTGGCTGATTAATTTTCTTGCTATTAGAGACAGTGTGTTCCTTTTTAAATCAATAAATGGCCAACATATTGCTTTTAGGTAACCCTCTAATTGATATGCATGGGCATAATATATAGCCTGCATGCAACGAATGGGGAACTTGCTCTGGACTTCTGGGCTGTCCAAATGTCAGTTATGGTGCCTCTTGAGGCTCTTTCATATACCATATGAAAACAAATGTTTATATTTATGCAAGATATTACATGGTAAATGGATTCCAAATTACTTAATGGAAAAAAAATGTTGTCAAGATTTCTCTACAAAATCCTTACATTATTTAGAAAAATATTCACAAGCAGTAATTTCACACTGCTTACTTTCAATATAAATACAGAGTATTATGTAAGCAGAATGAAGTGCAGATGGGAGAAGGCTAAATGAGTACTTGAGAACAACAGGATAGCAACATAGAAGAAAAAGAAATGTTGGGAAAACAGAATAGAGAAACAGTGAGGGGGAAACAGCACACCTTAATTTCCTCATTGATTGACCCTGCTAATGTGCTAATCTAGCCTGGTACGCTTTCTCTCTGCAACACCAGCCTCATCAAGAGCCAATTAGCTCCTCCGCAGCCCACGGCCATCCATCATAACGCGACAGACACACTCATCTTTTCTCACTAATGTTGCAACACACAACAGCCCCCTGCAGTCAATACACTTCCCCATGCGGAACTGCTGTAGAGTATTGGCCTTCCTACGATCGATAGGCAATGGTAAAAGGTGAATGAAGCTCATACACGTATAAGCAGGCAAAAAGAGATATGTGTATGGGTCTTTTTAAATAAAAAGCCAAACAAGAGTTGTAGTTAAAATTCCCATCATGCTATGTGTGAAATAGTTTCAGAGAAAAATGAAGTTTAGTCTCCGACATTACAGTTTTTTCCAACTGCTTACACACGTTTTCAAAACTATGTCTCCTTTTTTCAAAACTCTACACACAATTCCCAAAACTTCACACACAAAATGCAAAATGCCTCACATCTCCTTCAAAATGAAAAACTGCATTCAAAATACCATGAACACATCTCAAAATGAAGCATTTGCACCAAATGGCAAACACTTTTTTCATAATAGTACATTTTTGGATATACCATGTACACACTGTTGTTCTAAATCTAAAGCTCTTTTGTCTTTCATAGGCTTATATCTACATTTACAATGTTCTAGAGAGAAAGTAATCTGCTGAAAGTGGTTGAAAAGTGCACTGTAAAAAACAATGTGATGTTACAGTAAAACAGAAAATATTTATTGGGCAAAACATAACGTTTATAAGAGTAGCACAGTGTTGTATACAGTAGCATGAAACAAGAAAACAAAAAACATGTAAACCAAAGGTATCATTTTTAGAATAAGTAATATGTGTGTGTGTGTGTGTGTGTGATTTATTACAGTTTTTTCCAACTGCTTACACACGTTTTCAAAACTATGTCTCCTTTTTTCAAAACTCTACACACAATTCCCAAAACTTCACACACAAAATGCAAAATGCCTCACATCTCCTTCAAAATGAAAAACTGCATTCAAAATACCATGAACACATCTCAAAATGAAGCATTTGCACCAAATGGCAAACACTTTTTTCATAATAGTACATTTTTGGATATACCATGTACACACTGTTGTTCTAAATCTAAAGCTCTTTTGTCTTTCATAGGCTTATATCTACATTTACAATGTTCTAGAGAGAAAGTAATCTGCTGAAAGTGGTTGAAAAGTGCACTGTAAAAAACAATGTGATGTTACAGTAAAACAGAAAATATTTATTGGGCAAAACATAACGTTTATAAGAGTAGCACAGTGTTGTATACAGTAGCATGAAACAAGAAAACAAAAAACATATGTAAACCAAAGGTATCATTTTTAGAATAAGTAATATGTGTGTGTGTGTGTGTGTGATTTATTACAGTTTTTTCCAACTGCTTACACACGTTTTCAAAACTATGTCTCCTTTTTTCAAAACTCTACACACAATTCCTAAAACTGCTCACACAAAATGCAAAATGCCTCACATCTCCTTCAAAATGAAACACTGCATTCAAAATACCATAAACTCATCTCAAAATGAAGCATTTGCATCAAATGGCAAACACTTTTTTCATAATAGTAAATTTTTGGATATACCATGTACACACTGTTGTTCTAAATCTAAAGCTCTTTTGTCTTTCATAGGTTTATATCTACATTTACAATGTTCTAGAGATAAAGTAATCTGCTGAGAGGGGTTGAAAAGTGCACTGTAAAAAACTATGTAATGTTACGGTAAAACAGAAAATATTGATTGGGCACAACGTTACGTTTGTAAGAGTAGCTCAGTGTTGTATACAGTAGCATGAAACAAGAAAACAAGGACTTTGTGCAAAACAAAATCTGATTGATTTGTAATGCTGAAATAGTCATTAGATAGTTGCATGCAGTATGGACGCCACTATAAAGCTACTCAAGATGGGCTTCTCTCCCTGATCTCATCAGAGATGGCTCTCCTTCTTACTCTTCTTCCCTCCTCCTCCTCCTCCTCGTTGTTATTCCCTGTCTCTCCCTCCTACTCCCCTTGCTCTCTGTCTATTGTTGGCATCCATTGTTCAAAACAGGTAATCTGGCCTTTGAACTATGTATAGGCCTATACTACAGTTTTTTCCAACTGCTTACACACGTTTTCAAAACTATGTCTCCTTTTTTCAAAACTCTACACACAATTCCCAAAACTGCACACACAAAATGCAAAATGCCTCACATCTCCTTCAAAATGAAACACTGCATTCAAAATACCATAAACACATCTCAAAATGAAGCATTTGCATCAAATGGCAAACACTTTTTTCATAATAGTAAATTTTTGGATATACCATGCACACACTGTTGTTCTAAATCTAAAGCTCTTTTGTCTTTCATAGGCTTATATCTACAATGTTCTAGAGAGAAAGTAGTCTGCTGAAAGTGGTTGAAAAGTGCACTGTAAAAAACAATGTAATGTTACAGTAAAACAGAAAATATTTATTGGGCAAAACATTACGTCTGTAAGAGTAGCCCAGTGTTGTATACAGTAGCATGAAACAAGAAAAAAAAAGTATAAACATATGTAAACCAAAGGTATCATTTTAGAATAAAGAATATGTATGTGTGTGTGTGTGTGTGTGTGTGTGTGTGTGTGTGTGTGTGTGTGTGTGTGTGTGTGTGTGTGTGTGTGTTGTGAGTGTTTGTGCGTGCTTGTGTGTGGGCGGGGGGGGGACAGAATTGTATGCACTTTGATTGATTTGTAATGCTGAAATAGTCATTAGATAGTTGCATGCAGTATGGACGCCACTGTAAAGCTACTCAAGATGGGCTTCTCTCCCTGATCTCATCAGAAATGGCTCTCCTTCTTACTCTTCTTCCCTCCTCCTCCTCCTCGTTGTTATCCCCTGTCTCTCCCTCCTCCTCCTCTTGCTCTCTGTCTATTGTTGGCATCCATTGTTCCAAACAGGTAATCTGACCTTTGGCCTCTGTATAGGCCTATACTAAAGCAATGATTGGTTAGTGTTCAGTTATGACATAATGTGTTTGCACATGTGAGGAGTGTGTGTGTGTGCCCTGGTAAATAAGTGTAGCATTTTGATTGGTTGTGTTTAGGAATGGATAGCAAGTCACTTCCTGTTAGATTTTTGTATCTTAGGTAGAGAATTGTGTTTAATGTTTTGAAAAAAGTGTTTTATGCAATTGAAAACTGAGTGAAAGGCTGAGAAATAGCTTATGGTTTTGGAGATTTGCTGTGTAGTTTTGCACTTTGAGTGAGAGGTTTCAAAAATCGTGTGACATGAAAAGATTTTGTGTGTAAGCAGTTGGAAAAAACTGTAAAGCAATGATTGGTTAGTGTTCAGTTATGACATAATGTGTTTGCAAATGTGAGAAGTGTGTGTGTGCCCTGGTAAATAAGTGTAGCATTTTGATTGGTTGTGTTTAGAAATGGATAGCAAGTCACTTCCTGTTAGATTTCTGTGTCTTAGGTAGAGAATTGTGTGTAATGTTTTGAAAAAAGTGTTTTATGTTATTGAAAGCTGAGTGAAAGGCTGAGAAATAGCTTATGGTTTTGGAGATTTGCTGTGTAGTTTTGCACTTTGAGTGAGAGGTTTCAAAAATCGTGTGACATGAAAAGATTTTGTGTGTAAGCAGTTGGAAAAAACTGTAATGCTGAAATAGTCATTAGATAGTTTCATGCAGTATGGTCACCGCTGTAAAGCTACTCAAGATTGACCAAGGCTTCTCTCATTGGTCAATCCGTGGTTGATCACATAATGAATAAGTGTGGCCCTGATCTCATCAGAGATGGCTCTCCTTCCTCTTCTTCCCTCCTCCTCCTCCTCCTCCTCCTCGTTGTTGTCCCGTCTCTCCCTCCTCCTCCCCTTGCTCTCTGTCTATTGTTGGCATCCATTGTTCAAAACAGGTAATCTGACCTGTATGACATGTATAGGCCTATACTAAAGCAGTGATTGGTTAGTGTTCAGTTATGATAATGTGTTTGCAAAAGTGAGGAGTGTGTGTGTGCCCTGGTAAATAAGTGTAGCATTTTGATTGGCTGTGTTTGGAAAACGAAAGCAAGTTACTTCCTGTTAGATTTTTGTGTCTTAGGTAGAGAATTGTGTGTAATATTTTGAAAAAAGTGTTTTAGGCAATTGAAAACTGAGTGAAAGGCTGAGAAATAGCTTATGGTTTTGGAGATTTGCTGTGTAGTTTTGCACTTTGAGTGAGAGGTTTCAAAAATTGTGTGACATGAAAAGATTTTGTGTGTAAGCAGTTGGAAAAAACTGTAAGCCCCGTCTTTTTAAGGTAGGCACACAGTCAGCTGTCCATCTTTTTGCACTTACACTTGCTTGGTAATAGCCTGGCTCCAAACACAATCACCGGTGCCGGGGTGGATGGAAGCTAATGCTAACCATGTGATGCAAAGAAAAGTTGGTCACCATAGCATGCATTTTTAAAACCCTACGTGCGCTTGTGCCTTGAGATTGCACTTATAGGGTTTCTTTCAACTGTTTTTCCCAGTCAGTTAAATCATGAGCAGTAAAATCTTTCAATTTTCAGCTGGTTTTCACTAATGGTTTCTAATCTTTATTTAAAGACAGGAGATACAATTTCACCAAGAATAATTCTTCTAAAGGAACTTGCACTTAAAGGGAGCCACACTGTTAGGAAATTGACCCACGGTTATGACATTGAATGTCATGTGTAAAGGATGTTAAGTCAACCTTTTTACCTTTTTGGGTACAATTAGACCAATTCCATACTTGTAAAAGCACAGATTATCCTTTTACTGCATCAATATAAGCTGTTGTATTTTAAAGCAACCCACTGTGGAACCATGTTTTAGATCTCTCCACAATTAGGATTAGATCATTGAACATTTATTCATGCATTCCTCATTCATTCTAGCTTTACAGCTTCATAAAGTCAGAGCAGATTTGTAAAGGGTAATAAATGCTTTAGGGCAGTGATATATAAAATATTTTTAATAAAGCTCTGATGATATGATGTATATGTTCTGACCTGTCAAAGTATTGCTCTCATCCACATCCTTCACATACATTACTGTACTGCACCTAAACAAACCTTGTCACACACTGCTACACACCATCTGTCACTTCAACTGATAGTGCACACTATAAACAAAATTGTCACAGTAAGATGACTGGCATTTTCCTCCTTCTTGCCCTCAAAATGTAGAATGTAACCTGTCACATTTCTGCACTTTTAAGCTGAGTGATTTTCAGGCCATTGTCATAACAGACCATGGACAATTCTGTGCAGCCATCCATTCATTAAAGCGCCCATATTATGCTCATTTTTAGGTTCATAATTGTATCTTAAGGTTGTACCAGAATAGGTTTACATGGTTTAATTTTCAAAAAACACCATATTTTTGTTGTACTGCGCAGCTCTCTCTCACTGCTGCAGCTCCTCTTTTCACCTTGTGTTCAGGTCTCTGTTTTAGCTACAGAGTGAGACATATTTTCTTCTGTACTATCTTTGATTGCACTCGCACATGCGCAGTATCTCAGATCGTAGATCATGTCAGCTAGCTAGCTCCATAGACATTAAAACAAAGGCTTTTTCTCCAACTTCGGTCAAGGCAGGATTAGCTGGGAGACTTCTAAACGAGGGTGCACATGTAAGTAGTTCTTTTGTAGATTATGGTGAACTTGTGTGTGTTTTAGCAGTGCTTTGCCATTGAGAACGAGGTAGCATGCTAGCGCTTACATGCTAACGGTTGCGGTTAGCCAGCTCGTTTCGGCTTTTGACGTAGAAAGCCGTGCAGATTTTGACTAGCTCACCCGGAGACTGAAGGCAGGACACATTTAGAAACCTGTATCTCACTCAAAACAGCATGGATGGATTTTATTTCAAAGTTTGTATGCGTGTGGAAGCACCAGAGACACAAAATAACACCCCAAATCCCAGAAAAAGTGATATTTTTCACAATATGGGCACTTTAAACCCTCCTGCACGGGGTCACTGACAGGTAGAAAGGTAGGCTATACCCCAAACAGGTTGCCAGGCTATGACAAGGCTAATAAGTACGTTTCATAATCACATTCCTACCTATGGAGAATGTATCCACTTCACATGACTTGTTTGTCGTTAGACTGTGGGAGAAAATCCACACAAACAAAGGGCAGGAGAACATGCAAGCTCCATACAAAAAAGGGCTTCAGATTTAAAACAACCGCTGGAGTGAAGCCATCAGCTTCTTGCTGTCAGGCAGCAGTGTCAGCAGCTATAAGCTATCAAGTGACCTTAATGTACAACTTTCTAAAATTAATCATCAAAATATACACCCCCCAGTAAAGTAATTTCTCTGGAGAAGTGCATTTAGGTACATGCAAACGGTGAAGATGGTTGAAGTATTCCTCAGATTTTGAAATGCTGTTCTCCTGGGTGTGTGTACGGCATGCACTGGACTGAAACTTGAGAGGTAATTGGATAGCAGAGGGTTCCTTAAGGAGCTTGTGTATGATTTCTAATCAGCAGCAGACTCTCAGAAGATAGTCTCGGAAGAGACCAGGTGGACTCTTGAAAATAAATGTTCATGAGACCAACACAAAATTATCGTAGGGAGCTTTTGCACAGATTCATGAAAGTAAGATTTATTAAGGTTATTTCCACAGATCTTATTTTTCTTCTTCTTTGCCTTTTTGACTTGATTCCTATGCAAGGTTGGTTCACTGTTGCTACACAAACATAGTATTTTATTAAACATGCCTTGATGTGAATAATACTGGGCAAGATTTCCAATACACAAGGTATCACTTTATCTTGTTATTCATATAGAAGGGGACTATTCAAAGGCCTCCAAATGTTGATTTTGTATACACCTTAGGAAATGAGCAGTTGCAACCCTGCATAAAAGTCCATCAGCTGTTGGTGAGAGTTGTTTTGTATTCTTTTGACACTTAACTTATCCCAAATGTAAACCATAGCATTTACTGTGTCCAGAGTTTGAATATAGAGAATAGCGAACTCATTGACGTAAGACAGACCAACTCAACTGGCATAAACAATAACTGTATAGTATATGGTTTGTTACTTACTGATGAATGCCTTTTGATTTTAACATGATTCTGTGTGCTTTCTATCAGCATGGCTTAAGTGTCTATATTTTCTATATCTGGACACGTGGAGGTGTCCTGATATATACAGGACATCTCTAGCCTGGAAAATGAACTTCCTGGTGATCAATATGAGCGCTGCAGCAAAGGACCAGCTGTGTTATCTATACTTTTCCCTCTCCATCTGCTAACACTACAGCTGAGCTGACACATTCCCACTTCAGTGGCTGTTACATCCCGAGACAGATCACATCCACAGTTTTACACAAACATCACAGCTGTGTTTGGGCTTTTGATTGTTAGGACATCACTGATTGATGTGGCCTCCACACCTTTATTCTTGTAAAATTAATTTTAGTTAAAGTTAAAAAAAATTAAAAAATAAAAAATTTTTTTTTAAAAAAAAAAAAAAAATTATTTTTAGGAGGAAGAAATTTTTTTTTTTTTTTTTTTTTTATTTAAATAAATAATTAACAAAAAACACCCAATCCTACTCAGGCAAACCACCCCCCCCCTCCTTTTAAAAAAAAAAAAAAAAAAAAAAAAAAACTGGATGGATTGCCATGAAATCCATGTGTACTGACATTCATGGTCCCTAGAGGATTTGGCATACTGACAACCCCCTGATCTTTCCTCAGCTTTCACACCACAAACCACAGAAGAGTCTGACTGGACGTGGATAGATTTGAGTTCGACTGACAGCTTTAAAACTAACCTCAACAAACCAAACTGAGTGGACACATGCACCAGAGTAAACAGATTAGGTTTGACAGCACCATGATTTACGAAAGGATACCAAGTGCAATTCAGTATTCATATATTTTAGTTGTAGTTTTTCCCACATTATAAAGATAGACAGTGCATACAGAACATATGTTGCAGTTAGGACAGTTTTTCAGAGCCCAGTCTCACTGTAAAGCGTACAAATACCACGGGTTTCTACCTGTGAAATACGTGCAATGTGTACGCGAAAGTGAAATTGTTCGTACAGTAGATACGTGGAGCGCTCCAATTACAGTAATGGAAACCACTGCGCTTATAGTATAAAGGCACGTGGGACCGCGTAAGGAGGTTGGTTGAGGTGGTGGATGGGTAAAACACAGGACTTTCACCCACGAGACCAGGGTTCGCGTCCCGTGTTTGGCGATTTTCAGCATCCCGTGTTTGGCGATTTTCAGCATGTTTTTTTTAGGTTAGGCCGTTTATTAGCGTGTTTATGTGGCGCGTTTTTGCGACTTTGTAGTGTTTTTTTGTTAAGCCTTCCCCAATGTTTCTTCCCTAAACCCAACCGTTTATTAGTGTGTTTTTGTGACTTTCTTGTGTTACTAAAGACTTTCCCTGCATTATTTTTCTAAACCCAGCCATATCTATGTTTTTGTGTGTGATGCTGTTCTCGCGATAACACACAATGTGGTGACGCGAGCTGCGTGCATATAAAACGCACTGGTCCCCATTACTTCAATTGGAGCGCTCCGCGTCTGTAATGCACGTAGAATTTCACTTTCACGTACACATTGCACGTATTTCACAGGTAGAAACCGGTGTTATTTGTACGCCTTCGAGTGAGATCGGGTTGGTTTTTCAATGTGCTAGCTCTCTTTTTTCCCATTAGTGAAGCCAGTAAAATATAAAAGCAAACACATGCAAAAATTCTTTAAGAATATTGTGTTAATTTCTAATAATATACTTATATATCATATGCTATGGCTACACTTGTTTCTGAGGTAATGCGTATGGTCACAAATAGACTGTAAACTGAGTGCACACTACATCAGCCACATTTACCCTTAGCTTACCCTTAGACTGTAAACTGAGTGCACACTACATCAGCCACATTTACCCTTAACTTACATGCCAGTTAAATCTTAGCATAGACCTAGGTCATTTCAGGTCTTAGTGGGCATCCCTATTGGTTTTTCTTAGTACTCCTTTTGAACCTTTTCTGTTTTCCTGGCCTGCTTTAGTTTTGGAGGTTTAGGGCACAAAAACAGAAAATAACAAAAGGCATCCCTCGAGCGAGAATGCTGAATTAGCAAGTTCCTCTACCTATGGCAAAGAGCTGTAAATGACTGTGTAAACTCTTGTGAAGTGTCTGTTTACCTGCCATTGTCTCAGGGGCACTGTCAAATCTAATCCGACTTGAGCCTTGCCTGTCGTGTTCCTGCTTCGAGTAGGCTGCATGCAAATGAGTTCTGCTTCAAAGCAGATGGAACGGGTGAACGTGGATGTATGAAGAATTGAGTGCAGAGACAAAAGTACGAGCCAACAATTAGCATGCTTAAACACGATTGCTGGTTTCATACTTCTGATGTTTGATTTATTTTTACTCAACAGGTCGTCCTAGATGCCACTTTTTCCTGCCTTGCAGCCTGTTTGAAGAGCCTGCCTGTATGATACAATTGTGTCCCTTGAGTTGCAAACCAGCTAGAAATGATGTATTTCCCATTACCATGAATGTGCTTTACCGTGAGGAAGACTTATTTACTTCAATCAATCTAATTTGTAAAAAGTAACATTAGCAAAATAATATTATTGAATATCCCCTGTCACAGTGCAGACTCAATTGCTTCATTTGCAACCTAATTCACAGCAAGTATTGTTACTTTACTGCTGCTAGAAGTAATACTTTCATAACTAAACGCATTTTCCACTTTGTAAATAGTGTGGAATTGGATGTTGCAAGTGGGAGAGAAGACTAATCTAGGAATGGATGTTTATCGACAAGCTCTCAGCGTTGTAGAATAGCAGCTGCTGCCAATCCACTTGCTGGCCATGCTTGTCTCCCACACATACACAAAACTGCATACACATCCGAGGCTGTTCGCCAGCTGTCGTATGCCCAAACATGCGCCAATTTATCATCGAGATAAATGTAAGTTTTCCAGAGCCGTCATGAGCCCGTCACCCCAACAAGACAGAGCCCATGGAAGTGATATCATTATTGAGTATCAGCTTGACTCACAGCAGAAGTGTTCACTGCAGGGGGACTGGAGCCTTTACTTTTCTCTATCATGCCTGTGGAAAAGTAGAGATCAGAGAGAAAACAGGAGTTTGATGGACAGTCTGATGAAGTAGCCCAGTCAGGGTTTCCTTAATGGAGATGTCCATCTGCTGCTCTATGCAAAGTACTCCCTCACAAAGCAGCAGGAGAGTATGTGACTAACTGGATAAAGAAGTGTTCAGGGAAATAAATTGGGAGATGTAAGCTTGGAATATCAGTGTCACCTTTGTTTCAAAGCGAGGGTCACAGTCTTTTTATTTTAACAGTCTGTAATGTTCTGTAGTTTGGATTTAACTTCTTGCAATTTGCTTTTAAGGCAGTAGAAGGATTATTGCTACAGAAAACATATCCTCCTTGTCCACAACAACTAAGTGATGTATGGGACACGATTATACATGAAAGATGAAAATGACTTCAAGTGTAAAAAAGCCAGGCCCTCTATAGACACATTCCATGACTGAATATAAATAGAGACATGCAGGTCTATGAATCACTTTAGTATGGAACTTCAGCCATGTCCCTTTTATTCCCTGCATCCTTGACGAACAGCAATAACAGCTGCAAGACAGTGATCAATCTGCATTACATTTACAAACTACTAAAACAACACTCACCTTTTCTCCTTGCCACACAGCTATTGCACTGTGGCTGGGGCCCGAAGCTGAGCGAAGAAAGCATTAAACTAAAAGGTCAGCCCTCAGTTATTAGGCATGGCGCTGTTTGCTAATAGCTCTGCCCGGAGAGGAGGCAGCTATTGATCAGGACCCGTCCCTGCTCTAACAGTGAGCAATACACACATTTTGTTTGTTCTTCCTAATTGAGCTGAGTTCACCTTGTGGGTTTGCGTGTATACACGCACACGCTTTCAAATGTAGCTGCATCAGAGATTAAATCCTTTACACATTTCTGTGCACGGACAAACAAGTACTGTATGCTCACAGACCACGGCGCCAGCACACAAAAATACAATCATTGACACTGACATGAAATGTAACAGACAAAATCTCATGGGGTTCTGTGTGTAGGCAATAGGCAACTGTCTATCAAAACATATTTGCCTATGTAGGTGTGTGTTACTGTGCAATTGTTCCTTTTTATGAGCTTAAAAAATAATAAAACCTTATTAATGCTGCCTTTAGCAGCATTAACTCAACAACTGATTTTGAGGGAATCAGAGACAATGAAGCCTCCGCAGGCTTGTTGTAATTTCACTTTTGTTTAACATTTGAAGTGATAAATCCCATAGTTTAGCTAGGATTTATGCGTCATATATAATCCCAAAGCTCCACAAAGCTCCACAAATCTAAAAGAAATGCAAGACAAAGATGATAGACCTGCTTCACTGACAATGATGGGAAGATGTAATTTAAAAGATATCAACAGATAATCCTATAACAAAGAGAGTTGCCGCTGCACTTCTGGCCACATCCTATTCAGATATGTCACAGCAGGTGTTATCTTCCACATCTACTATTACTTAGTTGATTCTGAGATAAACATTTGATAACGTTGACACTATTTTCCAATAGAACTTCATTTCCTTAGTTGTTAAAATAAAAACAGTTAATAAATATCTTAGTATATATAAAAGCTGAGTCCTAGAGAATCAGAGGAGGCCAAGTTGATGTGTTGTTACAGGAAAATATGTACATGAATTCTTCAAGTGGAAAATTTATTTTGAACAGAGCTGTTGCTATGTGGCGAGATACATTACAAGAATGACAGAGGCAGGCATATGTTTTTGAGGGACAAAGACAGTTGGGAGCAACAAACCTAAAAGTATGATCAGTCACAATTCGCCTCCAGCATGCAGTGTGATCATGCAAAGTCCAAATTTCTGCTGGAGAATGTTGTATCTCGGCCTCAAAAGGAAGTTATAGGAGGGAGAGTAGACTTGTCTGTGGACTCGCAGCAGAGACATCAATCAAATGTCAGTCAAGCCAACTAGCTTCTCAGTCAAACTGCTGCGACCAACAAAAACAGACCATCCTCACCCAGTAAACGGCCATATAGGTCGATTGTGCAAGCAGCTCATAATTACGTTTCTTGTTATGAATAGCTCGGACACACAGCTGAGCTATTCACACCCTGTGACGTAACAACAAAAACACGTTGCTCGCGTGCACCGAAATCATGGCGGACGTTCATCTTCCGTGACAGCAAACACTGGCAAAATTTTGTCTCTAAAGTTTATAACAAATGAATTTTTAGTGGAAAATGGATACTACAGTTGCGCTTTCTGTCTTCAGTGAAAGCATACAACCGTTAGTTTGTTAGATAGTACCTATTTTTTGTATAAAGTACCGTTACCTAGCAACCGAGGCTTGAAGAAACCAAGAAACCAATTTTGTTATACAACATCCTGTAAAAACTGCTAGGTGAGTGGTTAGTATGCTTACCTTTGGTATGGAAGTTTGTAGTTTGATTCCCCTGTGAGGTGATCTTTTTTTTTTTTTTTTTGGATTAGATAATTTGCATGCAATTGCGCAAGTCAGGTCCTGCGAACACAAAGTTTTTTTTGGGTAGGTTTAGGCAAAAGTAGTGGGATTGGTTATGGTTAGGGTAAGAATGTCAGGGGCGACAACAAAAAGGTGTAATACATGAGTAGTATGGATAACTGTGTGTAACTATATGCCAAGGTACTGTAAATGCACAGGGGTGCAAATAGCATACATTGATATTTGTACCAGATGGGGTATTAATAGAACACATTGCTGTGTGCACCGGTGGGGTACGAATAGCATTCATTTCTAATTGCACCAGGGTACGAATAGCATACACTGCTAATTGTACCAGGGGTGCAAATAGCCTCACCCTTTTTTTTTGTCCCATGTGAAACCACAACCATAGTCTGGGATGCATTTACGTCTGTGAGCTCATTTCAGTAGTTTAACGGGGCTCATTTTAAGCCAATCCCTGATTAAATATTTGGGGTGAAGTCCACATGTGTAGGCATGTGGAAACGCAATATACAGGAGTTGTGAAAGCAAAATAGAAGCTTAAAGTTTCCTTTAATTCCTGAAAGACTTACGAGAAGCCTTTTATCTCCAGCCATGAGGCATGTGATGAATTGCTGCAGTTCCAGTAAAGCCTTTGTTCTGTTGGAGGTCAATAACTCATCTATGATCACTGAGTGTGACCATCGTGACGCACTCTGATCAAGAGAGTAAAACTCTCTCGGTGATCAACTGCAAATCTGCCATCGCTGTGCCGAGTGACACAACCTTAAACAAATCTTCTACAGCTTGATGCCTTTCACACAGTTTCATCACCAATACTGTGCTGTGGCAAGGAAAGTTCTATAGGGTAGTTGCTCTACACATAAATCATTTTGTAATTATGCATTGTATGCAAGGCCCTGGCATATTGACAAATTAAGCAATCTGGAGAGGCAACAGTATGCAGAGGGCTTAAATGAACCATTAACAGATAACTTGGACCACAGAATGCTGCATGTTACCGTCAAAAGCCTGGGGATTATGAACATTGCTTTGGATCGTAAATATAAACTGACTCCATCAAGTTCACAGTGTGGAATAACGTGATTATTTACTATTAAAGGTCCCATGACATGCTGCTTTGGGATACTTTTATATAGGCCTTAGTGGTCCCCTAATACTGGATGTGAAGTCTCTTTCCCGAAATTCAGCCTTGGTGCAGAATTACTGCCACTAGAGTTAGTCCCACAATGAGCTTTCCTTAGTATGTGCCATTTCTGTGTCTGTAGCTATTGAGGAGGAGAGGGGGGGCAAGGTGGAGGGTGGGGGTGTGGCCTTGACCAACTGCCACTTTGCTTGTTTGCAAGCCATGATGTCTCTTTCTTTCTCATGGGTGGGCCAAATTCTCTGGGCGGGCAAAGCAGAGAAAGGGGAGGTAACCTTGCTCCTTATGAGGTCATAAGGAGGAGATTCCAGATCGACCCATCTGAGCTTTCATTTTCTCAAAGGCAGAGCAGGATACCCAGAGCTTAGTTTACACCTATCGTCATTTCTAGCCACTGGGGGACCATAGGCAGGCTGGGGGAACTCATATTAATGTTAAAAAAACTCATAAAGTGAAATTCTCATGCCATGGGACCTTTAACTACCACTCGTTTCCAATGAAAGTTCAATATGACAATCCTTAAACTGGGCTTGAGAAGGTGAGTAGAGAATGTAATTGATTGTAACAAAACATTGCACATTTTCCAATTCTATAGTGTTAATTAAATAGAAAAAAAATTCGAAGAAAATTCGTTTTTGTAGCTTCAAACCAGAGCTCTCTGTCATCCTTATGGAATAGAGCATGGAATAGAGCATGAATGAACACCTGAAACACTCACCACACCAGCATCTGTTAAGACCGGACCACAACTGATAAAGCTTGGGGTATGCTCCAGAAGGCCAAGAATATTACAGCTGTTCCGAACAGCCACACTCAAAGGTGGGTGAAAAGCCCGCCATCTCATCGGTAATGATTTAAAAACTGTCTATTTTGCCAAGTTACAGAAATTGATGGACAGAGCCTTTCCAATTCCAATGTTGGAATGGTGTGGGGGAAAGGGGCTTCTCTTGGAGTAATCACAAATATGTGCCTTTTTAGCTGTGGTCACCCTCCATCTACAGTGGGAATGAATGGGTTTCATGATAGCAAAACAAAGTTCAAATAAGGTAAAGTCCACACAACAGTTAAACGCTTGGAAAAAAATATTTAATAGTGCAGAATCAGGCATCAGAATCTTAGTGTCTGATTCTGCACTATTACATATTTTTTGGAGCATTTAAATGTTGTGCGGACTTTACCTTATTTGAACGTTTACTTTTTTGTCCTCCACCAGCAAATACATGGATGTGCACAACATTGTCTTTTTTTTAGCAAGACAAAGCCATTTCAAATGAGTCAAAAAGTATCTGTATGATTCTTATGGTTTCTGGAACAATGTTTGATTCACAGACATATTACATCTTTTAATTTCATATATTCCTCATTACATCTTATTAAAATCCAACCTATGCATGTCTTATCCCACATGTCAAAATGTTCTGCTCTAGCACAGACTAAAAGACATTGAGGGCATCAAAAGAACTCAGTGTCACTGAAGCCTAGCTGATGTGCTGATATGAAATACAATACTAAACGGAGAAATATTCATCTTCAAATTCTTATAAATGTTAAGCTTAGGTGTAAGTGAAAAACCTGACATTGTAATGCATGAACTGATAATGTGCATGAACAAAATTAAATTACACATCTACAGAAAGTTTCAAATTTGCATGTTCAGGTCTGATACGTCCAACTATTCAGTGGGTTGTCTTGTCAAAGCTATGGAGAACCTCACACCAAGGATAAATATACTTCTTCACATCACTTTCAGGGCACACAGATGGAGGTGAGACAGAAGTGTAAAGAGAAGTGAACGTGAGGAAAAGAGTGTGATAGAATAAGGCGAGATTACACAGCAAGAGAGCAGAGGCAGCACTGCAGCTTATTAGGATTGACTCCCCCACACTGCAGACACTTTAATAACTGTTCTTTATGTTATAATAACACAGGGCTGCCCTGCCATGGACGGTTTCAATTCCTCCACCAGTGTCCATCATGCGCTGGGCAGACTAAGGGCCTTGTGTGGCCTAATTGCCGACAGAGTCAGATTGCCCTCAGCGTGGCTTCGTTGGCTGTTAATGAGGCCATTTTCCTGGAGCGAGCACCACTCAGGGGGAACTAATCTCCGAGTGGTGTAAAGTACAGGGTGCAGAGGGGGCAGAGAACTGAGGCACTGAGCATGAAAATAGATAACACAGAATCTTAAATGTTGCACACCTGCAGCCTGAAGCCACAAGCTACTGTCATCATTAATTTATCAGATGATATACATAAAACCTTAAACGATTAAATAGTTTATGAAAGTATATTTACATATTATATGTTAACTGTAGACATGCTATTATTATATGCTGTTATTCAAATCAGTTTAGACATTTTTTTTTAACACCAAACTTAATATGTCCATGTGGCCTCTACTTTGGTAAGACACAAATGGAAAATATCATTGTGTTACTGTCACAGGATGTCATTTGTCCTATTTATTAGTTGCTGAATGACAATTGGGCAGATTTTTTTTTTTATCCATGAGCCTGTCAGAGGGCAGATGCCAAGAGAGGAGAGGAGAGGAGAGGAGAGGGGAGGAGAGGAGAGGAGAAAGGAAGCACCAACACAAGAAAGTTGTCATGCTGCAGATGGCAGAACTCTTTTGCTGATATCCTTGATAGACAATGAATAATAACATTAATGTCCTGAGGTAGTTTGGTTTAGTTTCTGTCTGTGTTTGTGCTGTAGGTTATTTCAAGATCAGACTACACAGTTTGTTTTGTCTTTCACGACAGTCACTTTGTCAGACTCAAAAGACATAATATTAATTCTTGCTGTGTTTTTGACGGAAGAGTGGCAACACTACAAGCATAACACCAACCAGACCCCAGACCGATTATCACTTGCTGTTGTCAAGATCACACGCAGGTTCATAGGTCGACGCTTCACGGAGGGGTGGCAGCCTCTCAAAAACTCTCGAAAAACTTTTAAACTGACCGTTGTTGATCTGAATTAAATACAGATTCACTGCATAGCTGGTTTGCCTTCAAGTTTAGTGAATTAATGCCTTACCGACCCTTCAAATGTATTTTAGTTTGACATGCATTTTGAAAAAGAACAGGAAGTCAGCCATTTTAGTTTTTAGTTTGCAGCCACATTTTTGCTGAATGGACTCAGATCCCATCTGCTGCAATCCTTCTTTTTGTTTATACCTTCGAAAACATTGTCTGTAAGTATTAGTTTAGCACAGACCATAGAACAATATCTGGACATTATTTTTGCAATTAATATTTTATAAAGCCTAATTTCTGTAAAATGGTAACTTGTAAGCTAAACCACATGTACATTAGCAGGTTATGTTAGTGTAAGGGGCACTTATTATAATGTAGGGTGAAGTGCTGCCTTTCTAAGGAACTTTTCAAACGAGGAAATAAATAAAAATATAATAAAAATATCAAAATAGTTTACTCAGAACATATAGCCAGCATTTATTAAACATAAATTATCAAACAGTATGACCTTTTTTCTCTTTTCTTTTGTAATGTCCTTTTAGTTGTGAAAATCAGTTTTCAACCTTTTCCACATAAGTTGAGAAAAACAGAAAATAAAATGACCTCATAGCTCTGCAGGCATGAAAACCTTTCAGTGGTGAAAAAGGTGAGAAGGATATTACCCCTCTAGGGGGGTCCAGGGTCATGCTCCCCCGGAAGAAAATTTTAAATATTCCATATTTTAAAGCATCAATCTGATGCATTTTGAGATGCATTTTTTGCCAACCAACAGTGTAATATTTCAATATGCACTCATTAAAGTTAATTTGACTGGCAAAACAGTGTCAAAACAAAAATGTCCTTCTGACATTACACAATAATAAAAGTCATAATTTTTAAAGACTATAAAGTTTTGTATCAATTTTTCCTTCTTCCAACCATATGTTAAATAAAGAGTCAATGTGGATTTACATATTGCAATAATATCATAATCCTACAATGAATCATTGTGAAAACAAAAATGTACTACTTTGGCCAGGTCATCATCAAAAAAGCAAATTAGTACATTCAAGATTTTGTCCATGTTGATATTAGCTGCTTTATTTACATTTATTAAAAATGTCGCATTGTTTATCTTTTCATATAACTAGACATGTTATGTTTAAATACCTGCCATGCTAATTCCAAACAGACAGCTTTGTCAAGGTAGTTTGGGCTTCAGATAGCTTTTACAAATCATGTTCCGCTATGAACGTGCACACACGTATTGTTTGTATCACGGTCGGTCAGTAAAGGTGCAGTTGCAGTCTTAATGGTAGCGGTCGTTGCCGGTAACGTACTCGTATGACAGAGTGCACGGACCAAAGCTTTGTGACTAGCATCTAATGACTGGCAAGCACTTTCTTACCACTGCTGCCGTCCAAAACATGCGCTGCAGAAGCAAGCACCGGGCTCCCTCAGTTTGAGGCACCGAGTGCTAAACGACTTCCCGTCTCCAACCTTTTCTTCTTGTCCTCTATTCATGCCCAGCGCCATTTGTTTTAACTACTTTTTCAACTAAAGCTGCCTGTATCTACCTCTATGGTATCTACATGCTCCAAGTTTGATAAACCTTGCCTCCATTTTTTTTAGCCGCGTTACCACGGAGACCACACCGGCACCACACGCTGACATTTCGGCAAAGACCCGCCCTACTTTGCATCTGATTGGCTAGAACTTGTTTCATTGGTTGGTGGAAGTTCGATGATTGGTTAAATCCATTGACAGTATGGTTAAATCCAGCGCATCAAAACAAATCCCATGTGGACTTTTTAAGTTATTTATTTTTCTAAAATAGTCATACGCCAGAAATCGGAGTACTTTTTTTAACTTATGCAGTACACATATCATCAATACATTTTCACACAATCCATTAAACAACTGAATTAACAGCAAAATAATATAAGAGATAACTTAATGTGCTTGACTCAGTAACCACATCTATCACGCTATGTCTGCTAGTAACACAAATGACAAACACGTGTAAAACGCTAACCGGAGAAAAAGAATACAAGTAAGTAAACTCCTTGTCGTAATTTCAATCCTTTGCTCTGCTATTCCTTAGAAGTAGGTTTGGTGGGAAAAAAAACCTTTTAACTAGCTCTTAAATGTTGTAACTTCTTTTACTCAGTGTGGAAAATCAAAATATAGCTTCAGCTCACTATCGTTCTGTGTAGCAGTTTCCCCACTATGCAGCGCTGCCACCTACTGGACTAATATGGTGTGCAGAGAAAACATAACTACAAGTAATCAAGACATTACATATTAAACTAGAAATAACCTAATCCTGTTTTTAGTCTATTTTCGAATGGGTTACATTAGTTTAACCGCATGCCATGTATACTGTATACTTTAATGACTATACAACAGATGCATAGTAGCTATGTGGAGTTCATGCAGATTTGTTATTGTATATTTTTGTTTGTGTTCTACAGTTTCACTCCTATTCATACTGTATATGACAGTGACGCCATTCATTTGAATGGAGCTTACTGCTTACTGCTGAAATGTATACACGCACACACACAAGGAGAGCAGCATAGTAGCCTATTTCTCACATAAAATGTTTTCAGAAACACATTTTCATGGAACTATCTTTGTAAAATAAGAGATTGTTTTCCAAACGAGTGTTTTGAAATCTTGGAGCCCAATATTATATTATATTGGGCTGAAATATGTGCTACCAGAAACTGAATTTGAATAATTTATATTTGAATTTGAATTGCTACACTTGAGTTAATTGCATTGAAAAACTTAATTTGAATAGTATAATTTGAAATTGAATTTATTTGTTTGGAACTGAAGTTCAATACAATTTGATCCTCACTGAAAATTCAACTCTCTATATATCTTCACATTCAAATTCAGTTTTCGAAATTTAATTTCAAGTTAATGTGACAGACACCCGGGTAGTTGAAGGATGAAAGAAGAGCAATCGAGCACAGATCGATAGATAAAGTTCAGTGGCGCAGATACCACTTCCAAGGATGCATATGTGTATCCTTCGCACTCCCAAATCACCCACAATCTTATGCGCGCAGCTTTGCCGGCTCGTTAAAAAAATAACAATGGTGGACGTAAGCGGAGTCGAAGTGTCATCGCTGACGGCGCAATAATCATTTATATGTAAGTATCTTTAGTGTTTGCTGTACATTTGTTATCACCGTTAATGTGTTACATCAATGTAAAGCTAAACGCTTTAATGCTGGTACAAATTGCTATTAATAATTAGGTAGATACATCCTGAGCTAACGTTAGGCTAACTGAACCTATCATTTAACATTAGGCTGTTAGCTGGGTTGCTGTCTTTTGTGCCATTTGTGTTTGTAAAGTTTAATGTCCGGTCGCATTTTAATCTCTTTTTATATGCCGTTGCTGTATATGCGTAACGTTAGCAGAGATTTAGAAATTGGTATGTTTATCAGTTGTAGCTGCAGGATGGGAGGTAAAGCTGCACCTTGTTAACTTCACTAGCAACGTTAAATGAAAGCTAAAATGTATGAGCAGTTCCCCATGTAAAAACTATAACGTTCCGTAAAGTTATGTTATAGCATTCATAACGGTAAATATCTTTTTCTTGTCTTTGCTGTCTTTTAACTGTCTTTAAACTAAGGAACAAATGGAGGCTGTCACTCACTGAGGTTGGAAAGGCCACAGCAGCAACTTGGCCCTGGCCTGCCAACATGGATGAGGCATTAGGGCATTCTGCACCAGTCTGATTGCCCCAATCCAAGAGGAAAAATCAGGACCAAGCACTGCACTAGCATCACCAGAAGGGTGAGATGAGGAGGAGGAGAGGGAAAGCAAAAGACAAGAAAGCAGGGAGACAGAGGCCAAAGAGAGATGTTGAATAGATTATTTTCTATATTAGAGATTGGCATTCAAAAAATAAATGCATTAAATTAACTGGTTTGTCTGTGTCTTTAAGTTTTTGGGTGTGTATATAATATAAACTGTTTTTCAATGTCTATTTTTCCATCAAGTTATGACCTGGACACAGGAAACTTCTAAATGTATAATTATATTCAGATGCTGCCTGTTTAATAACTTGTTAGGTATACAAGCTCTAAAAAGACATTAACGAAACGTGTATCTTTATTTTAACATTTATTCAAACATTACTATATACTGTACACAAGTATATTCAACATGAAGCGGCGATCAGACTCAGCTGCTGCTGATGATGTTGCTTCAAGACTGCAGACAGAAGGTGAAAGATTAGAATTGTAAAAGTATATTTAAGCATACTGTAACATAAAGGTACTTCATGTAACTGTGTAGTGGTGTAGTTTCTTCATCATGGTCTTAACTGACAACTGTTGACCATTTAACACACTTATACCTACGTTTACTGTGTTAGTGGGTGTTTATTAATGGTGTTGTTGTTATGACTTTTCATATGTTGGTTGTAGCCTTGTAGCTTGTGTGTTTACAGTACTATTTAACCTTTCTCACTTGCAGTTTACTGCATATCATACTGCCTGTGGTAGCTCATTAGCTGATAGCGTTTACCTTGTAGTTGCTGATCATATTTTGCACCGCATTTGTTTGAAAGCTAGAAGCTACTGGACAATGAACTAATGTTACATGTATGCAGTAAACTACAAGCTAATGTAAACAGGTAGCTACTGTAAGCTTAATGTAATTAAGATTAATTAATGCAATTCTCCTTACCGGAAAGTGTTATGACAACTACAAACATGAACGCCCATGAGTTTTTAATTTATTGACATGGGTTAAATAAGAGAAAACATATATTGCTTACATTATAGCCTATCAGTCGGTAACGTTACCTACCTTTGCACGTTGCAGCCAAAGTTGCTGACATAAGTTCACAGTTCCACATCCATTTCGTCCAGTGTTTTGAAATGCAGCGCAGTAGTGAAGACGAAACATTTTCAATGACACAAGCACGCAATGACGTGCACTTGCTAGCCTGTTCCTTTTACGTGTTCTCCGAATGCTAAGGAGAAGCCTGGCCTAGCCTCTGAAGGACCTGACTTGGAAGGACCAGTCCTACCAACTTTGAGAAATGCCCTATCTATCGATCTGCGCTCGATTGCTCTTCCTTCATTCTTCAACTGCCCGGATGTCTGTCACAGTAACTTGAAATAGAATTTTGAGAACTGAATTTGAATTGTGAGAACTGAATGTGAAGATATATAGAGAGTTGAATTTTCAGTGAGGATCAAATTTTATTGGACTTCAATTCAATTTCAAATTATACTATTCAGATTCAGTTTTTCAATGCAATTATTCAAGGTTAGCAATTCAAATTCAAATATAAATAATTCAAATTCAGTTTCTGGTGACAAATATTTCAGCCCATAGCCCAACTTGTGGGGTTTGTCCAATCAGGTGCAGCCATCGCGGTTGTAGAAGGGCGTAGACTGTTATCTTTGCTTGTCAGTGGTCAGTGAAACTGATAACTGCTAGTGGCTAGCCGACTAGCGTGCAGTGCTGGGAAGTGGGGCAATTTCTGCAGTGAAAAAAAAGCCTATATGGGCACTAGGGGTGGTACGGTTCATGAAAAAACATCCGAACTGCGCGGTCCGCTTGTCTTGGTTCGGAGCGTGTGTGTGCCGCATGGTTCGACGCATGCGCAATGTAGCCTCGTGCCCGTCAGGTACCCATATGTGACCTCAGACGGTGTGTTTCCCTTTCGCGCAAAAGAAGAGGTGTGGACAAGTTACCAACAAAACGTACAGCGAAAAAAATTATAGTGGCCGTCCTGCCAACCTGTATACATAATATTCTGATCGTTTTTGATACCCTGTCGGGTCTCTGCAGCGGGCGGGGCTGCTCAGTTCAGTTCTCCCCGCGACTGATGCGTGCACACACACAAACACACACGGTGGATGCAGGAAAATACGGAGATGAGACGTATACAGGAGGACCTGACAGCTACGCTCGTTATTGTAAGTGCAATGATAAGTCCAATAAGTACTTTATCAAACCGTATGACTGTGTGTCCCAGCCCAGGCCAGGATAGGAAATAACAATGTAAACTGTTTTTATGTTTAACATATTCGGACTTATTCAAAAGACGGAGCTTTAAGAGTTCCTCTCTTTTTCTTTTAAAGGATACATTTTTGTAAGAGCTACACTGAAGTTGGCAGTTTGATAAATGCAAGTTATTTCAATTGATATTCTGTAATATTTCAATCTTCATGTGCTAAAAAGGCACATAAGTTCCTGTAGATGGCAATACACATTCTCCTTTTTTTGGCAAATAAATGAAAAGCTTGTTGAAATCATCAATGTCTTCCCCGCTGTCTTCCCCCCTGTATCAAAATCTCACCTACCTTTGAGATGGTCCCAATAATGTGCTTAAAGTCAAGTCAAATTCAGTTTGTGCATGATTACATGGTATAACTATATAATTATTTAATACTGTATCCTACATTGTGGATAATTAAGCTATATATCATATGCTGAAGTACATTTCTGGAGTGTTAAAACTAACAAGAACCGTACAGAACCGAAAACCGTGACCCGAAAACCGTGATACGAACTGAACCGTGGGTTTTGTGAACCGTATTAGACTCGGGATCAGACCAAATTTTTCTGTCCGAGGCCGGCCCGTGTCCGACAGAGCCGTGACCGAACCCAGCCCGAGCCCGACAGGTATTAAGAAATTTCTGTCCGAGCCCGACCCAGCCCGACATAGTTAAAATCTCATTTTTTTCCCTCTCATACTAATGACACATGTAGGCTACGTTTGTTTGTGTGGAAAGCCCGCTTCTGTTAAGCAACTGTAGGAAGGCATTCGGAAATGTCAACAGATGAGCGCATCAGCGCACACGGGGCAACAAGCGCACATTAATAAACTGTTAAAATGTTCAGTGTGTTAACCTTTCCTGATCGCTTCGTTTCCGACTGTGATCAGAAAACCAGGAGAGACTCGTTACCTCCAGGGCCCACGTTATAACATCTACAACACGTCTGCTTCTTTTATCTCTCTTCTGCCCACACACACACACACACACACACACACACACACACACACACACACACACATACACGCACACGCACTGAGCTCTCTTAAAAGGAGCCGCAGCACCATTTTACAACAAATGCCTTATCGCGCTGATGTGACCGAGCCCGACCTGACCCCGACCATAATTTCTAAATATCTGTCCGAACCCGGCCCGGCCCGTCGGGACCCGTCAGCCTCGGGTCGGGTATCCATGCCTTAAACCGTACCACCCCTAATATGGGCACTGTTTATATCTTTCTTCTGTCTCATAGCTCCACCGGGCAGCGCCAGTAGCGTCTCTCCTTTTCACCATGTTTACAGTACTCTCTCTTCCTATTGGTCATCATCAAGGAACACGGCGTAGAACATGTTACACTAGGCTAGACTTTCTGCGTCGTGGTCGTGAAGCATCCCAGATGTTAGATCGCTGCTCTTTGTTTATGTCACACTACAATAGGTAAAGACGCACGTTCGGCAGTCCCGACCCTCATAATCAGGCACGACTCTGATCATTTTCTGTAGTCAAATCCTGGCATTAAAGGTGCCCTGTGGAGTTTTCTGTGAAAGGTTTTGCTTACATTCAGTGTTACTTACCAAGGTGCATTGTTTGTATACTTGAGCTTCAACAAATGTGTTGAATGCATTTCCTTCCTCATAAAACGCCCGAACCATGCAGCGAGAGAAGCAACACGAGACAAGCTCATTGCATCATCTGACGGCAGAGAAAGGATGCAAAGCCACTCTGTATATGTTGTCGCCTGTTAGTAGCTCGTATAGCAGCAAGGTTTAGTGTAAATTATTTCTTGACATGACATATAATTTGTCTGGTACTACCTGCACTGTGACAATTGCATTAACATTGTTGCATGTTATGGCATTCAAGCACAGTATACTTAGATACTTAGCAAGGCCCCACCTGCTGGTAGCAGAAACAAAGTGTGGTTTTAGTGGGAGAGTAACTTGATGAATGCAAAATAAATATTGTCATTATGCTACAGTTTAAGACAGTTTAATACTAAATGACATAGTATAATAATACTAAATTAAAATGTTGCCGCTATGTGGGGAATACACAGTCAAATGCTTGGGAAAGTGTGGGAAAACAATACGCATCCAACGCTCCACATTGTAATGGTTTCTTCCTTGGCCTATTCCCTTCCACCAGGTTTCATGAAAATTGGGCCAGTAGTTTTTCCATTATCCTGCTGTCAGACAAACAAACCAACAACCAAAGAAACAAACAAAGAAACAAATATACAAATGGACAAACCAAACCGAAAACATAACCTCATTGAAGGAGGTAATAATCATAATTCAACCATGAATACAATCTTTCCCTATTTTTAACCATACTTGCCATCAGGGCCGGTTTTAGCCCTTTGGTTGCCCTAGGCAAGATTGAGTTTTGCGCCCCCCCACCCCCTAGTCTTGCATTGCCAGATCTCCACAGCGCTGTGTCAGCGATAGAGTAGCAATGTATGTTCATTTTAGTTTCTAGCTTCCATGTAAGTTAGATGGCACCAACATTTGGTCTAATCATAACTGGTCTGGCAACCCAGAGGCCAGTGTTTTGTTTCCAGATTTGTGTGCATGGTGACTTATGATGGGGGGGGGGGTAGCATTAAATACTTCATTTCCTGCATTCTGGTGAATTTTTACGCACTTATTTTTGTTTACCTTTTTCTGAAACAATTTATACTGGAAATATCTTTATCTAAAGGGAAACATAGATTACAATCCAAATATAAAAACATTATGGAATATATTGCAGTATGGCTCTCAGACATTCTGTATTGCTTTCAACTATTTATTCTCCTGTATATCGACTTTTCTAATTATATCTGAGTCACAACACATGTAGCCTAGGCATCATTTACTCTTCCCACTTTTGCTTCTTTTGTTGAGGAAGTAACCTCATTAAATGTGCATATTAAAATGATTCACCTGAATGATACATTAATTCATTTTAATGAATTAATAAACCCCTGGACTGTAATATTTTAGATGTGTTTGAGCAAGATTTCTGCTCATGTTCAAAACTTTGTGCACATTCAAAATACAGTATATCTCGTCTGTATTCTCTGATGTTTGGAGGAGTCATGATATTTTGAGAAAAATAAAGTGATAATACAATAAGCTATTACAAGAATAAAGTCACTTTATTTCAGAAAATAATCCACCTGCACCATAGTCTGCTGTGCATTACGTGATTGTTCTGTTGATACGGTAGATCTCAGACCTCCTGCCAGACTCAGAGCCTTGTTTGGGACGCTGGTCTCTGAATGAGATGGTTTAGGGAAGAGGCTGTACACTCCCATCCTCCTCAATCAGATGTTCTCTATCATCTTTCTCTATGAAGGATACATCTGATATTAACCTCTTATCCTAATTGTAACCTAATATAATAAAACACACTAAGATGTTGGTGTTACTTAACACCTTTCAGTCAAAATGGCTAAACATGGTTTGCTTTAATTTTGATATAAGCTCACCTTGTCTCAAATCCAAAGAGGAGGATGAGGGGTCTGTTGTTACTGTTTCTGAAACTGAGGGCCATGTGTTTCACAATGTTAACATCTGCTTCTACTAAATCTGACATAACTATAATGTTGACATGATATGTATCTACCGATGATCTATCAAGCTACCTATGACACTGATTAGCCTATTATTGCTAATTATAGACATTATATAGCCTATTCATTTGAAATTAAACATGTTTTAAATAGGCTATTACAATGGTGTATTGGATGCAAACAGCGTTGTTAGTGTAGTTTATTTATTTTACCTCAGATTACATGTATAAACAAATTATCATTTGAAAGTGTATGTTCTGCTCTTTCAATGGGTTGTCTCGGAGATATTCAAGCAGTTTAGCACCATGGATTTCGTTTTCTAGTTTGTGCTCACCTTTCTCTGAAAAGAAGTCAGTTACCAATTGTTTCCCCTCATTTTGTTTTCTCTCCTTCTCCTGTCTTTCCTTTCTTTTTGGTAGCATGATTTGGCTTTCTTTGAGATAGACATTTCTACAGCAGAAGTTTGCGCTCCACCAGACGCTCAACTGAACTAACATAAACAAAATGCGTGCAGATGGACTAAACCATTTGGCGCATTAGCAAGGGGTGATTGAGACCTTAGCTAGTCTTTTTTGTATACAAAATGTAGTCAGTCAATCAACCAAGTTATTCAGCCAATACACTAACTTTACATTTGATCTGATATGCATTATGAAATTTTATTATGAAATAAAAATATCCAGGTAAAATAAAATATATTCCAGACTTTTCAAGGGCCCTCTCTCCCCTTGGGCCCTGGTAATCAGTATTGGGTTTACCCCCAGTCCGACGCCCCTAGTGTCTGTACCGCTGCTCGTCTCTATTTTTACAGCGAGAGTGGACACTAAGCGACGCACAGGTCTGCTTCAGAGCTCCGTGTGTTTGAGTCTGACCCGTAGACTGGAAACTTTGTGTAATGAAAGGTTGACAAGTAAACGTGTGGCTGAGGGGGCGCCCTAGGATGATCATGTTTAATAAACACGTTTTATTTCGCTTGTTGTTCTAATTCTATTATTAATGGGAAGTAAACCTAAGGGCGACACGGCGCCCTCAACACATTTGACGCCCTAGGCAATCGCCTTGGTCGCCTATGGCAATCGCCGGCCCTGCTTGCCATGGGCATATAGTGTAGAGAAACGTTTGGCATTGTGGCATTGTAAAATAATCTAGGGTTTTGCAGCATCATCAAATATTAACAATGTTGTCTGGCGATAGGGTCGGGCTTTCTCTGCTTTCTTGGGATTTGTTTGTATGAATGTGGCGGTAGCACAATGGCTGCATCTCAGTGGATACACATATTTAATTTAAGATAGTCTAATAACCTTTAAGGTTTCTGTATTGCACCTTCTCACTGTATTTACTGTAACTTGCACTCACTCACTTACGCACGCACGCACGCACACACACACACACACACACACACACACACACACACACACACACACACACACACACGCATATATGCATTCCCTACCCACTAACTCTAACCTCTACCATCCCAACTACATGCCTAACCTCAGCCCTTACCATGACTTTGACCTAAACCTAATTCTAACCTTAACCCTAAAACCAATTACCGTACCTACAAACAGCCCTTTGAAAAATTAAGGACCAGCCAAAATGTCCCCACTCTGCAAAAATGTCCTTACTCTCAAGGTTAAATCTCAAATTGGTCCCCACAAAGATAGAAGTACAAGAGCACACACAAACATTCACTCTCTCTATACCCTGATACCCTTAATAATCTAAAACATTAAAAGCTTATTTCGCTCTTCTCCCTGTCAATAGACATATTGGCAAATGGGTCTAATTTATTGGATTCACTAATGCTCTGAAATAATTTGGCTGTCTGCTGATGATTAATAGGAGCTTTTAAGCATCTAGATTTCCTTTATTAAATTTACACCAAATTCGTCTTCAGCAGCCTGAGCCCAATGTGGCTTTGTCAAATAATGTATTGACTCCAATATATAACACTATACACAAGTCTGAATATTAAAGACCAATTACTTGAAAAACTGACGGTGTGTAAATTGGTCAGTGGGAGGGAGTGTTAGAAAGAGTTCCTGGGAAGAGGATATGAATTTTATTTACAGATAACCATTTTATTGCTGATAAACTCACAGGAAGGTCACAGTCTCAGTGCTACACAAAACATAGACATCATTTTTTTTTTATTAATTTTGTAGATGACTTAACATGTGTCATTCTTTAGAAGGGAAAATAATGTGGGGATAGGGATAATGTGATTTAGTTTTTCATTTTGGAACTGTTATAAGGTTGCTGAATGTGGCAATATTTAGTATTTTTGAAATTTTACGATTTTAAAAGCATCTAACAAAGGTTCTAGTGTTTTCTACTGACTGAAATGTCTGTAGACATTGTGGGAAAGTGATGAAAGATATAATCAAAACAGAAATAAATCTCTCAGGAGGTTAATGAATCTGTCAGGCTGGTTAAGCAGGATTTAATTATAAATTTAACAGGCTGTACATTTTGTGTTTGAGAATGCTATTTAACACAAAGCACAGCTGAGCTTATGGGAATTCCAGTGGATCTGCAGGTATTTGGTTTGAAGGGATTTGACAAAATAACATTTTGACCTGATGGTTGTGCTAGATAAAAAGTCATTGGATTGCCAAAGTTATTACAATTCATCCTGATGGGGACATACATGTTTGTTCAATATTTCATTGGAATCCATCCAGTAATTGTCGAGGCACTTCACTCAAAACCGCCAGAGGAAAAGTCAGGAAATCACTAAAGTCAATATCCTTCATTCTCTGGTGACCATGCATGTTTGTGCAAAATGGTATGGCAATCCTCCATCCAATAGTACGATTTTTCAGTCTGGACTAAAGTGGTGGACTACCTAACTGACATATAGACAAGCCAACTGACTGGCAGACAGGCATTGCCATCCCTTGCTAAAAGTAATAAAGAAATCACTTTTGACATATTGACTTAGATCTACAAAAAGGCCAGATTCTGCAAACATACACTACATAGGATAAGATGTATACCTGCTTACACAATCAATTAGCCACTCTTACACATACATACACACAAGCACACACACACACACACACAGACACACACACACAGACACACATACACATACAGTACACATACACACACACACACACAACATAAGCATTGTGACCTGTTACCCTCAGAGGGCACTACAAAGTCTCATTAAAGTCACAAAATGCATTGGCACTGTGGGAAAAGAAGAGGAGGGAAAGCAAGACTGAAGGAGAGTGAAGCGAAGGGAAGCAGTAGCAGCTGAGACGATAGAGAAGTGCACACAGTGTAACTGTGCTTGTTCCCAGCTTCCAGGACTCCGTTTGTGCAAACTGGTGGAACAGGCAGAGGTGTCAAGTAACGAAGTACAAATACTTCGTTACCTTACTTAAGTAGAAATTTTGGGTATCTGGAGTAATTATTTTATAGCATACTTTTTACTTCTACTCCTTACATTTTCACGCAATTATCTGTACTTTCTACTCCTTACATTTTAAAAATAGCCTTGTTACTCCTATTTCAGTTCGGCTTGTTTTCATTCCGGCTCGTCATCGTTCAAAAACACACACAAACAAAAAACCATTCCAGATCGCTCCATCCGGAGAGAATGAATGTGATTGTGGTTGGATGAGAAGTATAAACATAGCTCTTCCAACACCCTATTGGTTTGTACGCGATCCATCGCACCTGTACAGACCCGGTGCTAATACGGCACCGGTGCTTTAACGATCGTTATCTACCGGACCGAATAGCAACGCGGATTCCGGTGCCTTATTTAGGTGCCACTTAAATGCCTGAGCTTCTCTCTGATGCTCCGAAAACGGACGTTAGAGGGAACTGAAATATCGCCGCACCGGACGCTAGTTAACACCAAGGGGGTAAGCTTCGCTTCAGAACTCAAACCTCCTATGGCGCCATTTTTTTGCTACCTGGCAATCACCTCCCGTTAGCATTCCACTGACTAGCATTCATTTTGGCGCCAATTGACAGAGAATAACTTTACATCTGAAGCGTTTAAAGACTCTATTTGTCCATTGTTTAGTTCTAAAGAAACACGACAATGTATAAAAGGCTCCATTACCTTGTACCTCACGTTATGGCTCCGTAGCAGACGTTTTTATAAAAATAGGCTAACGATTGTGTCACATAGTAGAGAAATTACCGTATAGTACAGGATAAGCTTGCAGGCAGTTTCGATTTACATGAGCTGTTTAGGATTAATTACTAATGTTAACTAGCATTTTAGTTAGCAATAATTAGCCTGTGCCCATGTTATCTCCTTACATATACCTATACTTCTCTGTAAGATTGGGAATGATTGAGATTTCTCTTGGCACAGCTACCAGAAGACAACTTTCAGACAGGTTGCTCACGTGACATTTACGTTGTCCCTCTCAGTTGGAGGCTGCGCAGTAAAGCTTGCCATCACCGGAAAAGTGCTTCTAATAGCCTTCACTGGTCTCCGTCCAGAGCAACGGGGTCTATTGGTCCATTATATACTGTCTATGGTAAACACTACAGTTGGCAGCAGGTAACGTTAGCCTAGCATTAGCTAGAAGCTTGAGTAAACACGGTTAAAATGCCGACAGCTAAACGGTGTAAAAGTGTCTGTTTTTCACTGAAGAGGATTCTAACACCAGACTGTAGCTGCCATTGTCTGAAAAACACAGAAGAGATGTGTCACCTTATTCAGCCCTTCTGAGTTTGCAGGTATGATTTTAATATAACATTATTCTAGTCATTATGACCTTTAGAAAAATGTTTTTTGTGGAAGTTGGGTTTTGTCCCCACGTTTTGGGGTTAAGCTGTTGTCCTTAATGGCATTTTTTCCCCCTTACATCAGGGGTCTTAAATGTTTTTTTAAGCCAAGGACCCCTTAACTTAAAGTGAGATGTAGCAGGGACCCCCTACTACATATTGTATGAAATTAAATTGCATATTAAACTGGGCCTACAATAACTGTTAGGGCAACCTAAAGCCTTCTTACATACCCTTTTTTCATAAGTTATTAAAATATTAATTGTTGGCATGATTTTATAAATCATATTTTTATGTTACATATGTGGCACAGTAAATCTAGGATTAACTGTATCTGTGGGCTGATATCTTAGTGACTACCTTACCTATAGGCCAGTAAGCCTATCATCAGTGGGAATTTATATTTGCTAAAAATATGTTGGAATTATGTTAAGGAATTTTATTTTATTTTTATTTTTTTTAAAGACTCAAACATTTACAATAATTTGGAGGACCCCCTGTCGAAGATCTCTGCCTTACATTACTTTTACTTTTCTACTTTAAGTAGTTTTGAAACCAGTACTTTTACACTTTTACTTGAGCTTGAGCTTGAGTTGATACTTCAACTTCTACAAAAGTCTTTTCAAACCCTAGTATCTATACTTCTACTTGAATGAATGTGAATACTTTTGACACCTCTGGGAATAGGAAGCTGAATATATCCATACATTGAAATGTTTTCAGTCAATTCAAGAAAAAAGAGAAACAGTAAGCAGCAGACTGCATAGAGAAAGAGAGGATATGTGCAGTGAGACATGATGATATACTGGCGACATAGACCTTGGCAGGACAGGATATGTCTTTGTGTGACGGATGACAGTTTGGACACTTTACAACTGGCCACTTGCTTCCACTGACCTGGTTCTGTGGTGTATTTTGGGAAATCTCATTTCCTGCTGCTTCCCAAAGGTTACCATCTACATTTAGTAAATGTGATTTGGATGAGGCATTTATTAGTGGTGGCAGAGGCAGGCTAAAGGGAGGATAGAGGTTGAGAGCTAATATAAATGGTTGAAAAGCTAAAGACTTGATGGTTTATCTCACAATATATAGTGTATACTGTAATAGATATACTGTAGTAGAAGAAATGCAAATTAAGCAAGTTTACATCAAATAGTTTGGAGCGAATAAACTAGGCTATGCAAAGTGTAGTTTCGTGAGAAGTTGGCAGTATAGGCTACGCATGTCCGCCAGAAGTAGAGCTTGCGAACCAAAAATAAAAGAAGTCGCCTTGGCCATCTAACCCATCTAGAAGAGGAAATTGGAGAGAGGTCTTCAGGAATTTGTTTTAATTGTTCTTTCTTTCTCAGCTTGTATTGGAGTGTTTCATGCTATCCGGAGACAAAGAAAAATTTGCTGTGACAGCGGAAACAGCTGATCAGTCAAATGAGTTGAATGTTCGCTACGGTAAAACTTATTAGGCCAATTTCCATATACCATTTAGTGCATTGACTCTTTTTCAACAACAGCAAAAACCACCTCAAGCAAGCATAAAACATTTTGTACAATTGAGCAAGTTTTATTGAATCTTGCAGTTTCCATACACCTTTTCTAATCCGATACTTAAAAACTTTCAGTTTTAGATCATGGTTTAGATCACTGGTTCCCAAACTTCTCATGTCAAAGACCCCTAAACCCACATATTAGACCACGGACCCCATTTGAAAAGATTTTGTTCCAGGGCACCCATCTGATAGGATTTTTGCTTTTAGACATTTTATTAGTGTATGAAACTATGGGAACCACTGGTTTAGATAACTCCTCTTTAATATCATTAATACTAATATTAATACAAATTAAACAGTATTGACTATGGCCTCTTCCAGACCCTTGTATGTTTCTCAAAGAATCTTCCACTTTATTTTTATGTGTGCACTTAAATATTGGCAGCCTTGAACACACTTACACTCACCCACACCCACACACTGTCACAGAGATCATTGTTTTGCCCTGTAGGTGAGTGAAGGACAGTGTGCACCGGAGTGAACTTGCAGTTGATGAGAAAATCTGCTCTGGTGGTGGAGGCTTGTCCCAAATGAGCCAGTGCACAAGCAGGTGTGAATGAGTCAATTAAGAGTTTTAATGAGGGGGAGGCTAAGATGAAGGAAGGCGAGGAGAAGATGGAGAGAGGGGTGCTCTGGAGGGGAGGAGGGAGTGAATTTGCTTACCTTAGTGAAGGTAGGATTCTGATCTAAGGAGGCTCTCATGTGGATCGGATCTCTGCCAAGCTCTGGCTCTCAGTAGTCTGAGTGCCTGTCTGCCTGCTTCTGCCACTTTGAGCTCGCCCTGTCTGTGGAGTCTCCATTATAACTCGGTTGAAGAGAGGATGAAGATACAGACAGGCTTCTTTGGTGGAGAACTTTGCTGCATCATGAAGCATCGAATGTCCTTTTCATCATCATCTGAGAAAATCCACATCCAATGTTTCTTATATAGTACTGCATATGCCATTCTGATTTTATAACTTTTTTAAACAGTATCAACTTTCTAGGAGGTAACAGTAAAGACTGCAGTTGATTTGATGATTCATTGGAGTGCATGCCACAATGCAGAAAAACCTTGCAAAATACATTACTAACTACTGTAGTGTCTTTATTGAGACCACTGCCTTGCTAATGTCAAAAATGTTCAACACATACAATAGAGACTTTTACATTACATGTCATTTAGCCAACGCTTTTATCCAAAGCGACTTCCAATTAAGTGATTTCAACCTTGAAGGTCCAAACTCCAGACAAGTAGTAAGTGCAAGCACATTAGCTTTAAATAAGCAAAACTACAAAGAGCCATATGAAAGTGCAGCTTTAAGAATATTTATATATATATTTTTATTTTTTTATTTTATTTTATCCAAAGTGCAGTCGGAAGAGATGTGTTTTTAGCCTTCGGCGGAAGATGCTTGATGTCTTTCGGCCATCCTGATGTCAATGGGGAGCTCATTCCACCTAGGAGCCAGGACAGCAAATAGTCGGGATTTCGTTGAGTGATTAGTTGTCCCTTGCTGTGAGGTGGCAGCAAGCAGGTTGGCTGATGCTTTTAGTAAACATTTTTTGATAACACTTTATAATAACCATCATTAATAAATGGTAAATTGATAGTTAATTAAAAGTGTAGTAAACAGGGCATATGAATGTGCCGTCCGGCCAGGAGTTATCAAAAAAAAAGGCAACAGAGGAAAAGGACTGAAGAATACACATTAAAAAAGGAAGTTGTATGACCGGGAAAGGAGAAGGAGCCTTGTTAACATCGGTGACACCTTTCAACGCTGCAGAAACCTCAGTGATTTCAAAGGAATTAAAACTGATGAAGGCTCTCGTAGTTATGGACAAGTGAGTAATGTTAGCTTCGCTGTTTCACTGTTTGCTGTTTTCAATAGGTCAGTTTAACCTCGTCCGTTTGCTATTGTTTGTGATAGCTGCTCCCAACTGGTTGGCTTTACAGCAGTAGCGACAGTTTGCTAATCCACAACCTAATGTGAGCTAACATAAATTCTGCCATATTTAGTTTAGTCAGCAAAGACACCAGCAGAATATTATGCTGTGGCAATACGCGTCAATGAACCTGGGGGGCGGAGCTTCTGAAGGGGGGTTGTATTTGTTTGGCAGTTGAGTTCAAATATCAACAATCTTTGTGCATCACTTACTGCACCTTTAAACTTTATGTAATAGTTATATTACTGTTAAGAAACAATGTCATGATAGTTTAAGGGCCCTATCTTGCACTCAGCGCAATTGCCTTTGTACACCGACGCATGTATCGTTCCTATTTTGCACCCGACGCACAGCGGACTTTTCCCTCCACAGACGCACGTCGGTAAATTTGGGAATGTATTTGCGCTCCAGGGGGCGGTTCAGCGAAAAGAGGAGGCGTGTTCCGGCGCAAACGTTACTTTGTGCTATTCTGCAGTTTCAGAAAACAATTCCGCCACTGACCAGGAAAAACCTGGTCTAAAGTCAGTGGCGCTAGTCTAAAGTCAGTAGCGCGTTATTCAGATGCTATTTTAGGGGCGCATGCTTGGCCATAATGTAGCGTGTGCACAACGCGCATACACTTCTCTCATCTTAATGGATGCAGCAGTTCCCATTTTTGCAAACCATACATAATTACAAAGGAAAATATTACTGAAAATGCGCTTCAGGTGTTTGGATAGGTCAGGAGGCATTTTACAGTACAGTCCTCAAAAAGTCGCAGCATTCTTTGTGGCTTGTTGTGATTTACACAACATTTCCATGAATCATGGATGTGTTGATGACATAAATGAGGAAATATTAGAGGACTTAAGGAGACGTGATGTTGAACTACGGCGGGATCTGGTCCGGGAGTGGCAATGTGCGATGTGCTCCTGATGGAGCGGGTGGACGGAGATGGAGTGGGGGGAGGAGGAAGGGGCACAACAGGTACAGGTGGTGCGTTTGGAGGCCCACGCTCCATGGCTGTAGCAATCCTCTCCAGACTTGAGGAGATGCGCCCGAGGGGCCGCAGCTACATCGCCACCCGGCCAAGACAGGCATTTATTACTTTGCCGCATCTGACGAGCCGCCTGCGCTGGTGCGCGCCAGGCAAATACCGCCGTCATAATAGCAATCTGCCATGGAACAAGCGCCTGCTCTTAAAGGGAATGTGAGATGACGCTCTGATTGGTTTATTGCACGTTACGCCCAAACCACACCTAGCTACTTCAGACCAACCCATTTTAGATTTGCGTCGGGCGCAAGAGTCATTTATCCCGCCGGTATAATAGCAACAGCGCCAGAGATCCGCCATCAAAGCTACTTGCGTTTTGCGTTTCATACTTGCGTTTCAGATCGTTAAAATAGGGCCCTAAATGTTTATTATTAGCAATGTTATAATTTGTTTTTTATTATTGGTTTGTTGTAATATAAAATAATTAGTTTATACATTTAGGAAGCTAGTTTATACTTTGTCAATTATTAATATTTGCTCCATAAGCCATCTATAAACATTATTTGGATGGCTATTATAAAGTTGCAACTAATGCTTATAAGTTACTTAATAAGTGGTTTATTAAGTATCAAGTTACATTCATTTGGCCCCTTTAGTTCATTATTTGGTGATCTATAAAAGAGAAGATTATTTGATTATCTTTGCAATGATAATAACTATCTGATGTTTATAGATGCTTTACAAGTTATGTATTGGCCATTAACAAGGTCAGTTGCAACTTTATAATAGCCATCCAAATAATGTTTATTGATGGTTTGCAAATGATTTCTTAAAGGCTTATGAATCATTAGGTAATCATTAACAAATACCTAATATATTAAATATCATGTGTGCAACATGAAACTGTTAAAATAAGGTAAATTATACCAATACTAATAATTAGTAAACATTATTATTATGATTTTATTGTTTGGTGGAGGGTGGGGGTGTGGCCTTGACCAACTGCCACTCTGCTCGTTTGAAAGCCATGATGTCTCTCTCTCATGGGTGGGCCAAATTCTCTGGGTGGGTAAAGCAGAGAAAGGGGAGGTAACCTTGCTCCTTATGACCTCATAAGGAGAAGATTCCAGATCGGCCCATCTGAGCTTTCATTTTCTCAAAGGCAGAGCAGGATACCCAGGGCTCGGTTTACACCTATCACCATTTCTAGCCACTGGGGGACCATAGGCAGGCTGGGGGAACATATATTAATGTTAAAAAACTTCCTGAAGTGAAATGCTCATGCCATGGGACCTTTAATGATGGTTATTATGTATATTAAGTGTTGAATTTAATAATAACATTGCATCTTTTTATTTATATCAACATCATCCAAGTTACTTTTACTTTTACTTTTATTTTTATTCAGTTTAACTTAAGTTTTGTTTTTTAATCACCACCATCACAGCCATTTCATAACATATAATAAGAGTCCAAGTCTTGTAACTTAAAATGAGGAGTGAAATGATTATGAATGACCTACTGATCAATAAAGTTATCAAAGAATGACTTGGTAAACTCTGCATAAATTCTTCTTTAGTTGAAATGCATGTATTTTCTTACGTTAAGCAAATTGAGTTAATAAATCAAGTCAAAATATCATCAACACAATAAAACTATTAGATTGTGTATGAATGAAACAGAACACCAATGCATTGTGCAGCTTTATCTATGTTTTTTTTCTTTTTTACCTGTGTGCTGTTATGCTACAAGTACAATTAATCGAATTGTACTTGTAGCAAAAAGAAGCGGGTCTTTAATTCTCAAAGAATTGCATGGTAGTTTGCAGTTGTGGTTTCCTAATTGTCTGGTACAGTAAGTTTTGGACATCATTTTGTCACTCTGGATGGAGCTATAGAAAACAGTGACCCAGTTCTGAAGAACTCAGTGTATTCTTTATATTTCGTCCTCTCTGTCTTTCTCTGCAGATCTACTGGTTTTTGTCCATTCAATTTTCATCTGTGACCAGCTTCTTTCTCTTGCTCGTTGAGTGGGACCTGTCTCCAGGCCAGCAGGGATAATTAGATTTGGGAATGCAGAGAATAAGTCAATGCTCATCCCAATACACATGCACACACGCAGTAGATTCTGGATTATGCAAATCAGTGGTTCATAATTCCTTTGAAATGTACAGAATGAGCATGGAAAATGGTTGCTGCAGAGATAAACACTGAGTTCAGTTGGAGGACACGGAGAATTAGTTGAACTTCCCATGATGCAAATTAATCTAAAATGTGCTGTGCTTAAACAGAAGTGCAACCTGCAGCAAAGAGCCTGTCACCTCATGGAGTTATAAGTTTTTCTATCACACATCATAAGAGTTTTTATTGAGTACCAATTAAAGTGGTTCAACCAAATTATTATTTGTGTTCAGATCAATTCAGTGATACTCAGATCTTAAATTGGGCTGATCAAGATAGAAAAGCTGTATGAAATATGCCTTTTCCCTTTTGTTATATATTGCATACCTATTCTATACATTATTACAAAACCTATCAAAAAAATAAATAATTCAATTTTACAGATGTTACGTTATATAACTATATGCATATGCAACCCATTCTGACTCCTAACTCAAATACATCAGCTTGGTCAGTGTCCCTCAGCATCTGAAATCAACACACAAGGCACTTTGTAACTTCTGACGTAGAATAAAGAGTGACGAAAGTCCACATGTGGAGGATAATAACAAAAAGTGCCTGAAGGAGCAGGTTAAAGTGGAAGGATGGGTCAAACAAACACAGGACTTTCCCTAAGGAGCTGTTTGTGTCCTGTGCGAAACCAAAAGTCAACGTTCCACTTATTTTAACTTACGTAACCTACATAAGTTGAACTGAAGCCAAAGGTGATTGATCAAGCATCCATATGTGACAATTTGGGAATGAGAAGTCATTAGCATATTGTAATGTGTGAAAAACCTCTTCTCCTAAAAAATACATTCTGACACAAATATTTAAAAGGCTGACACAGTGAGGGGGGTCTATTTTTCCGGAGAGTCAGAAGACTTCATTCTAAAGAGGAGTAAAATGCCAATTAAAATCAACATGCAATATGCAAAAAATAAATATCCCTGCCTGCTTGTCATGGATCACAGTACACCTCTTAAAATTCAGCTATCTATAAAAGTGATGCTTTATTCCAGTCATGATAACGTTGCAACACGGTCGAGACTGTGTCTTTCTATGTACCATATAATTTTCTCCATGTCCTCCTACAACCTTCTCTGTCCTCTTCTTCTGCTTCTGTTGTGCAATCTGGACGGCTCTCGCTCATTATCTCTGCATGTGAAGAGTCTCATGAATGAGCATTCCCTCTGAGTGCCTCACGACTTCTGCCTGTTTTTCCCTATACTTAGTGTTGTTTATCATACTGTAAATGCTGGGGAGAATGCGGGGTCCAGTCGTAAAAGCCAATTATCCGATGGATGAAAATTGCTGCAATTAAAGTAAAATTACCAGTGGCGATATAAGAGCAGGAAGTGTCTTCTGTTTCAACATGGTGCAACAGTTGGTAACAGCGCCGCCGCTCCCACCACGCGCATCACGCGCTGTGCGTAGGGCACCAAGTACTGAGGGGGCACCAAAAAATTTATAATGAAAAATCATCATAGTCATAATAATTATAATGCCAATATTATTTCAGTATAGAAATATTAGGCACTTTTAAGGCATGTATATCACAAAACAGGCAGAACAAGAGATATATTGCTCAAGAAAGTAACGATAGTGCCCCCCCCCGAAACACACGCACACACACACACACACACACACACACACACACATATACACACACACTCAACTTCCCAAGCTCCCTGTGGGTGCCCTTCCCTATGTCAGTGGTCTGTTGGATTGCACCTGATGAAGTTTGAGAGTAGGCTAAGTCAACTTTTTTGGAAATGGCCTTAAAACGACAGCAGGAGTCAGGAGCATAGAAAGGAAAAAGAAACTGCAAGATGATGCCCGTGCATGACTTGCAGGTAAGGCCATGTTTAATCATTCTTAAATACGGGAGATGTGCTGCTAATGTAATGGTTAGCCTATGCATACACCTCAAACTAGCTGACGTTATTGCTAATGGTAGAAAACTCAAATATGTTATAACTTAGGTGCAAGCTAAGTTGAGATTTTACTGTGAAATACGCTACGCATTTTACAAGTAACCGACGTCAGCTAGCTGTTACTTTACTTTAGATATTGAGCAGTAGTTTATGGTTTATTTTGACGTGACGGTGGTCAATACTTTCTCAGTAACAGTTAGCTGTCAGTGGTAGGCTAATAATTCCTGTTGCTTCAGACCATTTATTACCGTGTAACATGCGATTAATAGTCTTTAGCCAGGCATTTAGCAAAGTTTACCCAGCATAGTGTCATTTGAGAATGCATATTTTGGCGTTTGCAATGCATAATAAACCCACGACCATCTTTAGGCTTGACATTCAGTAGAATTCAGCAGAATGTAGGCTACAGTCTCACACAAATTAGGTGAGGGGGGGGGGCATCATAAAGATATTATGCTTAGGGCACCAAAATGGCTAGCAGCGGCACTGGTTGGTAAAGTATGATATGATTATCCATATATGTGAAAAAAGTTATTTTGTTATTGTAAGAAAATTACTTTTAAAACACGTTATTGTTGTTAATAAATAAACAATTATTGTTACTAATGTTATAAAAAATACTGTTACTTACTAGTTACTATCTTAATTAATCACAAAAGAATCGCCACTCATTTTGTAAACAAACATTGTCAGTGTTTTTTTTTTATTATAGCAATATTGCCTTTTTTCAAAAACTGTTCATTCTTGGGATATGAAAAAATGCATATTTCTGCAAACCTGTATGCTGATGCTGTACAATAAAATGGATCCTGCAGGCAATGACACAGCCAAGGGGACCAAAGAGAAACCACAGACCTGGAAATGCAGAGCCTATTGTTGCCATGAAATGACCCACATCAGATTAATAGCAGTTTAAGTATGCATGAATTCCGAAGAATACTGGTAGAGAGAAACAATGAATTAGCACGGCGTGTAATTATTATTCATATGTTTGACGAATAGGAAAGGAAGCTGCTGATATGCAGCCAACCGAAGGAGAGAGAGAAAGAGTGAGGCAGAGAACAAAAAGAGAGAGAGAGAGAGCGTTATTAATCTGTGTCAGCACCTCTCTTCCTACACCTCCGGGGTGGAAACTCAGGGTTATCTAAGCTCTAGTTTCTCAGCCTTTAACAACTTTACCTGTCTACACTGAGGGATTAAGGAATAAAAGGTAGAAGTAGAGATAGAAAAAAGCAAGAGTAGAGAACAAGACAACAACATGTAATCTGTCTAAATCTAACTGATTCTAAGAATAAGCATTTGTATCAAATGGCATTATGTGCCAAATCTGGGTATGATTCATTTCAACAAGACACTTGGATACTCTTTTGGCCAACAAAAGTGGCCCGGAGGTCTAGTAAATGGAAGACTGCAATCCGAGTCCTGGGGAAATGTAAGTGGTAAGACATACTCCTCCTTCCCTAAACATCTCCTGACAAAATGCCCTGACAAAATGCCCTTGAGCTGAGCCCATAAGTGTTTCAAAAATGCTTATCAGGGGTGGAGAATATAAAGCTATAATTATAATGTGCAGCTCGCAGTGCAAATGTCTTGTAGAAATATGGCTCCCAGTGTATTTTTCTGAAATAACATATGTTGAATAGAGGTTAATATTTTTGTAACCTACAATGGAATGTGAAGGATGTGAGAGATGAACAGTGTAACCAGCCCTTGGTCCTGTATGCCAGCAGGAGAGCGCAAGATTCTTGGCAAAATGTGTTTCTCACTGTATGTTGTGCTCCTTAGTAGCTGATAATAGCCTGGTCTCTGTCATCTATTAGGCAATCCTATTAACCGAAACTCAAACATCATGCTTCATCATTAGGGCCATTACAACTCCGATGTAATCTTGGTTTATGAATTAAATTACCTGTGTCCTACATGACTTTAATAGACTCTGAGCCGGAGTTTATGCCAGCAGAGGGGCTAATGTTGATGAGAAATGAATAATTCCTCTGGGATTGCAAATGAAACAGCCTTAACGTTTACAGTCGTATAGCAGGCATGGCAGGACATCTTATCCTTTGATGGAAGGAAGGAAAGATTTGATGACTTGATAGTAAGGTGTTGCTATATTTTTTCCCCAAGAAATCCTAATTGCCTTGTTACTGGAGGACATTCAGGACATTGTTAACACACCACATTAAAGTGTATTTCAAAGTCAATATATATAGAAAAAATCAGGAGCAGTCACCTTAGCTTTAAATACACATACATTTTAGTTTAGGACATTGATATTTGAATTTCTACTCTACATTTCTATATAGCAGATTCCCACTGTTATTTGTCTCTTACACGAAGGGTGTTCAACAGCATAGAGATTGAGCCACAAAACTACAAAAAAAGAATCCCTGAACAAACTGTCTTCTCCAGCTGACATTACCCAATAGTTCATGTAGAGGGCATGACAACTTACCCAGACAATACAACACAGCAAACTATCAGAGAGCTGAAGCAACACTGTAGACATTGTGCTGCCAAAGTAAAAGGAGGTATAAACAGCCTTAAGGCAGCAGTTGATGAGCCTTTTACCTGGGTTAAACGAGGCCTGGTACACAACATTTGTTTTTCACCTGCCGCTCTATTTGGGAACCTGCAGACATCTGTCTTGGCTAGAAGAATGATGTCTATAGGGTTTGTAAGATGCAAAATGCTGTGGAGTTGCTGTTTTGATAGTCAAGAACATTTTGATCATTTTCCAAAAGGAAACTGGTGCTACAACATATTCAATGCAGTAGCAAGAGACACAAAAAGATGATGTATAGACATAGTGCATGCCTAATCAACCAATATTATGGTATTATCCAGTGAGTTTAATTAAGGCTTAATCAGCCACCTGACAGTACATTTATGCAGGCGTACTTAGAATTGTACTGCACTTATGTTCAGGTATTTATAGTGAAGTGCTGGGGTTATTTAGTTTTGAGTTTTTTGATCTATTCTATCTATTCCAACATTTTTAACTTTTGGACATTGCTTTATAAAAAATACAGCAAAAGCATGAAAATGAAATCTGTATTGCCAAGACAGGAAAACATGGAGGCATCTTATGTTTCTACATCTCTGCAAACCTACGCAAAGAAGAGTACTATGAGGAACCGTAGGGTTGCAGAGGCTAGCAGAAGCATTGATTCGCACACCTCTCAAATCTCAGGTGATTAGGTGATCCAACTTCTGTCCTGAGGTGGGTGCAGAAAAGTAAAGAAAAGAACAAAACACATAACCAAATACTGAAAATCCATGTAAGAAACAAACGTGCAAATGTCTCCTAACGACACGTTCACCTACATGCAGCCCAGAGAAGCATATTCCATCCTTAAAGAGTGTATTGCAAGAGTAGTCTAGTCTTAATGTACGGTACGGTAATGTTTTCATTAATTTTCATAGCAAATACAATTTTCAACAAATGAGAGCTATAGTCCTTTTTGCCTGTAGTATAGCTAAATAAATACATTCATATTTGGGGGGTTTCAGATTCAGATTTGTTGGATACAGGTGCAGGAGTAGTGTATTCTTCATTACAACACTAAAACAATACTTCCTTTTGAAATTGCTCCAGATAAAGAGGCTCAACCAAATGCCCAATATGAAAAGTAACAGGAAAAAGTATAAAATTACCGCAGTTTGACCAAAGACAGAAATTCATATGAGAGAGCAAAACATACAGAGCAGCCTTTTTATGCCTGATGAGGTACACACTGAAATAAAACGAGACAGAAATTAGTGACTAATTGTTATATCATATTTATCGATGAAAAATAAATTGATGACACTAATCAGTCTTCAGTCTTCAGCTTCATTTACCTTCTAACCGTTCTCTCCATCTAAACATTGGTATTCCATACAAAGGTAATACTGAAGTGATGGATAAAAGAATCAGTTTTTTACTTTGAATGATATGGTTGAATAAGCTGTCTTATGAAATATACTCCACTTGGATGGTACTGGTACATTCTCTGCTTAATACCAAGGCCACCTTTTTGCTAAACTGTTTACGTGCACCAACAAAAGGCAAATTACTTGAATTGCCTTTGCAAGGTGAGATTCATAACTGTTTATTTAACACTGAAATTGACTCACAGTGACAGGCTGACAACGGTTCAGTTATTTGTGTTCAGCAGGGAGCAGTGGTGTGGCACCTGTTTGTTACAGACCTGTAAGACACACCACTGCACACACTCACGCAGGGAAGGTTTGAAGTGTGAACTGTATGTACTATATGTGCAGTAATTTGTTTATAGAGGTCATGCCACATCCATGTTGTGCTTTAATTACTGACTGACTGTAGTGACAGTTCCCAGTAAATAACTCCACTGTCCCTCTCTTTCTTACCTACAGCCTTTTGTGCATGGAGATTAGCCTGATACTCAAATGAATATATGTGTCACTGTTGAGCTCAGACTCATGAGAACACATGGCTAGTGTTAAGTGGGGCCACATCAGAAAAAAAGGCACCCATCAATTTAACCCATCACTTAAGGCTGGGGAAATGCATGACAATTATTGGACCACTTAATGTCAGCTTTCTCCGCAATAATTTTGATTTGACTTCATAATGATGATGTGCAAAGAGTATGCAGTGTAAAGGGGGTTACAGTTTCTGTATTAACCTTAACAAATGACTCACCCACTGAGGTAAGCTGCTAGCCAAGAAATCTAGACGCACCCTAGTGGCAGCAAATTTATTTTGCAGCCAGGGGGGTCTAGGCACTCTCCGTTGACTGGCAAGCTGGAAAAACCAAAATCTGGTCAGGCCAATCAGACGCAACATCTTGATGTGGGTCTGGCTTGTCAGGCTAGTAAGCTGCCTCAATTAAAGCAAATATGTTTTATATTTAAAGTATGACCAGCCTGATTACCAGGCAAGTCATGTTACCATGCCACAGCAGATGCAAACAAAACTCAAAGGAGTCAGGGAGCTGTCAATCAAGCACAATCTGCCCATGCCCACATAGTCCTGAGAAGAGGGGGCGAGAGCCGTTTATCAAGCTGACACCTAACTTCTGTGAAGACACATCTAAACATCTACTCCAAGCTACGCTGCGAAGGGTGTTCTGGTAAATGGACTGTATATATATATATATATATATATATATATATAGCAATGTCAGAAGCAATCAGGTTTAAGTATCTTGCTCAAGGACACTTCGACATGTGGACAGGAGGAGCCTGGAATTGAACTGCCAACCCTGAGATTAGTGGGGCCACAGCTATAGGGCCACAGCCACCCCATGTGGGGACTTGGTATTTGTAGTTCGCAGAGGTTCCAACTCCTTTCAAATCTTAACAATGTGCCGTGCAAACATGTCGTCAAGTACGCTGATTGGTTCATCTAATCAAATTAAATGTAAAAGAAACCCCCATGCATACTCACTTACGTGTAGCACAGAGATGCATGTTTTTTGTTTTTCTTAAATATTATTTTATTTTATAGATAGGAAAGGGGGGAGAGAGAGAGAGAGAGGGAATAACATGCTGCAAATGGCTGCAGGTTGGAATAGAACCTGGTCTGCTGCCAAGGACTCAGCCTACATGGGGCGCACGCTCTACCAGGTGAGCCCCAAGATGCATGTTTTTTTTTTGCTTTGAAGAGTTCAGGATTATCACGGCTATTTGGTTTACTGTCTGATATAAAGTAGTGTGAAAGACAGATTCTCAAAGACAACAAACTAGTAAAATTATGATGCAATAAATTCTTAAAATCAGATTAATATCTCTTATTTATATTAAATATGAAGTTTTGCTTCACAAACATCCATACAATGACTGTTACTGAAATGTTTCCATTTATTTCAACAGATTCTGCCTGAGCATCAATAAGGAAACTTGCCGGACACTGGACCATTACAGGATAAATTGTCAGGAAAGATATATATTGTCTTTTGAAGAAGCATTTGTTAATCTATGGTTTTCTAACAAAGTGTCCCCTTACAATAAATGGCAACGCTATAACATGGCCTTGGGGGGGCAATGATGGAAGCTGGGGTGTGGGTTGGTGCTTGAATGATGTATGCACATATCAGAGACAACGGCAGATCTTTCCACCTAAGTGCCGTCAGAGGTGCAAAACGGGATGTGAAGGCCCTTGGCATCAGCCGGCGCGTCTAACGGACTGGAAACAAGGCTTTATATTCAGCAATTTATGATCTCAACGTGGGGAAGGGAGTGTAGAGGGGAGGAGAGAGGAGGGAGTAACGGGAGAGACCTTGGGAGGTGAAATGAAGGACATCGTCCAAGACAAACTCTCATCAGCAGATGTCGATGAGAGACGCCCAGCTAACAGGAACAAATGGGATGGATTCGATCTCAATTTGACACGTTTTAGAAAGCCCTCCTCCGTTTTGCATTCACTCTCTCTCTCTGACATCCATTCTCCATGTACAATATTGAGCAAGCCCCCAAGCCTGTCTTACTGACAGGTAAAATGACAGATTGAAAATATATTGGGCTATAAAAATAATACCTCCATCCAATATCCCAATTTTTTGGGACATTCTCAAAATTAGATCAAAACATATTCCTGTGGACATTGAGGTTTCAAAGTTGTGTGGAAATTCTAGAAATGCAAAGTGTAATTTCTTAAGTATCTCAACAATAAATTAAACCACCATTTCACCATCCCTAAAACTAGTACAGTAGTATTTCAGCATTTTCCTTTTACTGGGTTAAATTGGTTAAAAATAAAGCCATAACTGAACCATATTTACTGCGATAAGAAAGAACCAGATAAAGACAGGCACACAGACAAACATGCTGAGTAGCAGGCAGTGACCACCATATTTAGTGGTAGTATGACAAAATGCATGTGGTTAATTTCTCATTCCTCCAGTTTCTTTCTGTGTTTTCCCTGCTGTCTGCCAGGTTTGCTGTTGGCACAGTCTCCCTATCTCTGTAGGATGATTATGTTGGCAGGTACTGTAGTTATGAGACCAGGTGATTAATGCCCCAGGGAGAAAAACAACATTTACCTGCCTCTCAGCATTTGCCACCACATAACCTTAGCAAAAACACACCAGTCCAACCGCCCACAGTATGTTATCCCATAAAGGTCGGATCATGAGCACTGTGGCATTTTCCCCAGAATCTTTAAACTAATTAAAAAATTAGCCCTCTGCTTTAACTGGACTGCCAGTGATGATGAGCCTACCATGAGTGAGTGACAACTCCCACATTCCTCAAAACTTGGATCATTTAATTTAATTATAATTAATTGAATAACAATTCTGAGATAACTCTTTTCTTCACCCTCTCCCTTACTCAGTACACAATTTGTAGATGTCCTTGCCTAGAAATAAATATGGTTTTACCTGGATCAGGGTTAACTTTGTGCTGCTGTGCTGAAAGAAATGCGTTTGATGATTGTGTCATTTGACCTGGTAGCAACTTTCTGACTGTGAATAATCTCTTCTAGCAGTGTAAAGTTCACTACTATTCCCATCATGAGACTGTTTTATAGTGTATGGCCTTATCTGGTGCTTAAGCTCAGCTAAAGAAGGAAAAGGATTGTTAGGAACATGGTTCAGATCTCCAAGCAGTAATGGGAGATCACTGACCTGTAAAAGACTGCCAGGTACAAAAAGGGATCACCATCGCAGTCTTTGTAGGTAGATATTGGGTAACATCCACAGTAAGTATGCCTTCCAGCACCTACAGCACTTTAGATAGGAGTGGCTTTTGCAGTGGTATGTTAACTGCTAAAAAAAGCGCAATATCAGGACAGAACAACAGGATGCTTACAAGAATACATCTTTTATGTTTATGGTACAAGGTACCTTACCTGTAAGGTAACAAGGTAAGGTAGCCCTGTTTTCATCCACATATTTGTCTAACCAACCAGTTAGTCCTCATCCTTGAAGCCTCCTCTCTGAAAAACACTGAAATATGGTGTTAGAAAAAACTTACGATATAGCATTGATTTCATCTTTGAGTCGCTTGTCGAAAGCAGCATTATCCCTGTTTGCCTCTGGCTTTCCAAGCCATAATGGGCTTAGTAATAATAATAATAATAATAATAACTTGGACTTATATAGCGCCTTTCATGGTACCCAAGGGGGGTTAGGGGTAAAAGGACTTAGTGAAAAGAAATGTTTTGAGGTGCTTTTTGAACATGGGCAGGGATGGGGCAGAGCGGACGTGGAGTGGTAGACCGTTCCAGAGTGTGGGAGCATTGGCAGAGAAAGCCCTGTCCCCTGTATTACAGTTCCTTGAGGCCAGAGAGCAGAAAACACTCTTTGCTACTACAGTCGGTGTGACCACAGTTGTAGTGTGTGTTTTGGTTCCCTATTCTGCATCATTATCTCATTCTTCACTTGGACTAGTTGCAAAAGTGTGATCTATCAAACATTATGTTTTGGTTTTACGAAGACAGAAGCCTTCAAGGATGAGGACTAGTGGGGGACAGTCCCAAATAAGGCTAGAAGTAAGGGAAATGGATGAATTCGAAATTTTTTTCCTTTCACCAATGCCACCCAATTACTAGCAAGGACTGCCCATTGTTCTGGCGGCCAATTATTCCGAAACCCCAATAGTCCGAAAAATTGTCCCTATTGTCCGACAGCCTGTTATCTCGAAAAACAAATAGCCGTTGCTTCGTTTGTTAGGTTTAGGGGGTTACTGGGTGTGTTTTTGGAGCAATGGGCCTTTGGAGCAGTGGGCGTCTGATTTCGGGACAACGGGCTGTCGGTCTTTCGGTCCAATGGGGCAGTTTTCAGATGATTGGGGTTTTATAATAATGATCCGTCGAAACAATGGCATGGCACCTTACTAGCAGGGATCGTACACTCCCTGTTTCAATTCGAACATATCAGGGTATGGCAAACTTTGATGGTAAATTCAGAAGAAGTGAAGTCCAACGTTCCACAGTAAATGTTGTACCTGGAGCTGATGAGAGCTGAAATTCCTGCGGCTCTCTTAGCTGCTGCCTTTCATTTGTTGTGCCACTCAGTTGAAGTGAGTGATGGGAAAAACTGACATCGGTGCATACTCTCATAGTTAAGTGTGATGTGAGGTGTAGACTTGAAGGTTGAATGTATGAATGTAAATTCTGTGAGCTGTGGAACTGGCTCTGTTTTGAATGGACTTTACTACAGTGTGACCCAATAAGCCACTCAACTTTTTTTTCCATTTATTAAGAGTTTGAACAGAGTCTCCAATCACAGAAACGTGTGAATACTCCACCAAACAGTTATTTTAATTATTTATTTTAAAAATGTATTTTCATTTTGTGTCATTTCAAATCATCACTGTCTGTCTTCTCCTACCTGTCTGACTGTACCACCCAGCCTTCTGCCATGGCATCCATCTGTCTTCCTCTCTGTTTGGTGCAGATGGAGCAACATGACAAGGGCACAGGAGCCAATCCATTCTCACCTTGTCATCTGCAGGCATTTCGATCTGCCACAGCGCTCTTCCATCTCGATTAGGGGTGGCCTGCTGGCGGGACACGAGTCTGTGTATGTGTTAAGTGCATGTATGTGCGTGTCTGTATGTGTGTGTAGAAGGGAAGTGGGAGCGTGTGGTCTAAGGCTGAACTAGCCTGTACTGCAACATCCCCCTCTTCATCTTCCTCTTCCCTGTCATCCACCTGTCAAAGCCAAAGCCATTCTCATTGTGTGGATCTGAAGAACATCGCCACTTCACCTCCACATTAACAATTACTGTCCCCTGGAGATGGGAAATGGCAGCTACCAACAGACAATCCCAGATCTGGCACTTTCTGATAATTGATGAAATGGTGTGACTTTTTATTTTTTTTTATTTTTTTATAGATGTTAGAGCCTTGAGAAATTAATGCACACACGCACACACACACACACACACACACACGCGCACAAACGATATATGTCAGTATTGTCCATCTCTGAAATGATGGCTATGATGTTTGTAGACCTGATCGATACTATGCTAGTGTTCTATGGCAGCTTTTTGCTTGCACATTTATGCACAAAGACTTTTTCCACCTGTGAGATATACTTAATACTTCTGCAGCATTTTTAACCCCTTCCACCCCTCCTTTTCCTAGTTTATTCTTGCTCTTCTCCTATGTAGAAAGAAGGCTAGATTCAACTTTTAATATCAACTGAAGTTTTTATTGTATGGTAATTTAATTAGGAGGCATCTCAAATGTAGTATATACGGTTGTACTTGGCCTATCATTTCTTTTAATCTTCTGCTCACTATTCACATGTTCCTTCATATCTTCTGTCTGCATGTCATCTGCCGCTAAAGTAACCTTAGCATACCCCAAGCTTCTACCACTAAAAGCACCTCTCTTTGTCTGTCCCTGACTTCAGTGAAAAATACATCTAACATCCTTCCTCTGACTCACTGCTTGTACGTATATGCCATTTGACATGTAATACATTGTGTTACAGTTTGTTCCATATACGCAATATATTTCATAATGTCTAAATATAAAGATCCAGTCCTGACAGAATTTCCATCCTCCATTTGAATATTTGTTCAAGTTCCTAATTTACAAGAAGCTCCAAAATCTCTGCAGCTGTGTACTCTTAAGGTGATATCCTCTAAAATGACTATTCTATAATGACTATATTGAGCAATCCCTTGTGTATACACTAGCATACATACACATGTGCACATTCCGTAAACATACACAAAATACACACAATCACCAGAATAGAGACTCTGCGTCACCTTGCACATATGTTCACCTTAACTGTGTTTTATCAAGGATTAGGTCTACTATCGTGGTGGATAAAAGTTTATTTACATAAATGGGTTTGTTTCTGTAGCCAATGTTTGCTTAATTCATTCTGTTAAATCCCCGTTGGAGCAAACATGGAGAGAGACAGAGTATTAGGGGACCACACACACACTGAGCTTGCCTCCACTGACTGTTTGTCCTGACTAAATGTGTTTGCTCCTCTCTTTAGGTGGACACAAAGCTCACCAGTCCATCCAGGATCTATTACCATCTAGTTTACTGTCATATGGTGTCCTTCAGAATGCACTCGCTGTACTAGATTAATCTAGGTCTATTTTCTTCATTTTTTAAACTGGCATGGAACATAATTTAATTGCATGATACTATTACAGTAATACATGACTTCTTAAATCCCCTACAAAAGATATTGAACATGGGCTCAATATCAAGCAATGAAGTTTTCTTACACTGCTTGAGCTGGATACTGCAGACAACTTAGAATAGACATAATAAGATTTGATATATTTCAACACTTAGCTCTGTTGTTTGGAAATTTGGAGTGCTGTCAGTAGTGAGAAAAACGAAAACAATCGGTGCTGCCTACACCGTGTTATCCTCCTGCCAGCGTTAGCACTCAGGAGGCTGAAACAGGGCAAGTTTTAAACGTGCTTTTAGCCTCTTATGTTCGAAATGTCATTACAAGTGCCTACCCACGTGAAGTGATTACTTCTGAGTGAACACAGTGAATCTGACTGCAGTAGATGTGAAAGAAATGCATAAATGTTGTTCTAATTCTGCTCTGTTTAATTCCGGTGTTGAGAAGGCAGTAAGACGAGTGCTTAGGGACCGTCTACAAAGTACAACACCGAAAAGAGATACAAAAATATGTATTACAGTTTTTTTCAATCGCTAACAAGTGCTTACCCATACTTGGGATACTTTTTCTAAACTCTTAACACAGACTGTAATGTCTGAAATCTGACTCAAAATGAAATTATTCTGTCAAAGAATAACACTTGTTTTCACTTCACAAGGTACATGCAGTCAATCAGGGGCGGATCCAGATAAATATTTATGGGGTTGCGAGAGGGGGGCAGGACGTATATATACTGAATTTAATCCCAGTTATCACAGTTTGATGAGAAATAGTATGTACACACTACAAAAGGGCACAGGCTGCCATTTACAAACTCATACAGACAAACTTCATCTCATGCAATCAGTGTCCTGTATTTGATGTTTCATGTGAAACAGTTCATATTAGGAATAAGTGACCATACAGTGTGATCTCACTTAACAGGAGATAGAAGTCTGATAGAAGTAAGGGGCATTATCACAGGACAGGCATTAAGGTAAGACACAGGTGATGAGTGGCAGATGTGTGAGAGGGGAAGCAAACAGTTGCAGTTGGACATTGGAGATTCGAGCTCGTAAATGGTCAAATTGGCCGTCACTTTTAATTCATTGCTACCAACTGGGGTGGCAGCAGGGGTGGCAAGGCTTTCTTTTAGGGTGGCATTTGCCACCCTATCCCACCCCGGTAGATCCGCCCCTGCAGTCAATCAAAGTACACCAGGTTTCAAAATACTGGCTATTGTTGACATTATAAAAACTGCATAGACTTATGTTTCAGGTATTTGCATGCAAAACATGCAATCCACCTTTTACACTAAATTTCTTGGTTGGGAACTGTATGTTCACATGTACAATAATGTTCACATTCAAACACATTTCAGTAAAAAGCAAATCAGTTTTTTTTCCTTACTGTTTACTAAAGGAAGTACAGTAGAAACACCGTATACAGTAATAGAACAAAAAAAGTTTTACAGTAATGCTTACAGTGAACAAAAAAAACAGCAAAAAGCCCAGATAAAAAAGGGGGAACAAAAAAGCACAAAATTACTGTATCTAATCCCTGCGATCTTCAGGGTTAGGCCACATGTTTTCATCAACATCACATCTGATATCATCCAAGGCGATGCACCTGGGATAAAACCGCTTGGCATGTCGGATCCACCCTTGGCAATCATGAACTGTGATATCCCTGCATCCAGCATCCATGGCTTCAAGGAGGGACATCTGGTCATGTGGCTGATGGTCATAAACCTTCCACCACCATGCTTGCGAATGGTGGAAAGCAACATTGTCAGGAAATTACAAAGGTCCTCATGTTTTCACCCTCCTGATCCTGCTCTGGTACCAGGCGCTGGTGGAGATCATTGAGAAAGGCGAGGAGGCGCTCGGTATTATAGGGTCCAACCTGACATTTGTGAAGGAGTAATCCTGCATTTGCCATTGCTGCACACATGGTAATGTTTGCCCCTCTCTGTCCTGGCACATCAACTGTGGCCCTCTTTCCAATTATATTTCGTCCACGTCCACGCCTTTTGGACAGATTGAATCCTGCCTCATCTATGTAAATGAATTCATGAGGGGCCTGGTTGGCCTCCAATTCCATAACTCTCTGAAACAAAGTTTATGTATATCATGTCATTATTGTATATCATACTGTACTGTAACCTATTACTGTGTAGGTTATCTACTTGCAAAGTGCAAAGCTTATAGAACTGGACATTGAGTTGAATATACACTATACCTGGACATATTGTCGTTGTAGCTCCTTGACTCTCTCACTGTTCCTCTCAAAGGGAACAGTGTAGAGCTGCTTCATCCGCATTTTGTGTTTGATGCTTTCGATATTGTTAAATATCTCGTGGTCCTCCCCAATTCAAGCTTGAATTTCACTCAGTTTTATTGCATTATTTGCAACAACCATTTCTACAATGGCAAGCTCTTGATCATTATTGAGGAGCTTTCCTCTTCCCCCAGAGGGTGGAAGACGTTGCATTCTTTAGAGGGACAAAAGAAATTCAACATATGCATTACTGTATGACCTTACTGACATGTCAAGTGAGAATAGAAACAAGTCCTTCTTTTTTAGTAATTGAAAGAAATAACAACTGCCACTGAGTCTAAGCCAGACTGGAATCAGCTGTGGTTGGCTCACTTTACCCAACATGAATCAGCTGTGTGTCAATTGTTTTTTTTGTTTTTTTCAGCTGAGATATATTGTTTTTGAACTAATATCATTGCAGAAGCAGATGTTTTTATACTATATCTAAGGTTTGGATAATTGTTTTTGCTATTGTGCGATGTTGTGTGTTAACATTCGTAAATACTACAAAAACAATCCATCATTTTGTTGGGAGGTATAGCTTGTCTGTTAAGAAAATGTAAGCGTTGTGGAAATGTGTTCACTGACTGCATATTGTGTGAAAAAGACATGAAATATGTGAATTGTATGGCCAAAAAAGACTGACGCTGTGCTAATTGTGTTTAGAGTTTTGAAAATAAGGTAGTGTCTCCAAACTTACCTCAATTATAACTTGTCTGATGCTAGTTGTACTACAGCACTTAGGTTTAAAAAATAGGCATATGCCTATTTTTGAAAAAAAATTTCTATCTCTTTTCGGTGTTGTAGTTTGTAGACGGTCCCTAAGCACTCGCCTTGTCGTCTCAACACCGGAACTAAACAGAGCTGAATTAGCACAACATTTATGCATTTCTTTCACATCTACTGCAGTCAGATTCACTGTGTTCACTCAGAAGGAATCACTCCACATGGGTAGGCACTTGTAATGACATTTTGAACATTTAAAACACATTTAAAACTTGCCCGGTTTCAGACTCCTGGGTGCTACCGCTAGCAGGAGGATAACAGGGTGTAGGCAACACCGAATGTTTTCGTTTTTCTTGCTACTGACAGCACTCCAAATTTACAAACAACAGAACTACGTGTTGAAATCGACCGGAATTCTCCTTTAACAATTTGGTGCCACTATTTACTTTGATAGGGTTACTATAGCATTACCAGTTTTTCCTGGGTCCTTGCTTTAAAAACAGTCAGTTGGTGTTGGTACACTCTACATGTAGAGTAATTGAAAGTAATGAACACCAACAGTTAGTTAAGTAAATAAACTATATATGCCCTTCTGTCTGATCTGCTGTACACACAAAAGCTGTGCTTATCTTCCTGCAGTGTTGCTTCTAGCAATGTACCCTCCCTTTTTGCCACACAGGCCAGAGGGTGATATGACAGCCTCATGACACTAGGGGGTGAAATGACCCGTGGTTGAAGTGCTATCTCAAAAAGAGGAGGGGAGTCCAAAGCTACACACTGTTAATTGTGTGAAGCACTGGATCTTTATCCTGGCTCTCTGGAGAGGATAATGGCCTGCTGATTTTCATTCCAGACATTTAACAAAAGCAGGAACTGGTTTAAATAGGGGATATGAGGGGATGCAATTGATTAGCTGCAGGGATTGTAAACTGTCCTTAGGCTTCTAAGGCCAATAATAATAATAATCATCATCGTTTGTTTTGAAACCAATATCTGGGATTGAATTTTTCATCAAATAAAAAAACAAAAAACATTTCTCATTCAGAAGCTCCTCTGCATGGACACTTTGTGACTAGAATGCACATCTGAAGACAACTAGTGGACAGTGGGTGGAGACTTGCAGCGTGTTCTGACCTCTGCTCTAAGGTCACATACAGCCACCTTTATCCCATCATTCACTCCCCCCACCAGTATAGTGATTGCGCTTAAACCAAAGTATTTTCCTTTAAAGAATGTTATGTTTATCTTTACACACATTGCACTCGGTTATTCTGGCGTCTGTCCAGTTTACTCTCATGTTAACAATTGTTAACAGCAGCAGGAGCAGGACTTTGTTGACAATACCACTGTTGAAAGTATGTTTGAATTAACGCCCAGCAGTGGTTGGCAGGATGATGCTTCCCTTATTAAATAATTATTTGCACTGCTTTCTTTTTTAAACATGGTTTACCAATTGTTTGCTCCCACCATGTATACCTCTACATGTATATGTCTGGCCTGTGCAATTAAGTAGATATACTGTAGGTAAAAAGGTACCTGAGACTTGTAGTGCTTTTGTAACACATGTTTTTTTTGGCAGGGTTAGCAATTGAAGTATATGCTCATCTGTAAATTAAAACTTAAATGACCCTAGGCACAATCTCATACAGTGCCCAGGAGGAACATTTAATATCCAGATCTCTGATTGCCTCATTTTAGTAGGCAAGGTAACCAACCTCAGCATCAATCCTTCTCTTTTGCCTTTTTGCCCTTTTTTTTCCCTCCAACCCCCCCCCCCCCCCCCCCCCATCTTCTCTCCTCACTGATTTATCTCCCTTTTCTCCCTTCCTTTTGTCTCCCAGTGTAAGACCCGGATATCAGGCTGATACTGGATACTTTTTAAAAAGTAGGATATTACCCTGTTATGTCATCCTCGTATGCTAACTTTATCTCCTCTCACTCTGGATGCTCAACAATGTATTTTATAATCATTAATTTGTTATCAGATGTTTCATATTTGAGCTGCAATAAAATCTTCCTTAATTTCATTATTCGGGCTGTCAGTAGATAACTTTAGCAGCCATTGGAGATATAACTGTTGTTTTCAGGGTAATTCCACACTGACAAGAAGGAATACTGGGGGCAACACTTGGACTTTTTTTGCCTTTGGAGATCTATTTTGAATTGTGAAATGTCAACGTCAAACATACTGAACGTGCTGTTAAGTCTAACAGTATCACTATGTCCGTAACAGTATTGGCCTCCAATGCTATATCAGTTTCATCTAATCTTCCCTTTTTTCCCTTGGAGAATCAATGTTTAAATATCACTCTCAAAGTTGTGGCTGAGAGGCAGTTTGCGAGTTAATATCTTACTTTCCCCTCTTTGTCTCTCTCTCTCTCTCTCTCTCTCTCTCTCTCTCTCTCTCTCTCTCTCTCGCTCTTGCTCTTTCTCTTTCTCTCTCTCTCTTTCTCACACTCTCTTTCTCTGGACTCTACAGTGAAGAATATCAAAGCACTACTTCTGACATCCCTTCAATTACAGCTATACCCAGAGAGCTCTCCAACAGCTATATTGTGAGATAGATAAACTCACAATTTGATACAGTGACAAAGACACACTCTTTCATATTGGATGTAATTCAGGTGAAACACTGCATTGCTTTTTAACACTTACTTTCCTAAACCTCTCCTTGTTTATGTTGAAGTACTGTCTGTTCTTTGAATTCTGCTTTCTTTCATGCCACTGTGCCTCTTAACCAGACATTTTGCTTCAGCTGGCCTCACTTTTGTTTCTGCGGTCTGGTAATACGCTATCCTTCTGCAATATAAACAGCCCTAGAAATCACACTAATAGTATTATTAATTATTATCTATACCTACCCTGTAAAGCGACTTTGAGTTTGTGAAAAGCGCTACATAAATTCTATTTATTATTATTATTAGTAGTATTATTTTCAAAACATTTATTACCAATTGTGTGATACTTTTTAATGTAACAAGTTTCCTCGTTTATGGGGTTAGGGTTAGGGGAGTTGTATTTTGTTGTTTTCACCCATCTGACAAATGTAAGCCCAATGCTCACTCTCAATTTAGCTCTGTTTTGTGCTTACCCCTGAACTCCAGAAGGAAATACTGGGCTCTTGAGCTCCCTAAATGTCCCACTGTACTCACTAATAGCTAACTGCCATTTGGTACTGGGCAGGTAACATTTTGTCAGAGCATTTTTTTGTGAAAACAGTTCCCTACTGTAGCTGATAACAAGGCTGATGAAGGTGGCGAGACTTAATTAAAGGGCCATAAAAACAAAACAATGAGCTGAAAGACGCTAAACCGCAGAGTCACTTCATCACTACGCTACCCCTTTTACCTCATTTACACATAGTCATTTTGTCCATTGTTATTATACAAATATTAAGTGCAGCTTTAATATTCCTTGACAGCATTTCCCTACTTTTTTTGGCGCAGTTGAGCCTTAGCCACTTTCTCTGAAGCTGCCTACAAATTCTACCTCCTTTAGTAAAATTTGTAGAGACAATCAAAACAATCTGTAACGTAAACATGAGGACGTGCAATACAGTCGATTATGAATATGATTTGCATGTGACCAAGTGATCAGACCAAGTTGGACCGGATCTGTTCCAGCCTGGGTCAGACGCCTGATCAAATCATATAGTGTTTCATATGAACAGATTACTACTGTTGTTTTTATGTGTTTTCTAGTGTATTACACAGTCAAAGACTAAAAAAATCTGCGCCCAATTGGTGTTAACCATCATTTGTGTGGTTTGTCCAGTCTTTGTGTTTGACTTTGGGGCAGCCGTAGCTCAGTCGGTAGGGACTCCCTGGAGAGGTGTCAGGTCACCTCCTTTTGCAAGGCACCAAACCCCCAACTGCTCGAGGCGCCTGTCCAGGCCCCCTCACTCTGACATCTCTCCATTAGTGCTTGTATAAGATCCTGTTTGTGCGTATGTGTGTGTGTGTGTGTGTGTGTGTGTGTGTATGTGTGTGTGTATTTCATGACCAGTGTGTAATGTGTAACAACAGAGTGTAATGTACCGAGTTCTTCTTCTTCAGGTGTGTCCCAAGCTTTTGATACATAGCGCTTGTTGGGGGCAACTAGTTTACAGCCAGCAAGGAAACACGGCTGAGAGGCTTCTGACAATGGCAAACTTCAGCTACATACTATTCTATCAAATCCTATCTAAATTCTACAGATGGAGTAGAAACAATTAAGAAAAGTTGAAATGTGATCCACCTTCTCCAAGGTCTCATGAGGTTGTGAGGGAGAGTCAGTGATACTGAGTAAAGAATCAATAAAAAAATGATAGATGACTGATCAGCTCCATGAAACTCGGAAAACCGGTTTTGCTTTGTTGTCATAATATCTTGCCATAGGGGATAGATGACTCACAGTTAACACAACGCTGCGGCATTATTGCAGACATAGAGTAACATCTGGTACAACACAGATAAAACTTTAGCATTCTGCATAGTCATCAAATGGTCAATGTTCTTTTCATTTCTCACTGAAGCAACATACTACCACCCACTGGAAAGTATTTGTTGCTTGTGACATTGTCATTATAGAGACAACTTCATCATTCCAGTTTTTGGTGATTTTCAAACTTTAGTTGATGGGTTTAATGGTCCTCTTTGGGTTGTGGGAACTCAAAAACACACACACATACAGACTTAATAATACCCTCCCATGCATCACACTGTCCACCACACTAACAACAAGATTTCTACATTTTTAAGTTGCAAGGTTTTCACCCCACAGTGATGACAGAAATTCTGCAACCAACCTCAAAAGTTTCCAGTGACAAAGACTGAACTCTTGCCCCCACCAAACTCTTTTCATCCTCAAAATTTGTCTCCCCTCTCTCCCTCTGATGGCATACTTCAAACAGCTTTTTCACAGTGTGTTATGCTGCATAGCAAAGAGTGACTGCGTCCCTTCCCGTTTTGAAAAGGCGCCTGGGTTTTAGAGAGCTTGTCAGTAGAAATCTGTCAAAAGTACTCAGCGGAGTTACTGGGGCCTGAGGAGTACAATAGCCCCAGACCAAGAGGGCTTACCTCGCGCACCCAGACACTTCACATAGAAATTAACTTTGCGGATCAGAAACCAAACGCTCTCATTGATACTCAAACTGGAATCCAAATTGTTTGGCCTGAGCAATGCACACAATACACTTCTATTTGCTCTGATATGCTGTTCAGGAATAAGCCTGAGGGTAGGGTTTATGAGCTCCCTGTGTCTCCATGCTGTCTCTTTCCCTCCTCGTTTACTTAATCACGTCACCTCTCATTTCTTTAGATAAGCAAACGGGCTTTCAGTCTACTCCTTTCCTATTGGCCTGTCTTCAAAAGGAGGGGAGGTGCTTCATTCTCACGCAACCAGATTTCTTCAAAACTTTCCCTGCTTCTTGGTGGCATGACTGTTACAGAGTATTCAAGGCTGTAACTCACAGCAAATGAGTGTAAGGAGATCTGAAGATGGCATGATGCTATTAAAGAATGTGTGAGTTTGTTTTGGATTACATATCTGGTCAACTGTGAATGGGAATACTAAGCAGACAGCTAGTGATGGAATACTAACATTAAGGTAAAATCTTTATTTTCTACTGAATGTTTGCTACAGCCTCAGACTGTAAATGTGTGTAAAAAGTATGCCGTGATTTGAGATTGAAGAGCATGTGGAACAATTTACAATCTATCAATCTACTTTGGAATATTTTAAGCAGAATAAGTTATTTATAGTTAAAAGACAATTGTTTGACCTGCGATAATAAAAACATTTGAGGACTCATACTGTTCCACCTGCAAGGCGATGAGAGATTGTCAACAAAACATTTCCTTCAGAAACACAGACAAAGGAGCAGATGGTTAGAAGAAAGAAAATATTGGCTTGTTTTAGAGAACAAAACGTTCAATCACAGAGAGGGAGAGAGGTTAGACTCCTTTGCGAGCCCTGCTCCACTTCTTCCAGGTTTCTAGGCTAAACACATGAGAATGTGCTCCCAAATCCTTTAAGCAATTTTTTTAATCGGCTCTTCTGGGTCGGGCAGGTAGGGAGAGAGAGAGAGAGAGAGAGAGAGAGAGAGAGAGAGTTTAGCCAAGAAAATAAAGGATACTTTTACATTCTTTGAGCTCTGAGGAGTTTCTAAAAGTAACCCTCGTTCTCCCCCCCACCACACACAGACACACACACACACACACACACACACACACACATACACACACACATAAAACAGGGTCTTTCCTGTTTGAAATCTGTCCAGAAATGGGATAGTCTGTGATTCGAAATGCTCCATTTCCCAGCAGCTACACTTGGTCCCCCCACACAATTATGTGCTTCCAGCAGATTATGTTTAGGGCCTCTAAAACCCAAATCCTTGTGTTGCTAAGTCAGTTTCAAATGTTTGGTATGCTAATTTGAATGTTAAGGAATTTCTAGTTGAATTGCACTTCACTTGTCAAAGGCATTCAGGATATCAGCTTCTGTTTCTCATGGTTTTAATTATAAGCATCCACTTGTTTACTTCTGCTTTGGCAGATATCAGCATGCTGGAGTCGCAGACTTGAAAGTGAAATGTCTCTGTTCAATGTTTAGCAGTTGCTATGAAGATATCCTTTTCAGTAAAAACAGTCAGATTTGAGATATTGCGCCTGTGCTTGTATTATGTAGCTTTTGTTAATATGTTTATCAAGGTAAATTTTCCTAGACTTGTCAATGTTTACAATGTGCCATTTTTCCTTCTCTTTTTTTTTGCTGAGTGTGTTGTTGAACACAAACAACCCACTACGTTCTCATGGGAAAAGGAACTCGAGTCAATTTGACTGATGTCGCAGACAAACTTTCTGCTCATGTTGTTTTTTATAGAGCTAAAAATATATCTTGGTGTTCAGCAGAGTGCAGATATGGCTCATCAGTAATACTCAGGACGGATGAACTTATGATGATGTAAACAAACAGGCTTTGACTTACACTGGAAACACCAGGGTACACAGTTAGCTGCAGGTGCATTTGCTTGAACTCATTTGTGGAAGACATATTCATATATTTTACTTACGTAAAAGTAGCAATACCACTCTGGTAAGTAAAAGTATTATCAGCAAAATGTACTTAAAGTATCAAATGTAAAAGTACTCTTTGGGCATAACGTTCCCTTTCAGAGTGTTACATATATTATAAAATTTCACTTTATGAGGTTTTTTAACATTAATATGCATTCCCCCAGCCTGTCTATGGTCCCCCAGTGGCTAGAAATGGCGATAGGTGTAAGCCGAGCCCTGGGTATCTTGCTCTGCCTTTGAGAAAATGAAAGCTCAGATGGGCCGATCTGGAATCTTGCTCCTTATGAGGTCATAAGGAGCAAGGTTACCTCCCCTTTCTCTTCTTTGCCCACCCAGAGAATTTGGCCCACCCATGAGAGAGAGAGAGACATCATGGCTTTCAAACGAGCAAAGTGGCAGTTGGTCAAGGCCACACCCCCACCGTCCACCTTGTCCCCCCCTCTCTCCTCCTCAATAGCTACAGACACAGAAATGGCACATCCTAAGGAAAGGTCATTGTGGGACTGGCTCTAGTGACTGTAATTCTGCACCAAGGCTGAATTTCGGGAAAGAGACTTCAGATACAGTATTAGGGGACCACTAAGGCCTATATAAAAGCATCCAAAGAGCACCATGTCATGGGACCTTTAAATATTATTTCCAAGGTATGATGCACAAGCAGCATTTTAATGTTACAGCTAGTGGAGTTGATGCTTATTTTAACTACCTATATATGTTTTTTGATTATTATATTAATATATTAAATTATTATTTAATATAGCATGAATTGATAATCCGTTTCAACATCTCAACCCAGTCAACTTAATTAATGCGATCCTGTCACAAACTGATGTTATTCGAAACCGTTCCTACAATCTGATCAACTTGATACAAATATGGTTAATGTATTTATAAAGTCACTAATAACGTTAACTATCCATTTAAACGTCATGCAGACAGAAAAAAAGGCATCTAGGAGTTTCCCACACTATGTTGCCATTGTTTACAAGATATAAGATAATAATAATGCCATCCACAATTTTACCCCTATCTCTGCTCAGTTTAGCATGAGTTAATGTATTCCTTTTGATCTTCTACTTAATGTTCTTATTTTCTGTTTTGCCTGCTTTATTTTAAATGTTGTTATCTTCTTCAAGAACCCAGTTTGACAGGAATCATTAAAGTTTCATGTTATTTAATTTTCAGCGACTCCGTAGGCGGTACATTCCATAATAACATTGTGTCCTGAGGAGTGACCTTTGGTGAGAGATCTTTCACAATGAGAGACCGCTTGGAGGAGCTGCAGCAGAGGGCTCAAGACTTGTCTGAGGCAACAAGTGAGAGTGGCAACCCTTTCTCAACTGAGGGTGGCAATTATGACTCTGTGGCAGTCATAGTGCCACAGGCAGTGGTGTTTGAGGAAGAACCAATCATTCAGAATTTCCTGTCTGAGGCTCAGCAAATCCGAGATGATATCACACTGCTGGAAGTAGAGGTACATTTTTGTTTTTTGGAGGGAGTATGCATTTTTTGTTATTAATTCTTGCATTGCATTAACCTGTTGACCTTTTTTTTGCATTGCTACTGCTTTTGATTTTTATGATTTGTTTCTTAACTGTTTTGAAAAACAGGTTTGCCTTTAATTGATCTTTTTCTTGTACACCTTCCTTTTTTAAATCATTTTCATTATCCTAAAACTTGACAGAAAGAATGGTAAATTAAGACTGAATGATCACGAAGGGCAAAATTGTAGTCAGCAGTGTTACTGAACACAACATTCTGTCAATTCTCAACCACAAACAGGTCCTTAAGTTTGGCCAGCAGCAAAAGACCCTGGTGGCAACCATGCGTCGTTTTAGTGTGATGAAGAAAGAGAGCAGCGTAACCCGGGACATCAAGCTCAAGGCCGAGAGCCTCCATCGGCGCTTGGATGCCCTTTCAAAACAGGTCCAAAGGACTGAGGACCAGCAGGGACCTACTGCTGTCACAACAAGAATACAACACTCCCAGCATGCAGCGCTGTACCGAAAATTCCAGCAGGTTGGGAAGATGATCCTATCACTCAGCTATAGAAAGTTTATATAACCCTTTTTTTTCTTACTTGGATCCTTGAGTAAGGGATGTTTTTTTACATGTATACGTTGTTCAAAAATTACAATAAAGCCAATTTTAGCTTGAAAGTCATCTCAACATAAATTATGCAATTACAGTTGAAAAGGTGTTGTGAGGCATGTTTATCAAAGTCATTGTACATTTATAATTTTGTATAATGTAGTGGGCAGCCGGTTGGTAAAGGCAGAAGAAGAGTAAGAAAATAAAGTAAAAATACCTACATCATTATAAAACTGAATTTTGATGAGTGACACTGACAGCAGTGCTGGAACCGGCAAGGTGGAATTATATCTTCTCAATTTTCCTTCTCCCTCCCCCTCTTATTTTAATCCCCGTTTTTGCTATAATTATGTCCAGGTAATGCTGCAGTATAATGAAGGTTTGCTGACCAAGCAGGATCGCTGTAAGCACTTCATTATCCGGCAGCTGGAGGTATCGGGAAGGGATGTGACGGAGGAGGAGGTGAATGAGATGGTGGCCACAGGAAAATGGGAGGTCTTCAATGAAAACCTGCTGAATGATGCCAAAATCACACGGGCACAACTATCTGAGATTGAACAGCGACACAGGGTGAGGATAGTTAACAACTCACCAAACCCAAGGGTTAGGTCATGAAAGCTTCAATATATCCAAGAAGGCGCTAAACACAGCCTATCCTCACTAAAAAACAGCCATATAGGTTGATTGTGCAAGCAGTTTATTGCGACCCATACTTACATTTAGCAAAGAGGAAGTCAGTATTAAGAGCACCAAAGTCTGTATAGGGAGGGATGGGTCAAAGAAACACAGGACTTTCACCCAGGAGACCGTTGTTCGTGTCCTGTGTGAAACCATATGTCAGTGTTAACCTTTTTTTAAATAACTATTCTAGTATGTAACCATGTCAATCACTTACTAATATTATTACTGATATAACTGATATATAATATATATTACTGATATAACCCGTAACATGTTGGTTTGTTGCCTAACTTACGCAAGTCGTTCTGTTTCACAACATTAACCACTCAAGCAACCGATTAACAACGTTAAATAGAATTGTCACCATGCAAACATTTCACAACGTTAAATAGAACAATCATATATGTTGTTTTGGGATGAGGATGTAACAACTTTCAGTGCCCAAGTCAACAAAAATGCCTCATTCAAGCTGAAAAAACAAACAATTAATTGGTATTTGGTTAATGCACACCTTTTTTATCATAAAACTGTAGCTCATCACTGAAACTATTAATTCTGTTTGTAAATTGCACTCATTACATTGGCAGTCGTCATCTTGAGTTGTCTTATTAGTATGCATGCTATAAGTCCTAAGCACGAGAATCTTTCCCATCACTACTGTGTAGCGCACATGACAGAAAAGGGCCATCGTAGCATGTCTCATACATTACCATATCTAACTGACACAAATGGGTAAAAGAAAGAAAATAAATGGAAGTGGAAATTGGAAGTGAATCAGTAATAGGGTCTAACTGAAGAAGACAAAATATTAATACTAATGTCTTGGCTGAAGTTATGTTGAATTAAATTAACTCTGTTGGAGGACAGATAATCTATAATTTCGGCAACCATTCTGGAATACAAGATATCGATATGAACCAGCACATCAAATAAAAAATTACGATGTTTGTGTTTTTTCAGAACTCAGACCATGTTGCATAAAGAGCTGGATCAGTTCCCTCATTGCATCTTAAGTATTCTACCACCTCAATGCTCTGACTAATGTTGCCCATATCTACAGTTTTAATCCCAGTATCCTTCTTCGCCAACAGGAGCTGTTGAGTTTAGAGAACAATATGAATGAGCTGCGGGACCTGTTCATGGACATTTTCATGCTGGTGGAGGAACAAGGGGCCTACATTGAACATATCCAGACCAATGTAGAGAGGACGCAGGATTATGTGGCTGCATGTAATGAGAAGTTCAAGATGGCCGCCAGATACAAGAAGAAGAATCCACTTCGACAGCTGTGCTGCTGCTGCTGCCCTCCCTGGAAATGCTGCTTATAAAACATGCATTGTTACCTCAACAGTCATTCGGAATAACGTTTAATTTCAAAAGCCTCACTTACCTTTTGGGATTTAGCAACGTTGGATTCAAGTACCATTAAAGTGAAGGTTATGGCACTGTAGTTTTGCTTTTGAGCAGAGCAACGGTGAAGACAGAGTCAGCGGAGCATAGAAAACAATTAGGGGGAAAAGCCAGAATTGGTATTTGAGATATTTGTTTCTTTCAAGAAGATGTGAGGTGACTGCTATTGGAAGAGACAGTTCAGTGAGCGCTACTCACCAACACTGCTGCTTATTGGACACCTTCACCGACTTCTGACAGAGGTCACGAACAAAGGGCGACCACTGCCTCTGCCACTGCTTGATCAACAAGACTGATTTTGTTTGTTTTTTTCGAAGAAGAGCCTCTCATTTTTATTCTACCACAGGAGCTCTAGTTAATGACCATTTATTTGTTACACAGTATGTGCACTTTATGAATCTTATCTAAAGATATGCTTTTCTTTTCAGAACAAACTGAAATTTAACATAGTTGAGAAATATTCACTTTCTGAGAGATAATAAGCTATTATGTATTCATTTCATTCTTGGTCCACATGCCTTTGAAAAAAGAAACTTGTTTTACAATAAGTTACCTGTCTCATTTGCATTTCAAAGTATGACCATTTTCAGTAAAATAAATATTATTCCTTTATTCTGTTTTACAGAGGCAGGGATTCAAATAAAACTTTGAATAACAAGCCTTGATCAAAATATTTCCACCATGGTGACAAAACTGCACATAATTATTGAAGTCATTAGTTTAAAAAATGAGATTTGAAGTCCTACATTTCAGGAAATATTTCATTTATCTAGATGTTTTGTATTTTGGAGTGGACTTTCAATTTATGAAAATGTTGGAACTGTTACATTGTGAAGAAGCGCTGGCATAAGTGTATCATTATTAAAGTAATTATGTCACACAAAAAGAGAACAGTAACTCTTAACTGGGCTGAAAGCTCAAGCCTGTGGGAGAACCAGCGTTATAGCCTAAAATACAGGGAATATGCTGTTTAACTGACTCACACCTGTTGACATGTAATCGTCTTTTGTTTTACCTTTGACTTAATGTCAGGTGGAAAACACCAACTCATTTTCCCTGCGGTGATAGCGATATAATAAATCAGTAATTCATTTCAGGAGACTTTATACCTACCGGCAGCATGGTTCTAAACTAGCCCTCATCAGCAGTGACAGTGATGTCCTTTAGTGAGTCAGTGACTCGTGATGTCTGATGTAAAAATATAAAATAAATACTAAATACAGGTGAACTGGATGTGCCAGAGCCAGACTGGAAAATCTGGTTTGTCCAAGGTAGCTTTCAAACAAAGTACTATATATTCCTGTAGGGAACCGTAAGTAAACAGAACTGTTACCTTGTAGAGAAACAAATAAACACTCCTCCTAGGCTTATAAAAACAATAAAAGCAGATGTGCATTTTACTTTATTTTCACTTTTCACTTTCAGAGAAAAATGGCTGATCTTTTTGTATGTAAATTTAGTCGCCTTTCAAGAGATTGATGACACCTAAAGAAACACTGCCTGCATTGAGGTGCTTGTTAACTAGTGTTACCACTGTTACCTCAGGTGTAGTAGAGGAACCAGGTGATGTGTGAGAGGTGTTGATGACATCTGCTATTTGACTGGAAAGGTCTTTTCCTGAATCTGATCTTCTGTGTTGTCTATCAGTCTCACTCTGATTAGAATGGCATTTTGAAACAAAGACATACATTCATTAAATATGTAAATGTGAATATATAAATCAAACAACAATACATTGTAATGCAGCACAGCATAGTTTCTGCCTCCTCCCAGACATAGTGAGGACAAATGAAGTACCGCTGCAAATTGCGGGGTTCTTGAACAGCAACAATGCCATCCAGTGTTCACTGAGATAATTGCCAGTTAGGAAATAGGTTATCACTTAATTTTTAAGCTAGTAAAGGGCATATTGCCACATACTTATGAAAGTGGCATACTTGGAAACATAACTACAGAGCATGAAATTCACTCCCAAATGTTCTTAGAATGAAAATATAGATATTGTGTGGTGTGGTCACTGTTGTTGAGCCATTATAATCAGCTCATGATTGTCATTACTCAGAACAGTACATGACAATTTAATTATTCAGCCTTTAGTACTGTACATGTCCAAATAACTCGATCCTGCCCACAACATTTGTATATGAATGTCTTGTCATCTCAGGAAGAAAACTGTGGGACAAATTATGTCTCGGTCATAACGAAGGTTGAATGTTTTACAGGCTGAGCTGTCATAACACAGCAATATGCAGCATATCCATAGCCAAAAGAAATGTAAATAGAAAATCTATAAGCTAAAATTAAGTGGATTTTCTTCCAATACTCTAACGGCAGAGCAGCATGGAGTGGAGTGTTTGGAGACCTGAGAGAAAGCTTCTGGGGTTTATATAAGCCGTCCTTGAGAACAGCAGGCCGCGGGAGACTGCACGGTGGTCAGTTCAGAAACCTCTGGACATCTGACCCCCGGGCAAAACTCTCTCTCTCGCTCTTTCAGGCAGGGTAAGTGGCTGCTCTTTTCAGCACCCTGCTTCACATTCAAACAGTTACACACTGTGGGAGCTGACACTGTACAACAACCATTGTATAATGTTTATACGCTCCTTTGTGGATTTATCTTGTTTACCCCAGCTCTGAAGTTTTTATCCAATATTTCATTTGAAAGCACCTAGCCTGGAGCCGATCAGAACACCTGTTCCTCGATGTGATTCCTATCTACTTTGCACCCAAAGACAGCCATATTTGTTTCAGCGTCTTTATATTTTGTTGGCTACCCAGCTAAATTGTTGTATTTCCAACACATTTTACATCTTTTTTGACTAAGCCATATACACACCAACATAATATCTAAAATACACAGCATTCATCACCTATCATTGTGTGGTAAGAAAAGGCTAAAGCATATTGGAGGCTCTTAGACTAGAAGCCTAAAAGAGTATTCAAACATCTAAACATAATAAAAAGCTGTTCACAACAACAGCATTATGCTGTAGCAGGATAAGGAAAGATTACCGTAATGCAGTGTTGAATTATGGCTTTTTACTACAAAGTAGATAAGTAACTTTTTTTTGTACATGTACTTGCTCCACATACTTTCAATGCAGCAACCACATATTGTAAGTGCCTCTTGCCCACTATCCAGACAAAGCCCATCAATCACTTCTGATTTAACGATAATGTGAACATCTGAGACACATGAGAGTTTACGATGCTGATCATGGCTGAAAGAAATACAGTGACGTCTGTATGTGTCTATGTACTGTATGTATTTCTTCTATCTGCCCTGTCAGTCACAATGTGAATCCCAAAGACTACTCTCTCCTATTTCTGAACATCAAAGCAGCCCTCCTGTGAGTAACACCAGCTGTGGTTATAGAGAGCTGACATTACTTTACTGCATGGTTTTATCACTCCCATCAAAATGTGAACAGAGATATCAGGACCCTAAGAATGTAATAAATCACAAAGAAACTGTACAGTGAGTCTGGCAGCAGCTGTAGCAGCTAGAATACCAGCAGTGATACAATGGCTACACTGATTTTGAGTCCTGAATGCACAGTGTAAATAATTTCTTCTAAGATGAATGGACATTTTTGAAAAGTTGAAACTACTAGGGGACTAGTACAATGCTAGAGGTTGATCTCAGCTTCGTATAGATGATATTTGATTCTGGCAGGGGTAGAAGTAACAAATTACATTTGCTCTTTTGAGATGATTGACTGTTTTTTGCATACTTGTACTTTGTTCAGTATTTTTAAAAGCATTTTACTTTTCTACATGCATATGAATGGACCAGAAGAAACAAACCAGCAACTGCAGCGGAGAAGAAGCTGCTGGTGAGTCTCCAGCCGCAGGAGAGCAGAGCTCCGGAGAGGAAACACTTTGCGCTTAGCTGACACTCCAGAAATGACACATTATGTAAATGTTACCGTTTACTGACCGAGATTCAGAGGGTGCAAGTAGTGCGGAACGTTGGTTGCAATGGGGCGGGGGCCAGCATTTCGAGAACAATACAACAAAAAAGAATAGTAATGCAATCAAATGCCTAGCAACCACCATGTGACCACGCAACGTATTCTCATTAACGTGTTGGTATGATAATGTACAAAATCAAATGCACAACTATTTGTATGATATCTTACAAAATGACGCCAATGTTAGGCCTACGTGAAAGTTAAGTTCAGCCACCAAAAGGTTGCTGTGATGTGGGTTCTGGTGACGGTCGTGACAGCGGTCATGACAGTTAGGTTGAGCCACCTAAAGATGACTGTCATGCTGCTACCTGTCACTGTGAGGTAAGAATTGTGAGCGTTAAATTTAGCCACCAAAAGGTGATTGTGAAACAGCGATGTGACAGTTAAGTTAAGTCACCAAATCAACCAAAGTTTGTGGTTTGGGTTAAAATGCCAGTCCCTTTAAATAGTACTTCCTGGATACGAACATCCATTTCGCGGGTAAAAGTCTTGTGTTTTCCCATTAACTTCTTCCGGGATGCGAACACACAAAGTGTTGGTTGTTTTATGTATGAATAGTTCATGAGAACAGCCTGCACCATGCGTTGTGTAAAACTATTTTTATCGTTTATACATCTCTGTGTTGTCTGCCTTGATGATGTTTTATCCTACTGTTGATTCAGTAAGAATAGTCAGGTTATTGAATTTATGTGGCTTAATAATGCTTGTTGCTGCAAGTCTGCATGTTTTTTATTTATTATTTTATTTATTTATTGTTCAAGTACAATGTTCAGCTAAACAAGGACAGAACAAACACAATCAGACATAAACATTTTAGTGCCATGTGCCTTTGCATACAAGTAATGTGTATGTGTAAGAGTGCTGGAATTAATATTGAATGGGTAATGATCAGTTACTTATTAAACATACAGTATGTGGTCCAGTACATGCATGTGTAAACACGTTTATATACAGTATACAGCCTGCATGGATTTACATTCGACAGTGTTGGATGCAGTATGTACGTGTTAATGTGCAATCTGTAGATTAAACTGTAATTTGTCTGGAAGCCTCAGACTTTTTTCTGGCTTATATATTCTGCAGACTTTTTAGAAAGTAACATTCATCTGAAGAGCTAGGTAAAAGGCACAATGAAGCTTAGATTATGGCCACAGGAATGTTGTACAAGTGGTAAAGCCTTGACCTTTATGCTCTTGTAACTCTTTGTAACTTTTACATTCCTGGCAACTCTGACTTTGTTATTAATTTCAAGAAGCTTTTAATAACAGACTGCTTGAGATGTATAGGTAAACTATAGCCCCAGTTTTGTAAACCAGCTAATGTCAAAAGTTGACTGTTATTTATTATCTATCAAAGGATAAATGTTCAAACTTAAATATTCTGTCAGAGTGATATATGAGCTTCAGAAATGAGAGCTCTGGGAAGGTCGGTGCGTGATATCCGTGTGTAAGCCATCTGTGTAGATCCCATGCAGATAGAGTCAATGGTAATATACACATGTGTGTAGCTGCTACACTGACTTAAAAGACGTGTTCATCTTTTTTGACAGGTTGGTGGATGAATGAACTCTAGGTTTAACGCTCTGCACATGTTAAACTGGTGGAAAACAAAGGGTAGCATTTTAAGTTTTGTATGTGTATGTCAGCTCACTGTCACACATCCTTGTTGTTGGACGCTGTTTTGTTTTATGCAGTGATGCAAATACAATAAAACAGAAAAATAGTATGGTACAGTATTTCCACACTGTGACTTGGGCAATTTTGCAGGATTGATTTCTCAGGTTCTTTGTTTAGGCTACTTTTTCCTAGAGATACTCAACACAGTTACACTCGCATACTGTCTCAGGTTCAAACAATCTGTTTCCTTCACAGTCTTTCCATTTCTCTACCAAATGAGGTTGTGATATTGACAGACTTGAGAAGATGTGGAAACACTTTCAGCGAAGATGATGCATGTTGCCACAGCTGCAGCTGTTGATAAAACCTGCAATCATCCTGTCAATCAGATCCAATGAATAGAGAAAATACTCTAGCTTCATTGTACTGGGTTTTTTTTCCCCTGAAAATTAAACATAAGGAGTGAGATAATCCTTGGAAAAATATAAATGAAAGATAACTGTCGTCACAGCTTTGCATCATTGTAACATACAGCAACAGCATGCAATGTATTTGAATGGAATGTAGACCAATTTAGACTTCAAACTAAACATTTGAATAAATCCTGACCCTGACTTATTTTACATTGCCCGACATATTGATGGTTATGGATTAAATGTTCTATTCCACTCTCATATTAAATGCAATTGCTCTGCATGAGAGTGCAATTTTAATGACTAAACTATTAATCAGTTTCCTCTTGGACCCTCAGGGAAGTGGGAAGTAGCCAGCAGAGGGAGCTGATATCCAAGAATTATGATAGCTCAAATTTAGTCCCTGTCTGTGACTTTCGTGCCCATTACGTTTCAACAAAGTAATGCAACATTTCTCCTGTGCCTTTTTGCTCCAGTGAATGTTTCAGTTGTTAGTGGTCTTAAGCAGGCAAACAGTACCTGTATATAGTGCCCCATTGATGTACTATTACCACAATCGTAATAGCATCCCTTTCTTTTCTTCAGTGTTCAGTATTGATTAATGTACTCAACAACAAAAGGGTGACCAGTGGGAGGGACCGCTGACACACATCAGGACAGAGGAGAGGTGAAAATGAACTGAGACGTGGGTGAATAAAACATGTCTCTGAGGACGTTGCCTTGTTTTACCACTGTCTGGGCTCAGAAGGAACTGTGAGCCTCCCTGATGGTTAATCCTCTCTGTAATGAAAGGGCAAACATGTTCAGCCTCACAGGCACACTTAGGCATGTACACAAAACATAGTAATGAGCAAGCACACAACATGCACGCACAGCTGTACCCCAAATCTGGACTCTGCATGCTGCTTTGTGTATGCAGTACATGAGTAAAACAGTTTTCTCAGTTGCTGTCACCTAATGATCAAATGATTACAGGTTTAAACTTGTTAGCTATCTGCTAACTCTCTGAGGTATCTACCCTAGTGCAGAAAAGTCTAACCATGTACAGCATTTCAACAATTCATAATTTTCTATACATCTTTTCCCCCCTTTGCAGGACATTCTTTCGACCTTGTGAAATAGCACAGAAGCTATTAAGACCAATTGAGCTGATGTTGTCTCGGTCCAGGCCAGCCTGTGTAACAAGTAACATGATCCTGACTCCATGCTACACTCTACCTTGTCATCAAACTCTGCAGAAATTGATTAGATGGCTCCCTAAGCTTCATAATGTTATTTACTCTATTGGATAACTGTGTGGGGAAACAGTTGTGCGGTCCAGCACAGAAGCGGTAAGTGCATTCAGCACAATTTCTGCTATCATAATCAAAAGTGGAAAGTTTGTCTAGTCTACAAGCCAGACTGAAGTGCTCTGCTGACATTAAGATATATTGTAAAGAAGACAGTCTAGACAATAAATTTTCTTTTTATATTTGTAATATTACAAATTATTATATAACTGCAACTTGTATGTCTTAAATATATTTACGGTAGAGAATTCTGCTTTTCTATCGAGTAAGATTGAATACTCAAGACCAATGAAACATCTGTAAATTATCAAAAAGTATCTCTGTCAGCTCCGTAAGTCAAAACACACTTTTCCTCCTGAATATGCAAAATGATATAGCATTCTTTTATAACAGGAAGTAACATGTGGGATTTCATTTGAAATGAACAACAATAAATGTCACAAAACGTCACCGTATCAACATTCAGAGTCCCGCTCCTCTGTTGAACTGGGCAAAGAAAACATCTGTGTTTTCAGTAATTTCTGCATCTGTCTTATCTGCTCGTACTATCAATCCTCTTGACAGGATGTATTGTCAGGGACAGGAGCACTTTACTGAATGGTTATGAAGGAAGATACAGCAACAATATTTATTTTATAATATTGTAAAAACATGGGACCCTCATATCATTTTACGTTGCATTGTAATACAATATTGTACTATATAATAAATTGCCATGTGTTTGCCTCTAGCCCATTGACTATTTCCACAAATCAAGTAACATGTTTAAGTCTTTGAGGTTTAAAATATACAGTAAACACTACCCTGAAAAAAATAACCCTTGAAGTGCCCCCCCCCATTTTCTGAATGTATGTTTTCATGCCTGTGTGTATGTGCATGTATAAAGTATAGAGAAAACATATTTGTTCTGGTGCTTATCCTCTATCTGTCTCTTTATCCATATATCCAATACTTCCTCTGTCTCACTGATATCATCCCAGTTCTCCATCACACAAATCGGTCTTTATAGACTGCACCTGAGGGAATTCAGAGAAGCTTTTCCATTGGCCAGTAAAAGATAATGAGACAACACTTGTCCGCAAAATTGTGCCTCAAATTAAAATGGATGAATTGGCCACAAATACAAAGACAATCCAGGAAACACTCTCTAAACAAAAATTGATTCATACGATTATAATCTCCTTAATGTTTTTTTCTCTGATGAAATATGCACTGCAGCTCCAGTGCGAGAGTTGAGCGGCCATCAACCATAAGTGTCACTGGTTGGATTACGGTAGATTCGCCCCAGTCCAGGACTCACCTCAGGGACTTCATAAAGCTCCTGACTCCTGTCCAGGCTCTCATTAGGCCCACACATCCCTTTGCCCTCTATCTGACAGCCCTTGGCAAGTGTCGTAGTAAATGTGTGTGTGTTGAATATCTAGATTTGTAAGGCCAAACCACGTGCATCGCAGCTCGGTGATGTCAACATAAACACACACATTAAGACACAGTGTGGTGCCTGGGATGATTTACAGTAGTGAGGACAGTCTCTGCGTGAAACATGTCAGTTCATAAGCATAATCCTCCCAAATTCTGCCAAATATTTATTCATCGCCATTACATGTTAGGGCAATGAGGCTCCAGGGAGCACAGGATATACAGTATGCAGTGTGGTGAAACAATGAGATGAGAGACTGAGTGGGACTAAAAGGCTTTGGCGCCTTGTGATTATTTTCCCAGACACAGAAATAGACATATCTTCCAGAGTAAAAGTTGATTTTTATAGTTTTTACAGTTATTCTTCCCAATTTATTTTTTTAATGCACTTAGCCCACCATTAAAATTCAAACCTCAGTATTGTAACTTGCTATCACTCTTAAATTAGCTGACAGACTGGAACCTAGAAAACAATTCAAAACTTATTTATTAAAGTTGCTGTTAAAATTTTGTTACATCAGTAAGATTTGTAAACACAATAGAAATATTACAATATGTGTGCCTGGTTGACAGGCTAAACACCAATTATTGCATGCATTCATTATTCATGTAAAAAACCTCAGATTCACAGGTTAAAAATACTGCAGACTGCTCTTTAAATTTTACTAAAATATACAAAATTAAACCCAACATTTCACAATTACGGTAAATCTGCAGCAGAAATCTAAATAATGTAACTCCTCCTATTTTCCCACTCAAGATATTGTAAAGCCATTCATTTGTGACAACAAACCATACAACCTCAAAAAGGCTCTGAAAATAAGAGCAAATAAATGACAACAAGAACTATGCTTTTAAAAAATGTAGGTATTTTGTCTTCCGGTGTCTTATCAAAACAGCATACACTGACCAAGCTGGATTTCTGAATTTTCAGCGTAAAAAAATTAAGAAAGTTGCATGATGCAGCTTTAAAAATAGAAGTTACAATATGCCACATTAATTCATCTTTGTCAATTCTGATATAGTATTCCTTTAATATGCCCAATTTATGAGAATTTATACCTAAACTATTTCTCCTCTACGCTTGTCAGGGTGGATGTCAGTTTAGAAGCAATGTCATTCACTTTGCCTTTTCATTATGCATTCAATTTTCTCTGTCTGTGAAAAGCCTCTTGTGTCTGATTAAATGGAGTGTATTTAGTGGAGATACTGGGCTTCACCCTGAAAATGACTGCTGACACTTTACAGACATTTACTAAACTCAGTGCTGGGAATGGAAGTGGAAAAAAAGACTAATCATGAATACATTTTCCCTCATCCTCGTGGCCAAGATATTCTATTTACAACACATTTCTTTGGGTCTTTATATTCAGTTAATGAGATTTCAAATAAATGTGAAGTGAACGGCATTTAAATTGCTATTCAGTCTGGAGGCATGGCACTGGAAAAGGGAGGGATTCCACCAGATGACGGAAGAGCTATTACCGGACCCGATGTGTTCGTTGAGAGCAGTTCTGGGAAATGCAATAAGCGCCAGGCGCTGGTGAGGACTGTTTGAGGGTTTCAGACTTTTAATCTGGTGAAGGTGTGGTGTGGAAAAGAAAAGAGGACAGCTGTGAAAGGATGCCAATACTAAAGGAGAGGAAGAGCTGTGTTAAAGAGTGAGTATCTTGTGTTTTTAATCATTCTGTCACACAAACCTACAGAATCCATTTTAATCCTTTTTAACAGATTTCTCCTGTGAATGTCCTATTGAATAAAGTGAGAACAAAAACCTTGTTGTATTCAGGAAGTAGAGTATCTAATCAATTCCAACATGTTGCACAATCTCGTCAAATTGAAATGAGTTAGAAGAGTAGCTAGTGCTAGTAAGCAATGGGGGACATTGGGGTTTAGTTTTATTTTGAGAATATGAAGCTCTGTTAGCTTCATGTTCTCAAAATAAAACTGGGTCTAACTTAAAAAAATAAAGAAAAAAATACCAATATTGTTCTAAATGATGACCCATCTAATATAAGTTTAAATACATTTTGGAATACTGAATATGCAATCATATATTTGGGTATAAACTGCACACTGTATTTGTAATGTAACACATGTTCACTATGTGCACTCTGTTACTATGTTACTTTAACATTAATCTCAAACCTTTAGCTTGTACTGACCACTTTTTCTCAACTTCCTTTCCATGACAAGACATGTAGTCCTCATAAAGTGTAGCGTACAAGAAGACACACACACATGCAACCCCATTTGACCTCTCTCTCAGCTGGGTGACAGAGACCACTACAGGAATGAATAGTGATGAGCCTAAGAGGATATCAAGGCTTCCGGAGGCTCCACAGACTCCATGAGACCTATAGAGTGAGTGAGAGACAGACAGAGAGAGAGGGATCAACTGTATGTGAGATCTGAAGGGCCAGGGGCTTCGGGGGCCCATCCACAGGGGACCTGCCAAATGCTGACAGCACCCTCCATGACACCCCATTAGATTTCAACAGGGACTGCAAGACTCAAAAAGTCAGAGTACTGTAGATTCCTGGATTCAGTGTCAGAGAAGACAATTTGTTTCCAGCATTATAAACATTTTAGAAGGAATCACATAGTCCAGTATATTTACTTTTCTACTGTAAAGCAAGCAGACAGTAAGTCCATAGCCCAATGATACTGCACAGATGCCACTGTAATGTAAATACATTTCACAAGGGCAATGTTTACTCCATTTTCTACATTTTTAGGGGAACACTATTGGTATATAAAATAAGGGAAGATGGAGAAGTCCATTATTTTTTAATATATCTTGTTTTGTATTATAATATGGCCACTTACATACTGTAAGCTGAAAAGAAGCTTTGCTGAATTGGTAAATTATTTCCGAGTTTGTCAGCAAGTTTCACCTTTGGTGACTTACAGAGCACTTAATAGGCTCGGATGTTGAGTCATCAGTACACTACATTAGAAAGTATGTACTTATTTAATAAAAAGTCACGTCCCCCCTGTATAGATAAAATTGCAGGAGAGATGTTGACTGCACCTCCCAAGGAGCATTTCAATGAGAAATATCAGGTCACCACCCTGAAATTCTGTTCAGCTAATGGCAAGTGGAAGCGTAATATTACGCTTCATTGAAACCTGATAAAAGCCTACATTTAGATTCAGATTTGCACCTCTGACTGGCTTATTCTCCATAGCAATGGCGGCTGACGTTCATGGGGATCATACGTATTTGTATGTTGATGAATACTGATGAGCATTAAAAGATAACCTAACTGGAATAACGAGCCAATATATTGTAAAGTATGTCATAATCTTTCATGAAGTGAATTATAGTGCATCTGGATGCAGCCTGTCATCCTATGCTACAGAGTACTTATTGTTCGTCTTCCTATGGATGTCTCAGCTGGCCCACCACTTGGTCCCTCCCCATTGAGGAGTCTGTCCATGTTCCACTGATGCCAGATGAAACCAATACCTATGGATTTCATGCAAGAAAATGTATTCTGACATCAGCCCATGACATCAAAATGACACAGCTGCCACAGTTGTGCTTCTAAAATTTCCTATCTGAATAGCACTCATAAATACTCACTAGACATTTTGACTTTTGGACAGCTGGTTTTCTAATGCAGCAACATTCTTTACGTAATGGTTTTAAGGGCTTTTGAACTTTTCTTCACAGTGGACGTCAGGAACCAGGTAGTGGCCTAATCCATCTTGTCAGGAATCCCACAGTGAAGGGAAAAACTAAATTATATAGGATTTGTCATAATCATTGCTACAAAGTTGTGGATGTTGTAATAGTGAGTCAACAGTTACTATTGTACACTTTTAAAAAGGTATGCAGAGTCTGTATGGGATGTTCACAGTTTGTATTGATCCACAGATTAGCTGCCATTGTTGACTTCTTGTGTTTACTTTTCATTGACACATTTTGCTCTTCATTCATGAACTTTCTCCAGCTGGTTTAGTTATGTATTCTTTTGGTTTGGTACAAAGTGTCCAACCTTTACATGGAATGCCATCCCTGCCTTCCAAAAATGATGTTCCCATACAACTAAACTGAATTCTCAATTATGTTTCGAGGGAAACATATTTTCTCCCGGATTAACTTTGTTTCAACACATCCTTGTACCAGGCGCACGTTGTAAAACCATCACAGTTTTAAACACGTGGTTAACGTGAACTGAAACCAAACTACTTGGTTAGGTTTAAGAAAAGATCATGGTTTGGGTCAAATTAAGTATGGTTGTTACGTAACCTTTATGCATATGTAAGTTAAGTATGTTACATACTTTGTTCATAAGTTAAAATAAGTCAACATTGACTTTTGGTTTGACACAGGACACAGCAGTCTCCTGTGTTAAAGTCCCGTGTTTGGGGCACCCGTATAGCTCAGTTCGTAGAGCGGGCGCCCATATATAGAGTTTTACTCCTCAATGCAGCTGGGCCAGGTTCGACTCCGACCTGCGGCCCTTTGCTGCATGTCATTCCCCCCTCTCTCTCCCCTTTCATGTCTTCAGCTTTCCTGTCAAAATAAAGGCTGAAAATGCCCAACATAATAAAAAAAAAAGAAACATCCGTCCACCCCAAACTTCTCCCTACATGGACTTGGTTAAAAAATGTATTTGTGATACGTCAAAAACAAACGGAATCCGGGAGAAAATACTTTACTACTTATATATTACTATACTCAGGAACAGCTGCGCTTTAAGGTTAGACTCTAACCCTAAAGAAAGAAAAAAAGAAAAGAAAATAACCCTCTAACCGTTAGAGGGTTAATTTTTACTTTTACAGTAAATAATTCCAGCATGCTAACATGTGCACAGTTACAATGCCAATATGCTGATGTTTAGCAGGTGTAATGTTTACCATGTTCAACATTTGCATGATATTTCAGTCTGGATCAAAGTGGTGTACCGACCAACATTGTCATACATAAAGCCAGGCTGTTAGTGTACAGCTAAACATACTGGATATGCACATGCAGTTTAATTTTATCTTGCCTTAGCTCTACATTCCTATTATTGTCTGTGGGTGTACCTACATTTTCAGATGAATATCCCTATTATCTGAACAACACACAATAGTTAGGAAGACAAACATGACATAGGCTTACAGAGCTAGAGCACATCTATTATTATTAGAGCTTCTGGCACAGATATTTTTGCATGTGTGTGGTAAAGTGAAGAATAGACCTAACACGTTCATCATCATGTAGCATGAGGTGACCTGGACTTGGATTGATTGTTGTGACTGAATATGATGAAAAAAAGAATTGAGAAAATGTAATTAAAATGTTACATTCCTTTTATTTTCATTTATTTCTGTCACAAATCCCTCCTCCTCATTTTTTTATTTTGCGCATTTCTTCTGTCCTTTTCCCTCTTCTCCTTCCCTCTCTCCTCCTCTCCTCTCCTCCAGCCTCCAGGGTCTTCCTGACAGCTGGTTTCACTGACATGTGTTTGCCAACAACAGGCTGGGAAACACTGATCACTCAATCGTCCGCTGTCCAAATATTTCAGACTGTTTCCATATCAGACCTGAATCATTGGAAACTCACAGCATCTCTTATTCATGGTTGCCATAAATTATTCTCCCTGATATGAGCTCCAGTCACGTAAGGCAAAGCTGGAGACTGTGGCACACTTTGACAGATATGTAAAGATGGATTGAGACGGAGAGAAAGAGACAAAGAGAGAGAAATAAATAGATAGACAGTGAGGGTCAAAGAAAGTGATTAGCTCAACGGACATGACGTGGAAACAGCAGAGGCAGCTGAAAAGCAATGGAACAATTCCATGTAGATGCTTCACCATCTAGACAGGCAAAGTGTTAAATGGTATGGTGAGTGTTTTCTGAGGTTCACACTTCATGTGTATTCAGTAGGACATACTGTATGAATGAGCAGGTAGACATTTCAGTGTGTTGTTCAATGTACACTTAAATGGGACACTTGAACCAAAAATAAAAAAAATCTAAAGATGCTCTATGATGCTCTGCATGATCTTCCGGCCTGTGTTTTTTTCTAATTGTGTGTGTAGTGTGCTTTCTATTCTCACACAACAAAACATTAATAACATTGTTCAACACTTATATTGTGAATAGTTTTTATTTTTGAGAAAATGTTCAAATCTGAAAACAGACATTAGTGGAACATTTTGAGCGACTTTTATGTTTTGAATACAGAACAAATTGTTTTACTTCATTAATAATGAACAACAAAGTTCTTCACTCCCAGAAATGCTGAGGAAAGCCGGGGGCTGACACAAGTCAGTTTCCTTCTGCTGTGCATCATTAAAAGTATTACATACTTATTTGCAAGTGCTGACAATTTCATCTGCTAATTTTGGTTGAGAGATCCCTGTTAAAAGGTTAATGTGTGCAGACTTCCGATGCAAGAATAAAAAGAGCTGAAGTCCATAAGCTGGAGGGAGGGTCTAGACTCTATGTATCTCATGCTCTTCTCTCCTAGAAGTTAAGGATCAGCACTATTTGTGTTAGCAGCCTTTGCAGTTTTTTGTTTTTTTTTAGTTATATTTGTAACCAAAAAACAAAACAAAGTAATATAACCAGTAATAAACTGTATAGCGGCAAATGTGCTAGTTTGATCCCAATTAAGTAGCTCCAATGGAAACAATACATTTTAATGACAAGTTTGGGTTTTAATGGAATGCAAATTTTAAGATTCAAAGCAAATTTGAGTTAGTGCAAACAACTCTAAAATGTACTCCAAAAAATACAAGGATGGAAAAAGAAAGTATTACATTTACATAAAAGTAATTTATAATCTATAGTAAGATGAAAACTAGAATTGTTTCAGGTATCACTGTACCCCCACCCTCAATACAAATATAAAAGCTCCACCAGATGAGCAAAATTCAATTTAGCATCAATAGCATCTTTAAATGTATATAATTGCAAGATTTAAATGGTTAAATGGTTTACTGGCCAAAGAAAATGTAAGCCCCTTCCAAAACAGTGCAACTATTTGTATAACTCTAATTGCATATTTCCCATGGTTATCGTTTATCCCTCACACACTGCAAGCTGGTACAGACACACACCTCCTCGGTATACTCCTATTCATCAGAATCATCATTGTGTGAGGAAATGCCATTACATTTTATTACCAGTTCTATTCAAAGAAGATCACACACCCATACTGTAAACGCATTCAAGGTTATGTTCGTATACAAGCAGTGGTGCTGGTGCTGTAGGTGTGTTGGGGAGGCAGGTCAGCTCCATAATAAATCAGCTCCCTGGTTGGTTTTGTGTTGTGTATTATTGTTGAACCCACCACAGCTCAACACTTAAAGTCTCTGATCCATGAAGAGTGCCGGTGTGTGTCACAGTGATGGATATAGTCATTACGATGCCCTCCTTGTCTCTGTATCTGTCCTTCTGTACTGTGGCTTGTTGTACTTTTACTTCACATATTCTGTAGAACTTCCTCTGTGTAACAAATAAAGCATGTATAGAAGCTGGCTCGGTTAGGTGTACCATTGATTTTAGAAATACACGATGAATAAAGGTAGAATCTATTTTGTGTGTGCATGGGCTTAAACGGAAGATAATAAAGACAGGGAAAGAGAGTTACTGTACATGTGCATTAGTTTATCATTTACATTTAAATGTATGGCTTTTAAATTCATTTAATTGATTAAAAAGTTTAACATGGGTTTCAAATTGTTCTATAGATGATAAGTAAAAAGCATTTTTCTATTGTTTTTTAAATTGTCAATACAATTCATATAAAACTATGTACTATTCCAGCTTAATACTTTTTGTTCATTCTTGATGGAAGAATTTTTTTTTTTTAATTGGTCACAAGTAGTTTTATTTATAAAAAGAAATATCATAAAGCTTGACTACTTTCAGGTGGACTGCATTATTTTAGAATTGTTTTACAAAACAGTCCTTCAGAGCGCAGTGTCCTTTGGCTTAGTCTGCGTATTTGGGAACATGCGCAAACAAGACCAAGATAAATTTGAGCATTTGGTAAAGACAGCGAGCAAAATTATTGCATGTAGTCAGATGTTAGTCACTCAGCTATGGTCAGATCTTATTGTGAGTAAGGCTGAGCAGATACTTAAGGATCCTACCCACCCCTTATATAGGAGGTTCCAACTCAGCAATTGTGGCAACAGTAGGCTGCTGCAAAGGTCCAAAAGGTTTAGCGTGTCATTTGTCCCCTCTGCTATTAGACTTTTTAATGAAAGACACAAGACAAGATAATGAATTGTATTGTCCACTCTTGCAACACTGTGTTTTTCTTTTATTATTTTTAATTAATTTGGAATGTTGCCTTAGGCCTATGTGTTAAAGCCTGCTACTGATTGATTGATTGACTGAAGTATAAGTGGGGGAAGGCTGTGAGTTGTGTTCATCCCTAACTATGTATTCCTAAATGTTATTTTGTGTGTGTGTGTGTGTGTGTGTGTGTGTGTGTGTGTGTGTGTGTGTGTGTGTGTGTGTGTGTGTGTGTGTGTGTGTGTGTGTGTGTAGGGGGGTGGGGGGTCTACTTATATGCCTGTGTGTCTTAAATGTGATGCACTTTGACCAAACAAATTTCCCAACTCTGGGATAATAATAAAGTTTACTTTGATAATATAATACATACATTCTAAAGCATCTGGGTACTGCAAGTTTTTAGCAAATGTGCATTTGTTGGGAACTATTTTCAGCTGTGGAGTGTGGATTATTTAAAAAATAACTACAAAGCCCAATCAAGGAACATATTAACAATGGTGTGGCTAATTTATGTGTCTTTTAGTGTGGTATAACAAATAAACAGTAAAGCCTAAAGCAAAAATGTTGCAACATTTCAATGACATTTTCTATGATTCAGATGTCGGCATCAGCTTTCACATTTCGTTCACAGCCCCGGTGTATCTGTAGATTGCCTGCCTAACCTCACAACAGACTGCTGTTTGAACTTTCACACCACAGCAAGTAGGAATACCACATCAGAAGGTGTCAAACCACCTCAATTTACCCCCTGAAGGCCTTCAAGTGATCTCACAGTTTCCTGGGTGTTGTGGTGCATTTATTGTCTAACACATTGGGAGTCCTGTGAATTAGTTTTCCGTCTATTACACTGAGAAGGAGAAGGGCCTAGTAGACAGTGATTTGAAGAGTTGTATTGACCAAGAGGCACTCCACTGCTAATGATCTCTATAGGGAGACAGACACAAACACACATAGCCACACACATAGACCTCAATCCAGGGAGTCTTCGAGTAGCCAACGATTACGATTGATCTCAAATACTCTGCGGCCATACATATCAGGAAAGATGTCTCCAGACATATCACTGTTCCTTTTAAGGCTGTATGATACTATACAAAAATCCATGTGATCCATATTTAGGAAAGCAGCATTACAGAGGCTCTCAGAGGAGGTGGTGTGTGCCCCCAAAAATCTCTACATGCATCAAACAAAGGCTGAGAAACTAAAGCAGGGAGAGAATATCTGTAGTGCTGGAGTTGGGCCAAAGCCAAACATGGAACTAAAACAAAGAACCAAACATGGAATGCACATGGAAAATTTGTTTTATTTATTTTTCAGCATATATTTTATAAATGAAATTCAGTTTTTTCACTCATTTTTTTTTTTCACTCACAACTTGATATTTTACAATTAATTGTGATAATGTTTAAAATGGTAAGGGTAAAACTGATCTTTATCTGGTGTTCTTCAGATAACCATGATAAAAAAAGTAATTAGTTCGTAGCATTTGTATGGAAAATGTGCAGTGGCTACAGGACATAATTCCAAGCAAAATTGCTGTTTTCTTGGGCTGAAAATAGGTTTCCTTTCCAGCTTTCTTTGTTTCTCTTTTATTCTAGATTCGTAATTAAATGCAAGACCACTACATTAAAGAAACCCATGAGACAATGGTGTTAAATGACAAACAAAGAATAAAGTATAACAGGAAACAGCCAATAACAGATACATTTCCTCAAAAGAAATGAAATGTACTGGCATCAGTAAGGGCACTTTACAGTAAAACCAACAGCTTTTTTTAATCAATCCTCTTTTAATTAAAATAAATCAAAGTATGATACACGATTTGGAGACACATATCGTGAACAAAAACCAAATGCTACTTTACACGCGGAAATCCAGCACTGCTGTTTTTGACATTTGAGATTATGCAGCACGGAACAAAATACCAAGGAGTGAGCGAGTAATATCTTTTATTCCATTTCATAATACGGTGGGCTTCATTCCCATATGTATGCAGTGGAGTTTTTAATTGAAAATGGAAATTTCTCTACTTAAGTCCTGATTATCATAGCAGGTGGAGAGCAATTAAAATAAATGAATGGTGATGTGCCTGTGTCCATGCATTACAAAACGCTGGGGGTGTCTTAACACACATTTATACACACCCACATCTTAGATTCTCTCATCACAGATTTAATTTAACATTTGGCCTACATTCAAAGGAAAAAGAAGGAGGTATGTGTGTGCGTGATTGGTGTGTCTGTGTGTGTGTGTGTGTGTGTGTGTGTGTGTGTGTGTGTGTGTGTGTGCGTGTGTGCGCGCCTGTGCACATCTGTGTGTCCTGGGTAAGAAAAAGATGGTTTACATTCGGCTTTTGAATATCGAACAGCTGAGAATGCAGGACCCAGAGCAAGTGTTGTGTGGAGCATCTGTCATCTGCCACATGGAAAACTGAAACACTCACATTGTACATCATCATCATCATCGTCATCATCATCATCATCATCATCATCAGACAGACACATACATACAGTAAACACACACCCATACACACACACTGAGAGGATGACAGGACGTAGGAGAGTCCCAACAGGGAAGAGGAGACATCTGAGAGATGACTACTTTTCTCATGTGGCCAGAATCTTATAAAAGCCTTATAAAATGAAATGTTTACTTCCACTGAATATAACACAGATGTAGTTTGAAGTCAAATGGAGATTTAACAACTTTACGCAGTGATCGCTGATATGCGTACGTTCCACAACATTAACGACATGTTATGAACCACGACCGTAACATTCTCTGATTTAGATTTGAGGACCAACGTTCCTATTGGACATATTAGTGTCATGTCTAGCTCCCATAGTTAAGAAAATCTTTTCTGTCCTTTTTATTAGTTCTGTTCTTTTCGTCACTTCCTGTTTTATCGTCACGTTTCAGATCTGTTTACTTCCTGATCTTTGTCTGCCTTCCCGCCGTGCGTGATTACCTTCCTCCGCCCTAATGTGTTTCAACCGTGTCTCGTTGTCTCCCCCATCGTTGTGTATTTAACCCCACCTGTGCCTTCCCTCATTGCAAGATCGTCTTGTTCCCCGGTGACGGCATTTGAGCAATTGTTCCTTGTATTCCTAGTAGCTCCTTGTTTTGACCTCTGCCTGTTTTTGGACTACCTCACTGCCTTGTGTTTCTAATGCCATCGCCTGTAAGTTTAGCTTGTGAGCAGTAAACCTGTTTTATTGGAAATTTTCAGTGAGTGGTGCATCTGTGAGTCCATTTCCCAGTGTGTGATAATTAGAGGGCAATAAACAACCTATATTGTTGTTTGGTTTGGAGGACTTGTTGTGTTTTCACCTTGAAGTAGCCCAGTATATATGCAATTTTAATTTTATCTTGAAATCTACAATTTCCTATGAGTTTAAGATGTATCAATACCTCAAAAATGTGGTAAACTCCCTTATGCAAATGAATAGAATGGTCAGCTTGGTTAAATCAACCTGTGCTAACAGGGCTTGTTACATATATACATGCACACAGTTCTCCCATTACATTGCGGAACAGAGGTGTCTGAATGCAATACTCCTCAAGTCACTGTTTATGACTATACTCCCACGACACAGAACTCGCCGCCATCGTCGCCAGTTTTGGACGAGACGTACGAGACTCGGTCGGACCTCTACGGGAACTTCAGGCTTCTGATTGGCCAACATAGCTTAACGGTTAGGGTTATATCGCCACCTGTTGGTTTGGCATGCGCTTGACAGCACCTGATAGCGTGCTTTTACGTTTTCATGTGGACAGACATTTTTTTAAACCTTGCTTGTGTGGACAAGATTTATTTATTTTTTAATCAAAGGAGGAAAAACTCAAAAATACCCGTCTATGTGTGGACTAGGCCTTAAATTGCACGTAGGTGTACAAAAAATCTGGCTGTGGTTTTGAAGCATATACTTGTAAAAAGTATCCCTTCACCGCAAAAAGGAAAGCATGGGAGGCTTGATTCATCTAGACGATGGAGTCAGTAACATAGAGGTTGGTTGTCTTGTGATTGGAGCATGTCTTGTTGATATCATTATACCTCTTAAGTAGATGCCAGCTGCTGAGAATTAACTTTAGATGATTCTCTAAAAATAGCCATAATGCATCACTGCTCCATGTCTTTACAAAATGTCTGATCAGATAAGTTGAGTTTGATTTCATAGGATAAATTTGCGTGTGCCAATATGTGTTCTGTCAGGAACACATCTGGTGTTCTGTCATGAAACCAGACTAGTTGGACTTAGGAGGGGGCAGAGAGTGGGATAACACAAGGGAAGTTGCTAAAGAAAGAAAGGGCCAAAATGACAAAGAGGCACAAGAGAACAAAACTAAGAGCAAAGGGAATGTAGTGGAGTCAGAAAGAGATCTCAGAGGTGTGTTTGACAGGAAACACAGCCATGGTGTCTTGCTATGCCCCAGTTGGGTGTCGTCTTCAACTTCAGCCCCCGCTGATGGATGATGAGACACCAGTGGGAGCCGAATGGTGTGGCGGGGATGGTAATTGGAACCGATGTCTGGAGCAGCCTCCTTTGCCATAAATTAAAACAGGACGGCAAGGATTGAATAGCACAACTTTGTGTGTGTGTGTGTGTGTGTGTGTGTGTGCTTTTATACTTCTATCTTTGTGAGAACCAATTTGAGATTTAGACATTAGGAGTGGAGACATCCTGGTGATGTGAGATACTTCTTGTTGAAGGAGTCATAGGGCTTTGTAGGAGGCAAAGGTTAAACATTGTATAATTTTAATTAATACATCTTACATTCTTAATGTTTTTGTTGTTTTGGTTTTCCTTTAGTGGATTTTTTATGGGGTAATTCTGCCCTGTTTTCACCCTGCTTTTTTATCTATATATCACATACATGTATCAAGGAGTAAGTGTAGTCTGTATTGTGTCGTTTTATCTTCTGGATTTTCTATTTAAGTTTTTTGGAGAGTAATTTTTCTTTGTAAGTTCTGTAAAATCTTCCCTTAACTTGATATTGGATAAGTCACTGCTTAACTGTGTTTTACTATGTGTAACTTCATGGTTTGCATTAGCATTTAGGTAATGCACGTCGAGGGGAATTATAGTGTGAATGGAGTTAAAGACTGTCCTCACAAGTAAGAACACACAAATGTATGTGTGTTTGTATGTTGTGTGTGTGTGTGTGTGTGTGTGTGTGTCTGTGTGTGTGTGTGTGTGTGAGGGTGGGATATAGCGTAGCCGTGTGAACGATAACAGTCCATGTGTATGGATTTTTGCGTGCTTGTCCATGCATGACTATCCAAGTGCATTGACTAGCATGTGTCTGGAATCTCATATTGCATCCAGATGTCACGGCAAATCAATTTGAGTCAAAGACAGTCAAACGTGTTTCATAAGGCTCACAAACCCACGGCAGGTGCGGCCCCTTCCACAGCTTTCAACAATGTGCTGGGTGGTTGGTAAAAAGAGTGGAAAAATGAATGGACACAGTTATGATGAGTGAAATATCAGCCTTATATTAAATATGGGATATCAGCTATGATCAGCATACCACCTCTGATATAATCACAAACCACAATCGTATTCCAATATTACATTTACTCTAAATGTATAATACTGATAAGTCTTAACATCTGTTGTAGGGTCGTAATATCAAAAGACAATAGGATGTCATTGAAGTTTTCCATATATCCTGCCTGTCAAATGCAGCCCCCTCCTTCTGAATACCTTCACTCACAAATAAACCATGTGTTATATTAACCTCTGACAAGTCTGCTGTGGACATATAATCACAAAATAAAAGATAAAGCAACATACAAAATACTAAATGTGACTTTGCACTGCTTGGATCAACTCTAAATGAGAGGTGAATGAAGGTTGAATTTGATGATGACGATACTATCTTTATTGTTAGACTCGAGGTCCATTTAAAAACATACAACACAATAAAAGGACAGACTAAAAAGGACAGAAATAAATTAAAGAAGACAGCTATACCAGTGTTCCCACATAGGTGACTGGTATCGCAGACCACTGATCCTAGGATCAGACAGTTGTTATGTGAGTGCAACGTTAAAACAAACCAATTCACACTACTTTCAGATTTGATTTAAGTGTTTGTTTTAATCTCGTAACATTGTTAAATCACCAGTAACATTCTGTGACTTTCAAGCCAAGCCTGACATATTAGATTATTGTTTGAATGCATTGACCAGGATGTAGTCAATCTCATAATGTGCACATTTAATTGATAAATCTAGTTAAAATGTAGTGATTAAGTAGAACGAGTGATCAGTCATTCTTTACAAAGAACACACAAAAAAGAAGAAAATACTTTCTGACACTTAAGGTACAAGAGGTATGTATATTTTTAATTGTTATTACAATAATTGTTATCGGGGACCTTTAATTTGATTCAAAATGTTTGAATAGTATTAAGTTCCAAGGCAGGAAGGCATCATCGAGTATGTCTGTCACCTGTTTGTTTGCTGCTTTGATGCAAACATTTATCTCAAATATTACTACACTTAAATTCCTTAAAATTTCATTTACTTCATTGTTATCTGGCGGATCACTTGGACAAAGATAGCGGTCTTAAATAACGACAGTTGTTTCCTTCAGAGGAGTTCATGGGAAAGTCTCATAAAAAAAGTTCTATATGATTGGAGATGTTTGATGTATTGGTGATTTATGGTCCATGTTCTAGCTTACCTCTCAATCAAACTCATGTGTGACGGTCACACTCCCCAAGGTCCTTGTTACCAGCATGATCCCATGACAAAATACAAACTGGACACACTTGCGCATACACATACTTGCTTATGGAGGTATACTATACAATCCATGTATGACATATTTCTAAAAAAATATCTGCAACTGTAATAGTTTCGAAATGCCAAATATATACCACCAGTGTTGAATCATCTGTCATTCCAGCACAGCATTATCCATTATCCCAAACTGATATGACAAATTGTCTTTAGCAAAGGGGGTTGAGTGAGAATTGCGAGTATAGAAGGGAAAGGTCTCCACTGGAGAGAGGAAGAGAGATGGAGAAGGATACTCTGTCATCTGTCTGGTTTTGCATCATGCTGGAGAGAAAATGTACTTCGGGTGCACAAAGAAAACACAATAAATTACTCTCTGTGCTCCTCATTCATAACACAGGATTATCATCCCCAAATCATACATCACATGGAGAGTCTTTTGCATTTTGCACACACATACAGCCATATGGAAATAGGCAGAACTATAGAAAACATGCACATTCACACAGACACACAAAGTACTAAATGACGGCAAAATGCCATTAATCCACTCTGCGACTGGGAACAGGTCCAAAAGTGCCTACTATAGGTGCCTGATGTTTTTATGTGAGGCATGTAGCAATCATGTATACTAATATGAGTATAACTCTGTCATCTGTAAATGCACCTCTGAGGGCTATAACTGTAGACATTAAGGTAAAAGCAACATATTCTTATGTTGCCTTATACTTATATTATTTTTAAATAAAAAAAACAACAATAAATGTTTGATTTAGCTCTACAAGTATTTCTCTTTTCTAGGTATGCACTTAATAATACAGTAATACATAGCAAATTCAAAATGTCCATCCATATGAAAATGTGGATGAAACCTAAATGCTGAGCACTAACAACAATGCTAGCAGCGTAGAGGTGGTTGGCTTACTCTACAAATAAGGTATACTGTAGCTGTGGCACCTATCCCACAACAGCACATTGTCCCTTATTCAAACCTCTGCCATGATAATGAAACACCCTCCCACAATTCCTAACAGAAAAAGAAAGAGGGAACTCCAACCTAGCTTCAGTTTGTACCTTTGAGTTACAGAGTCATACCCAGAAATCTCTGACAAACCTTTTGCGTTATCTAACATTTGCAGTTGTTCTGAAATAAATTCCAGCCTATTTCTCATGCAAAGAATGTTTCAAAATGTCTTGAATTGTACAAAACAAGCAAAGACATGTCATTTCTGGCTACCTGGCTGCAACTTAAAAATAAAAATAAAAATAATAAATATAATATTTTTTTTGTGCAGCTGATGGAATATTTTTTTGTATCCACATTATAAAATGGGTCTTTGAGGATTCTGAAAATACCTTCAGAGCAGCAGAAATTATTACTGAATAACTTTCTAGGTTTTTCCAGAATGAACAAGGACTAACAGGGGCTAAGCTACAAACCCCAACAACCCAGAATCACTGCATAGGACTTACTTTATCCATTCCCTCTTGAATGACGCATGATGTTTTATTATCAACAGGCACTCTGCATCTTTTGTTCTCAAAGCAGACTCTAAAATACGTCAACTGACTTCCTCCCTCGCTCCTGTCATAATTAATACGGCCACTAGAGGGATTTGTCACTTGAAGGCAAACATGGTTGTGGGTCAACTGAAACAACGTTCCTTTTTAGGACAGTCTCTCAAGCCCCATGCAGGCTGTGACACAAGTTGTTGCTGTGGGCCACCCGTGACTTCAAGTCTAAAAATTTATGTATTTTTACTTCAAAATTCAGAACAACAATGGACTTTGAAAGAATAATGGCCAACTGATAAATATACTCTCAACCTAGATTACATCTAACATGAGCGAGTCAACTTCACCTTTAAAGAATTTGACCATCTTTCAATTCTTGTGAGCACATTTGGTCTTTATAATCCACGTTAATGCCTGCATGCACGGATGCAATCCCACAGAGCCATTAATAAGTTGGGAAGGTAGTGTACAGTAGGTTTATCAAAGCTTTTTCACTGAAACAGCTGCCTGCTGCTGCTGACAATTAGTCTGGTGAGAGCTGTGACACAAACCAGACAACAAAGTATGGGCAGTAAGGGTAAGGGTTAGGGTAATCAAAACAATGAGTTTAGTGATGCTAAAATACTCTGTCGAGCTGAGGGAGTTCATTACAAGTGATCTCTACATTAATTAGTTTAGAAATATTGATTAGAGCCGTCTAGATGATCATTCCGTGTAGTGCTACTGTCAAACAGAGAGAATTGACTCGAAAAACATGATCCAGCGATTTTAGTGTTAGTTTTTATTGGCAGTGTATGAAGCAGTGTCATTAAATTACATATTTTATAACTGTCTATGTAGTTGTTCCTTTGAGTAAAACACATTGGAATGAACTTCAATGCTTCAACTGCTGGCCATATAATTTGATGACAACAATATGTTAGTTAGTTAGTTAGTTAGTTAGTTATGTTTTATTTCTGTCATGCCAAACATTTTGGCCCATCCCACATGGGATTACAAGACACCACAAATTTACGTATTTAACAAACATCTTCCTGTCGCATATACAAATCATTCGGAGAAATACATGAATACAATATATACATATACACATATACACATACACATGTGTATATACACGTACAGATATGTATGTATATGTATATATGATAACAAGCACAAGCCTATTCAACAGTTCATATTCAACTATGGCCAATCGCAGTCATCATAATGTCCATTAAGTGTCACTGTGTTAAATAAAATAGGACAATGACATATTTGATACTGAAACAAAAACCTTGCAACTCCAATGTGAACATTCAGGAAGCAACAAACGCAGACATGAATCAATTTCAAGCACCAGGTCCACGATCACAAGAACAAACATCTTTACAACTGGGTCCTACCTGTATATAATACCTTCACTTCCCATGTTTACCTTACTCTGTGATACCTCATGAAAGACAAGCATTATTCCCCTCGTCACACCCTTTATTCCTTACCCTTTCCCGTGGCCTCTCTCATGGACATAGGACGTGTCAACAGAAGATGGTGCCGTATTGTCTCGTGAATGTGATGATGATGATGATGATAGTAAATCATGCAGTCGCACACCTGTAACACATCATTCTCAACGTGCCATCTGACCACCTGCTCTCACACTAATTTACAATCCATCCGCTCCCTCCGCCACCACCCCCAATTCACACAGAGGCTAACTCATATAAACCTTCATCAGCGGTTGAGTAAAGGTGTGAGAGGAGACGGTCACATGTGGTTTGGGGCTACTGTTGTGATTGCTGCAGACACAGTGTCTACCTTGGTGTAAATACTGGCTACTTTGGTTCGGGAAATTAGTACAAAAGCAAGAAAAATTTGGTAAAACAATGACCGGAATGTGTGAGACACAAGACAGGATCAATAAAAAACGTTTAAAGCCAGAGTGTTCGATCAAACACAGCCAGTCCACTTCTTTCTTTTTTTCCATCTGCCCTCTTCCACTCTTCAGTCTTTCTTCTTTGGGGTGGCTTTATCTTTCATCTGTGCTCTATATCTGAGAATTGTACAGTAGCTACTGGAGCAGCACTTCATATACACCTGCTGTTGCTGTGTGTGTTTGTGCATTGATGTATCAATGTTTTTTTAGTACAGCCACACTTGTCATCTCTGTGTATCTCCATGGGTGGATGTTTGATGTTGAACTTTGGCCCTCTCCATCTTTGTTCTGCTTTCTCCCATGTCACAAAGACATCTATCTGTGTGTTCCATCTATGTTTTGTATCTGCGCTTCACAGTTTGCTTGATGTTGGTACAGACCGACAATACAAGCTTCTGATTGTGTAACTTCATTGTCATCCAGTGACTTACTATTAAGCAGTGACTAACAAATGTCCCTGAATAATGTATTCTCTAATGCAGGGGTCAGCAATCTCTTTAATATCAACTGCCATTTTTAAATTTTCTTGTTAATCAGTGTGCCATATCATCATTAGGCCTGCCATCATCTACCGAGCCCGCTCAGGCAGCGTTATTTTTTCCTTTGAGCCACATTCTATGAAGAAGGCAATGAGTACTAGCCAATCAGAGACAAAGTTGGACCGGTCTTCGCTGAATGTGGATGGGGAAAAAGTCAATCAAACTACCGTAAATAACAGGCTGCGCTCCTGCCAATAGCTGTGAAAGAGGTCATATGGCATGCGGATTGGAACATTTCCAAAAAACTCTCTTGCACGCATGCCTAAGGTTGCTGACCCCTATTCTAATGTATTGGATTATGGCTTTTTGCTTTTGTTAAGTGGCATGAGTTGATGTATAACCTGATAATGTGTGTAAATATTACCAGACAACAACTCAGTGAAGAGTCCTTGTGCAAAATCCTACAGGGGTGCCGTTCTGTGTTTAACTTTAAATCAACCTTATGTTACTATTTTACCATAAAAACAAACAAATGATTCTGTGTAGAAGTCCTTGTTATGGTATTCATAGCAACAAACATTAAAGGGACTGTATACAAGCGGATATTTTTATCAACAGCTACGTGGCAGGGACTTGGGTATGCCTATGTGTGGCTCTGGTTAAACCCCTACATGACTCTAAGTTGGCTTAGATTGATTTCACCATTAAATGATCGTCAGAAATAAGCCAGATGCTGCTGCATTAAGCTTTTGGTATTTTGCCTGGAAGCCAATTCTTAAAAATCAAAGCTTTAAAGTATTAAAGTTGAACTGAAATTAACACTCATTTTTGCTAAGAAATCAGTGTCCTTGGTGTGTTTGTTTTGACGTGTGTACTTGTTGTACACACATCAAAACAAACGCGTCAAAGATTCAATGAGCAAAACAAAATCTTTTTGTAGGATCTTTGGCATCACAAAGAAAGTTGATAGTGTGTCTCCTAGCAACACCGTCCCTTATAAGTTATCATCATCTTAGGGTTAGGGTATAATAATAGCTGTTATCATACTAGTTTAGTTTAGTTTTGTTTAAAAAGTGAGGAGAAATTCACTTTGACCTAATATCCTTGGCTAACAGTTACAAACTTAACAACATTTGCTTTCATGAGCTATCAGCTGTCTACAGTTGCTTACATCCTTCACCCTTATCACCCTCATTTTCTCTCATGCTACCATTTCTCTATTCTCCACCTCTATTTGTATATCTCCTTTTATCCTGCCTTCTTTTCTTTTTTTCCAATGACTAGACATGATAGTTTATCAGTGGATGAGATGAACAGTCTGGGACAGTAATATAGATGGTGGCTTTGACCTGTAGAGACTCCTCAAACTCGTTCCAAATCAATCTACCGTTCCAACACTGACACCCAGATGTCCATTTTTCTTCCCTCTCTCTATCCCCTCCCTATCTCTTGCCAATCTCCATTCATCAGTCTTTCTATCCCCATCCTCTCCTCTCATCTTTTCTGGCAGAATTACTAGTCAGACTTTCTTGACAGTGAGAAAAAAGTTTGCCTTTGTGTGCAGTACTTACAAGAATGAATTGGACTTTCAAAAGAAGTTTGCCCTGAAACCTTTTGTCCCGTGGCTCTCATGCAGTATTCATTTTCTCGATGAACTTTCCTTGGCTTTGTTTTAGTTTTTTCACTAACTAATCAGGGACACAGTTAAGAACATTAAGGCATTAGCAAAACAGTGTGACTCACACCTCCCGCTTCTTTGCTGAGTGTGTGTTTGTGTGTGTGCGTGTGTGTGTGTGTGTGTGTGTGTGTGTGCGTAGGAACGGGGAAGAGGGGAGGGGAAACATGCTTTTTTTTCCCTCTTTTGCATCATCAAAACCTGTAAAGGCTACAGTTAAACCCATACTTATCATTGGATTATGTGAATACCCAATACATTTATCAGTTTTGATAATATAGGCTGTTGATATTATATTCATCCTATTTTCAACAAATCCTTTGAAAAGACCAACATAAATGATTGCCTGTGTAGTCAAAGCTTTGGCCTTGCTTTATTTCTGTATTGATTTATTTATTCATCAAACAGGAATGAGTTTTACCATGATAGCTCCTTCCTGTTTGCGTAGCATTTGCTAAAAACCAATGTCCAGCTGTTTTAGGAAATCTATAGCCTTTTTAAAAAAATGATTACATGTGTGACATGTTTTTTGAGATGTAGCCTACATATTCAGTAGGAACCAATGGGCTAGGATCTGAGAGCCACAGACAGGTTAGAGAAGTCAGGAAGTATTGAGAGATAGACTTTGTTAACAGAATAAGAATTTGTTAACAATAAGAAAAATAAAGCCTAGAATAATGCCAGACTTATTTTTTGATACAAAATGTACAGTGCAAATGTAGTTATGTTATCTTTCTATGTTATGTTTCTCTCATTAAAGTGTTCTTGTTGGAGTAGAATATATTCTGGAATGTTCTTTTAATTTACCTTTAAAAAATTTACTGTGTGTTCACTAGGTGAAGTTTAGAGGCAATGCAATTGCATACAAAATCATTGGAAAGACGTAGTTAGATGCAAATTTGCCTGGGACTGCACAATCTGACCCGAAGACAAAACAAACAAAACAAACATCCATCCATCCATTTTCGTCCGCTTATCCGGTGTCGGGTCGCGGGGGGAGAAGCTCCAGCAGGGGACCCCAAACTTCCTTTTCCTGAGCCACATTAACCGGCTCCGACTGGGCGATCCCGAGGCGCTCCCAGGCCAGGTTGGAGATATAATCCCTCCACCTAGTCCTGGGTCTTCCCCGAGGCCTCCTCCCAGCTGGACATGCCTGGAACACCTCCCTAGGGAGGCGCCCAGGGGGCATCCTTACCAGATGCCCGAACCACCTCAACAGGCTCCTTTCGACGCAAAGGAGCAGTGGCTCTACTCCGAGCTCCTCACGGATGACTGAGCTTCTCACCCTATCTCTAAGGGAGACGCCAGCCACCCTCCTGAGGAAACCCATTTCGGCCGCTTGTACCCTGGATCTCGTTCTTTCGGTCATAACCCAGCCTTCATGACCATAGGTGAGGGTAGGAACGAAAACTGACCGGTAGATCGAGAGCTTTGCCTTCTGGCTCAGCTCTCTTTTCGTCACAACGGTGCGATAAATTGAATGTAATACCACACCCGCTGCGCCGATTCTCCGACCAATCTCCCGCTCCATTGTCCCCTCACTTGCGAACAAAACCCCAAGGTACTTGAACTCCTTCACTTGGGGTAAGGACTCATTCTCTTCCTGGAGTAGGCACTCCATTGGTTTCCTGCTGAGAACCATGGCCTCAGATTCAGAGGTGCTGATCCTCATCCCAGCCGCTTCACACTCGGCTTCGAACCGATCCAGTGAGTGCTGAAGGTCACAGGCCGATGATGCCATCAGGACCACAAAGAGCAGCGATGAGATCCCCAGCCCACCGAACTGCAACCCCTCCCCACCCCGACTATGCCTTGATATCCTGTCCATAAATATTACAAACAGGATTAGTGACAGAGCGCAGCCCTGGCGGAGGCCAACCCTCACCTGAAACGAATCCGACTTACTGCCGAGAACCCGGACACAGCTCTCACTTTGGTCGTACAGAGATTGGATGGCCCTGAGAAGAGACCCCCTCACCCCATACTCCCGCAGCACCTCCCACAGTATCTCCCGGGGGACCCGGTCATACGCCTTTTCCAGATCCACAAAACACATGTAGACCGGTTGGGCATACTCCTGGGCTCCCTCCAGGATCCTTGCAAGAGTGAAGAGCTGGTCCGTTGTTCCAGGACGGAATCCGCATTGTTCCTCTTCAACCCAAGGTTCGACTATCGGCCGAACCCTCCTTTCCAGCACCTTGGAGTAGACTTTACCAGGGAGGCTGAGAAGTGTGATACCCCTGTAATTGGCACACACCCTCTGGTCCCCCTTTTTAAAAAGGGGAACCACCACCCCGGTCTGCCACTCCTTTGGCACTGTCCCAGACTTCCACGCAATGTTGAAGAGGCGTGTCAACCAGGACAGCCCCTCCACACCCAGAGCATTGAGCGTTTCTGGACGGATCTCATCAATCCCTGGGGCTTTGCCACTGTGGCGTTGTTTGACTACATCAGTGACTTCCGCCTGGGAAATTGACAATGATCCCCCATCAGCCTCCAGCTCTGCCTCTAACATAGAGGGCGTATTAGTCGGATTCAGGAGTTCCTCAAAGTGCTCCTTCCACCACCCTATTACCTCCTCAGTTGAAGTCAACAGTGTCCCATCCTTACTGTACACAGCTTGGATGGTTCCCCGCTTCCCCCTCCTGAGGTGGCGAACAGTTTTCCAGAAGCACCTTGGTGTCAACCGAAAGTCCTTCTCCATGTCTTCTCCAAACTTCTCCCACACCCGCTGCTTTGCCTCTTTCACGGCAGAGGCTGCAGCCCCTGCGGCCGCCGGCGCCGATTCCTCACAACTGCCTCCGGAGTCCTCTGGGATAACTTATTTCGGAAAGACTCCTTCATCAGTCGGACGGCTTCCCTGACCACCGGTGTCCACCACGGTGTTGGGGTTACGCGCCCTTGAGGCACCTAAGACCCTAAGACCACAGCTCCTCGCCGCAGCTTCAGCAATGGAAACTTTGAACATTGTCCACTCAGGTTCAATGCCCCCAGCCTCCACAGGGATGCACGAAAAGCTCCGCCGGAGGTGTGAGTTGAAAGTCTGTCGGACAGGGGCCTCCTCCAGACGTTCCCAATTTACCCGCACTACCCGTTTGGGCTTACCAGGTCCGTCCAGAGTCTTCCCCCACCCCCTGACCCAACTCACCACCAGATGGTGATCGGTTGACAGCTCCGCCCCTCTCTTCACCCGAGTGTCCAAAACATACGGCCTCAGATCAGATGAAACGATTATAAAATCGATCATTGACCTTTGGCCTAGGGTGCTCTGGTACCAAGTACACTTATGAGCATCCCTATGTTCGAACATGGTGTTTGTTATAGACAATCCATGACTAGCACAGAAGTCCAACAACAAACAACCACTCTGGTTTAGATCAGGGAAGCTGTTCCTCCCAATCACGCCTCTCCATGTGTCTCCATCATTGCCCACGTGCGCGATGAAGTCCCCCAGCAGAACAATGGAGTCCCCCACTGAAGCCCCATGCAGGACTCCACTATACAATACTCTGAACTCCTGTTTGGTGCATATGCACAAACAGTCAGAGTTTTCCCCCCCACAACCCGCAGGCGTAGGGAGGCAACCCTCTCGTCCACCGGGGTAAACTCCAACGTAGCGGCGCTCAACCGGGGGCTTGTGAGTACTAGTGAAACTCTCTTGAGAGAAGGAGCTACTTCAATGTTGTAATAATTAATTTTATTTTGGTTGACTTTGCCTTTTACAGGCTTGAATCCTGGTTTCTTTAGAAACCAAGAAGCTGTTATGTGAGTTTTTATTTTATTAAAGGTCCTTACTAAGCATACACTTCTGTATATCAGCATCTCAATATGTTAGTCTTTCCCCAGCAAGGGTAGTTTCTTTTATGTCAACACTTCTTTGTAATTACTGTAACCATACTACCAGTAATACGGTAGTTTGACATGCCATCATGTTATTTTATCAGGAGCAGAAAGAGATTGGGAAAAATCCCTTCTTGTTCCTTTTGTAATCCTGTGTCTGCTCTCTGACAGGGTATTGGTATTGGAGCCTTAGCAGATATGAATCGATGATGGTATTTGCACAGTTCTTATCACACTGCCTATCTACTGTCAGAGAAACCTAGAGATTACATTCACCTCCGGCTTACGGCTGACTGCAATGGAAAGAGGGGTGGCTGATTTGTTTTCTTTCTTTCTTTCTTTCTTTCTTTCTTTCTTTCTTTCTTTCTTTCTTTCTTTCTTTCTTTCTGTCTGTCTGTTTGTCTCTCTGTCTGTCTGCCTGCCATTTTGCACAATAATACATACATAGAGGCACATAACACATGTTTACTGAAATGAAGGATATCTTTTGGTTTGCATTGTGTTTTCTCTTTGTCTCACCTGAAATGTATCCTGACAGAATAAACTGATGAAGGGTTCAGTTCAGTCAGCTGATCACAGAACAGCAAGATTAGGTACGGATGTGAACATTATGGGACATCAGACAAGAACAGAGCCAAAGGATTACATGGGGCTCACAACATGCAACAAAGACCATGACACAAAAGAAGAGGAGGGGGTAGGACGCAAACCGAGAGGGATACACAGCAAGGAAATGGAAAAAAAAAAATTAGTTTTAAGAATATCGATTAAAAGAGGTATTGAAAAGTAACCATGGTAGATTTTTTTTTTTTTTACTTTGATGAGCACTAAACTCCTTAGCTTTTTGTTGTTTTTTAGAGTAAATGTATTGTAAGCAGTGCAGAACCAGAACAAAGAGCTGCAACACGCATCTGTCCTCTCTACTCTGCATGCAGGAGACCACCTCCAGCTGTCTGCATAATAAACACTCTCTCTAACACACACACACACACACACACACACACAAACATACCAAAAACAAGCAAATATGCAAGCATGTGCACGCTCACACACACTCACACTAAGCCTTGGTTCCTAGTGAACATTGCTGTGAGTACGAACATTAAGATGTTGTAATTTTTAGGATAATTAGTTGGCCTGTCAGTTTTATGGCTGTACCTTGCTAGCTCAGAGATTAGGCCTCCGAGACCTCCTGCTCTGCTGCACACGCAGCACTGTGCAATTGTGTGTGTGTCTGTGTGTGTGAAATGAGAAAGAGAGAGGGGAAGAGGGGGAGAGGGGGAGAGAGCGGCAGAGTGAATGCCACTGAGAGGGAATTATAATGCCGCTATTTAATTAGCAAAACCTCATTCAACTTCATCACTTCCATCAGTGATTCTGAACCGCTATCGTTGGTAAAGATTTCCCTGCGTCATATATTCTGATGGGCCTTTGCACATCAATAATTGTAAATTCATAGCTGTCATTTTTATTTAAATGCCCTTTGTAATCACTATAATCATAACTTTTCTGACAGAAATACCAATTATTTCAGTATGAAATTCTGATCACAGTCTGATCCCAAAGATTAAAGAAGAGAGGGAAATGTCATAATATATAAAACATTTACTCATTTACTACATTCTTTTACTAATACTACCACGATGGCAGTAGGCTAGCCTAGAAATCTAGACGCATCCTAGCGGCAGCAAATTTAATTTGCAGCCAGGGGGGTCTAAGCACTCTCCGTTGGCTTGCGAGCTGGAAAAACCAAACTCTGGTCAGGCCAATCACATCGTGTATAGAGTCGGTAGGCGGACTTATGGATGCTTCTGCTGGGAACAGAGGTCTTCTGGAAGACTTGGAGTTAAGCTTTTCTTTGAGAAAAGAACAAAGAACGGCACAGAAATAATTCTTAAAAAAGGATGGAAGATGTGTTCGGAGTTTTGCTAAGCAGATACGGCAAAAGTTTAATCTATCAACTAGCTTCGCTACCTTCTTCGTTGCTCTGCCTGGTTGTAGCGCTGTCCTATTACGTTAGTCAGGCTAGCAGTAGGCTAGGCCCAGGCCAGATGGCATATTTTGACAATAGAAAATAAATAGAAAAGAAAAACAAAACTTGTAAAATAGTGAAATTATACAAATAAGTTATAGTGTTACAGTAAGCGGGAGAGAATGCATAATTTCACAAATGAAATTCCAAAGTAATTCAATGACGATTATATACTTTTCCATCAAACAAGATGCTGTATACAGTATTTTCATGTACATTTACTGATAACATGCATGCACAGCACACACATCTGCATTGGCAAGCAACTTTGCTTGCACACACATTCTCCAAGGATCTGACTTTTTATTTTTTATTTTGAAAAGACTCAACAATTATCCAGTAAGCATAAATCATGTTCAGGGAATAAACCTGGCAGCAACTTACTCTGAGTGTTATTTTCTTTTCATATGTAACGGAGGCAGGCTGATACGAGGGAAAGTAAAAGAAAGAGAGCAAGCAAGAAAGAAAGACAATTCCATTATTCTATTTTGCACATGGCTGCAGCTTGTGGACATCTTAAACACTGTGTTTACTGGCTGCAGTCCATTAGCTCATACAGACTGTTAGTAATTCATTTCCTCAAACGTACACTTACTCACACAAACACACACTCACTCACATGCACATACTAGTGCACAGAGTAATTATTCATGACTTGAAACAGGAGAAGACAGGTAATTGAATTAAGTTCCATATAAACAATAAACTCAGGAGAAATAAACCTGCTGGTTCCACGTCCAGCTCTCTTGGCAAGTAGCCTGCATGTCACACACACACACACACACACACACACACACACACACACCTAAATACTACTACCAAACTACAAAACTGACCTCAAATAGTACAATTTTTGCAGATCAAGAGTTTTTTAAAGCGTTAGAGAGAAAAGCTAGAGAGACAAATTTCAGATTTTCAACCTTCCACTTCACTCTCAGAGGTAAGAACGGCCATTCGTTCCATTACTGTCATCTTGTCCCTGTGAAGTACATTCGATGGATGGTGGGTGACACATTTAATGACAGCTTTTAATTAATAGAAAGCAGGTCTCCTTGGAACTCTCTTTACAAATTGGTATATGATGAATAGACATGAGCAGTACAGCAGATATACATAATCACAAGATTGTTTTCCAGACTGAAAATGCAATACAGTTATAAGATACTTTGTGAAAATACTTGGATTAGTTGTCATCTTGTTTCTTTTCTTCTTTCACTGATTTCTGAATTTGACAATGGGTGCCATACACAGTATGATTCCACCATCAAAAGTTACCTTGTCCACAAAAAAATATTATGATGATGACAATTTACTCCACAGCCTCCATAACACTGTTAACTATAAACTGACGCTAAATTGTATGTATGATTTCAGTTAAAATGCTTTATCAGGGAGCTGTTTGAGGCATCGATACCGGGAACTGAATCTAGCAGCAATATCTCTGACTTCAGACATGTGTTCTAAGAAAAATAATTGATAGTGTTCATACAGTAGGTGGGAAGCCAGAGTGGGATTACATCACTGTCACTGCACTAATTACTCCTACTGGTTGATTGAAGTGTCTAAACAGAACTATGTTTTTTTCTTCTTGTAAGATTTGATTGTATATATCACTCCCACTTACTACCTAAATAATGTCTCCCTGGCCCTCTAAAACCCATCTAGTGTTTGGATCATAACTTACATTATCATCAATCTTCTGAGGAAACTGATGACATTGGATATGGATACCACTCCAAAGTTTTTTTTTCTTCCTTCCCATAACTTAACGACTCAGTTAGAGAAATGCTTTGCGGAGAGGGAGTCTCTTTTATAATGCTTTCCACAGTCAAAGTGTGAAAGTAGAAAGAGTAAACACTTCAGACCAGTCTGGAATTAAGAGCCATTAACAACGTCTTATCGTGGCTGAGGGTTCATTCCTTTTTAATTTGGTTCAATATTATTAAAAAAGATCACTGTCAATTTGAATCTAATATATTGTTTCCTTGGGTTACCTTTAGTACCGCACTCATATACTCTTACAATGAAATAACCATGTGAGCTTGTTTTTTCAGTTAATGAGAGATATCAAATACAGGGTCATCCAGAACTAAAGGCCCAGACACACCGACCAGACGGCTGACCCTCGGCAGAAAAGGCAGTTGGACTGATCAGTCTCCCCGAGTTGGTCAAAAAAGTGCCTTGGAACACACCGAAGTGACGAGACATAATCTCCATAACAGCAGGCGGCTCTAATCTGTATTGTCGCCCAAAAATGAAAACCGGCAGCTGATTGGGCGAACACGTCACGTGGGTCTGGCTTCTCCGGAAATTCAAAGACAGACTGTCATGGCAGCTTGTTCAGAATACGATCTCATATTGTACTAAAGTAGTTCACCGAAACGTGTTTCTGAAAACATTTTAAGCGAGAAATAGGCCATGCAGTTGCTGAATCTGAATCTTGTCTTCATTTCAGATCGACAAAGGTCAGTTTAAAAGATTTTCGTCAGATCTTGAGAGACTCTAGTCACGCTCATTCCGCTCCCCGTTTCCAGGTTAGCACTCTACCAATCAGATGGGTCATTTGAGTCCGACTGCCAGTAGTGCCTGCCCCGCTGATTATACATGTCAAATCGCCCAAAATGAAGGTCGATGGCCCCTCGGACGGACGACGGCACGGAACACACCAAACATACTCGAGTCACTGACCTCGCCAGACTCTCCGACGGCCGATAATCGGCTTAGTGTGTCTCGGGCTTAACAAGAGATAAACATTTACTTAAATTGACATACTCTTTTTTTTTTCACTATCTTTCTGGGTAGGGTAATATTAACACCAAACCTACCATACCACACACATCACAACAAATGTGCAAACTCGGGCGATAAATCAACACCACCAATCAAGCTAGTCAGTGCAACATTACGGACTTCCCTAAGTGACCCGACGACCTCTGTGAAACAGACGGCGTCTAGCGGACATCATGCTGGTCAGAGAGTACTGCCTGAGGGTATTAACCTATCCACACACACACACACACACACACACACACACACACACACACACACACATACGCCTATACACATTTCCCCTGGCTCTGTCCTGGGCAGCATATGGCAGACCTTGAAGTTCAAGGACACCAGTGTTTCACAGATTCAGGAGATTCATCACTGACAAGCACACATTCACTGCAGGCCTTTCCCTGTGGAAAACACTCACGGGCACACACATCCATGCTTGTGTACACACAAACGCGCACACACACACACACACAAACACATGGACACTGCATACATGACAGAAAAGTCAGAGAGAAGCAAAAGTAGCCATCCGCTCAGAGATTAAACAGATTAGTTTCTATCTGATGACTGGAGGTGCATGACAGTGTCTAACAAAAGGGCCCTATAAGGGAGAGCTAAACACAGACACACACGTAAATACACCATCTCGGGTGTACCTTATAAATCTCATAAAAGTTATTTCGGGTACAGCGCTGACGTAAGCTTAAATTGATCTTAACAGTTTACATTAAAACATTGTAAATCCTCATGTTTACTTTTTTGGTGACAAAGTGAAATCAAGAAGCTTGTTACTTTGTTACGACCCCACCTCTGCAGTGCAGGGGAGGTTCCTCCTACAGAAAAGAGGGTCGTTAGTGATTGGAGCCACCTGGGCTCAGTGTATTTAAGCTGTTGCTAACCACTCTGTTTTCTCTCTCTGCTCCTCCAGGTATGATCTGGTTTTGTTCTTTCCTTTATAGTTTTACTTAGTCATTTACACACATACAGATTCACTCACCCATGCACTTTACAGACACCTTACATTATGACATTATCACACCTCATTCCTTTTTCTTTGTTTAAAGTTAATTTGATTTACAATAAAGTATCTTTTGTGATTGGCCTATACCGATTGTTGGTGTCCCCTCATTTTTTGCCACAGGCCATGAGCCGGTTTGTGACAACTTCTATTGATGTGGATGGGATTTAAATGTAATCCATCCTCACAAATACTGAAATATACAGACACCCTGTACATGATATGGAGCGTTGATGCAGAGACACAAAATACAGCATGTGTGTGACATATAGTCAACAAACAACTAGCGTTGGCCAGCTCCTCTTATTTGTCAGCAGCCTGGCCTTGGTGTCTCAGCCTGACATGTTTGAATAATCCAGGTTGTGCTTGAGTAAACACAGCTCCTATCAGCCTCCCTTGGATCTGATGGATCATATCTGTTGGCCCGAGCATTTGTCACAACAAAAGAGGGAAAGAGACACAATAGCTACGGTAACTTATAGATTTATAGTACGTTGCTCCATAATCTGTGTGTGTGGTGTGGGTGTTTTGCTCAAATGTGTATGGAGCTACAGTATATTAGCACCTCTGCTATTCTAATCAGATAATTGTGTTTGACATAATTTCACTTGTGTGACTCAAGTTTTTAAAGTTTGAAGTTTTTTTTATGTATGGATACTATTATTTAATAAAACTTACATAGATAACAAAAGGGTTAGGGTTAGGTTTAGTATCAGAATCTACTAAAAGGTTTTGTAAACCAATTGGAAGTATAAGTATGTACTGTAGTAGATGTAAGGTCTTCATATGAACAACACACATGATACACAGATTAATATGAAACTGACCCACAAGTTAGTGTGTGTGTGTGTGTGTGTGTGTGTGTGTGTGTGTGTGTGTGTGTGTGTGTGTGTGTGTATGTGACTAATTAGCCTGTTTGTTCTACATGCTTTATAGGTCCTAGGGGGACGACAGGAAATGAGCACATACACACCTTCCTCCCTACAGAGGCCCATCTGTTGTACAGACACATACACACACATACACACACTCACACACTGCCACAGAAAGCCACTATAAAAGTGCTGATGAGGGAATACAGGATATTGATGGGATCACTCATTTGAACTGTCTGTTTGGAAATATTGCTCGACTGACTGCAGAACTGACAGTGATGAAGAGGAAATGAAGAGGACAAAGAACAAAGGCAGGGGAAAGAAGCCTTAGCTAAAAACCATCAGCATTTATTTGTATTTTACAATTAAGGCCAATAGGTTTAAAGTAAAACTATTTTAATGTAATGTGAAAAGCTCTGTAATGTTAAAAGCCTCCAGGAAAATCCTAAAACTATAAATATTAGTAACATGAATTAGATGTTTCCTAATAATCCAATCACAGTGATATTGGTCTTACACAATGTTATCAATCAAACTAAATCATATCCATTGTTTATCTTAGAAATTATTTTGATTCAATTAAAAAGGGAAGGTATTACATTTTTTTTTTCAATTGCTAAACGACAGTGGGCACAACTGGAGTCACGTGCAAAACGCTAACTAAAGTCTGCACAGCAGCAGTTCATGTGAACCAGACTCTAGTTCGTTTTTCAATGCTTGAACACAGTTTTCAAAACTCTACACACTTATCCCATGACTTTAACCACAACGTGCACAACACTGTAGATTTACAGCACTTTGTTCAAATGCTAACACATTGCTGTCAAAACTGTTAACCACACATTCAAAACAGAATAGATTTCAGTCTGGTGCCTATCAAACACTGCTGATTGCAATTTTAGCTGAAAGCAGGTGTCTTGATTTAGACTAGTTAGTGAACATTATACAGAGAAAGCTCAGAAAGCCTTTTTTTTGTAAACAAACACCAAATAAGAATGAAACAATTATACACTGTACCATTTGAGAGAAACAGGTAAAAGAGCAAAGATACCAATATGCCCAGGTAAGATGTCTGAGGTTATGTACACAGCTATAAAAAAAGTGAAAAACACTATATCTTTACAATAGTAAAACTGCGTTCTTACGGTTTTTCAGAAAGTAATGGAGGTGAAAGCAATAGAAACACCGCATTCATTTGTATTTAGAGATGATGCAGACATCCAATGTGATGAAGAAAACTTGCCACATGATGCTGGAGAGAGGCAGGATTAGTCACACTATTCTTTGGTACTGTTGCGTATGTTTTTTTCCCCAGTAATTCCATAAATTACTAGAGACAAAATACTTTATTGAAGAAAACTGCTGATTTTCATTCCTTCTTGTTTACCTTATGTAAAAATTGGTAGGCTATACAAGCTATATTTTTTCCTTAAATAAACTGTTGAGTAGTGTCAAGTCACTCAAATTGTTCAAACTGTAAAGATGAGACATTTTGTAATTTCTGTATTGGTGTTTGACGCTAGTGTTTTTACCCTCAGTGTGTTCTGAGTGACAGTGTGTGTTATCTCAGTGAGGCTTGTGCGTAGTGTTTGGCTGCACTGAGCCTGTTTTGAGACGTGTGTTAAGAGTTGTGTTGCTTTGAATGAGTTTTGCAGGTGATGTGAACTGTTTAGCTCAGGTGACTGTTGGTAATGCAGACTGTAGTTTGAGTTTTGCACATGTGACTCCAGTTGTGCCCACTGTCGTTTAGCAATCGGAAAAAAAAACTGTAACTCACTTCCTATTGGACTAGAGTATGTGTACATCTAACCCTATTTTTGAACTGCCAAACCACATATATTTTAACAAAACCCCTTCAATAAAATTGATTGCTCACTCAGTGATTTTACAATGCTAATCTCCTCAGCTATAATGGGTTCTCAACACATGCAGGGCATCAATATCCCCAGGTTCAAACACAGAATCATGTTATTCTCACACTTTTATATCTTTCAATCAATGAAATTCATAGAAAGGTTCTTGACCTTTTTCTACGGCTTCCCTCTTTCCTTCCATTTCTGCTCCATATTTTAAAATGAAAAAGAAGCCAGCAATACTCTCCGAGTCTTAATATTGATTGGAAGTATTCCCTGATGCACCATAGAAATTTGATGTTTACAGCATGCTTGGATTTTATCACTTTGATTAATAAACTGAACTGAATAAATCATAGTTTGGAAAATTTCTTTTGCATACACGCACGCGGAGTGTAAGACAACACATGTTGTGGTTATGAAAAATACATTTCTGAAACAAGCAAACTGAGCCATCCCCTTCTGAAGTTTTTTAGAAAATGCCAGCCTTGAGGTGGTGTACATCCCAGTGGAATTTATTTAATTATCGCACAACACAAACGCTGCTCACCCAAACTGAATACACAGTACCTCAAACAACAGGGATCCCCCACTGTATGCTATCAAAACCCCCCAGCAAAACAAAGGGAGGCGAGTCAATATTCCACCTTTCCGAGAGACAGATAACCGTGAGGCTGAGCTATAACACATTGTGTGCTAAGCTCTTTCTCACTTGGCTAACCTTGAATGAAGCCTCAGATGAGAAGAAAATGCCATTTTCACCTCACTTCTGGGCCAGAAGTGGCTTCGCTATGAACTGTGTGTGTGTGTGTGTGTGTGTGTGTGTGTGTGTGTGTGTGTGTGTGTGTGTGTGTGCGCGTGTGTGTGTCTGCGTGTGTGTGTTTTAACAGAGTTACCAGTTTATTAGCTATCCATACCACACCAAATTCTATCAGGTCTCTCTTGCTGTTTCTATTGTTTTATATGCTAATATACTAATACTCCAATACATGAATGCTAAAATACAATTTTGCAAACTAGGCTGGTTTTATCAAAATACTTAACACAATTCACAAAACCACACACCCAAACTGCAAAATACCTCATATATCCTGCAAAATGAAGCACGGCAACCAAAACTACATATAGCATTATCAAAATCAAACTTTTGCACCACATGGCACCCACTTCATTCATGTTACCAGATTTTTGTCTAACCAACTACACACTGTTGGGGATAATGAAAAGCACTCTTTAATATGCTTTGCCATAATACTAAAATAGTTGAAATTGTAGAAAATTCTTCAGATTGTTCACATGCACAGAAATATGTGCAGATACACACACACATGCTGTTGAAACATTATTTTTTTTATTTTCCACCAAACAAGTCAGTGCAACATATGCACAGCAGATATATTTACATTGGATTGAACAAAAATATGCTCACAAAAAACAGTAAACTGAAAAAGAGGCATCATAGTGCTTACTTCCTGATTGAAGTGGTAACAATTACAGTAACCATTGAGGTGTTTGGCCAGGTGGCACATATATTGGCCCATTAGCTCATGTAGTGTCATTTTGAATGGCAGTGTTTTGAAATGGCAAACATGTGACAGATTTATGTCAGATTGTTGTGTCTTATGCAGAGAACCGTGTTCAGTGCATTTACAGTTTTTTTCAGTCGCTAACAAGCATTTGTCCAAACAGTTGTCACATTTTCAAAACTCTAAACACAATTAGCACAGCATCAGTCTTTTTTGGCCATACAATTCACATATTTCATGTCTTTTTCACACAATATGCAGTCAGTGAACACATTTCCACAACGCTTACATTTTCTTAACAGACAAGCTATACCTCCCAACAAAATGATGGATTGTTTTTGTAGTATTTACGAATGTTAACACACAACATCCCACAATAGCAAAAACAATTATCCAAAGCTTAGATACAGTATAAAAACATCTGCTTCTGCAATGATATTAGTTCAAAAACAATATATCTCAGCTGAAAATAAAAAAAATAAAAACAATTGAAAAATTGACACACAGCTGATTCATGTTGGGTAAAGTGGGCCAACCACAGCTGATTCCAGTCTGGCTTAGACTCAGTGGCAGGGGTTATTTCTTTCAATTACTATAAAAGAAGGACTTTGAGGAGTGATGTGTTTGGAAACAGAAACAGAAAAATACAAACACTGTAATGTCTGGACGAGGAAGAGGAAGAGCAAGGGGCCCAGGGAGAAGACCAGGCCCAGTGAGTCATGGAGGGAGAGGTGCAGAAGCAGTGAGAGATGCAGAAGGAGGTGCAGGTGCATTGAGAGGAGCAGTGAGAGGAGCAGTGAGAAGTAGGAGCAGTGAGTAGGGAGGAGCAGTGAGAGGAGCAGTCAGAGAGCAGTGAGAGGAGCAGTCAGGAGGAGCAGTGAGGAGGCAGGAGAGTAGTAGAGAGGAGCAGTGAGAGGAGCAGTGAGAGGAGCAGTGAGAGGAGCAGTGAGAGGAGCAGTGAGAGGAGCAGTCAGAGGAGCAGTGAGAGGAGCAGTGAGAGGAGCAGTGAGAGGAGCAGGCCCAAGGAGAGGGCGAGGTAGAGGTGTAAGAATGCGTGGTGGTGGCATTCCAAGGGCTGCAAGAACAGTAGTCAGTGATGAAATTGGTGCCACTATCATTGACCATGTAATCAACCACGGTCTTTCACTAAGAGAGGCTGGTGAAAGAGTGCAACCCAAGTTGAGGCGGTCAACGGTTGCCTCCATTATATGGAGGCAATCTTTCAACAAACCAAAAGGTAAGTATTGCATTTTACATGGATTGTTTCTATTCTCACTTGACATGTCAATAAGGTCATATAATATGTTGAATTTCTTTTGTCACTCTAAAGAATGCAACGTCTTCCACCCTCTGGGGGAAGAGGAAAGCTCCTCAATAATGATCAAGAGCTTGCCATTGTAGAAATGGTTGTTGCAAATAATGCAATAAAACTGAGTGAAATTCAAGCTTGAATTGTGGAGGACCATGAGATATTTAACAATATCAAAAGCATCAGCCTCACAACCATTACGCGGACATTGTCTAAACACAGAGTGCGGATGAAGCAGCTCTACACTGTTCCCTTTGAGAGGAACAGTGAGAGAGTCAAGGAGCTACGACAATATGTCCAGGTATAGTGTATATTCAACTCAATGTCCAGTTCTATAAGCTTTGCACTTTGCAAGTAGATAACCTACACAGTAATAGGTTACAGTACAGTATGATATACAATAATGACATGATATACATAAACTTTGTTTCAGAGAGTTATGGAATTGGAGGCCAACCAGGCCGCTCATGAATTCATTTACATAGATGAGGCAGGATTCAATCTGTCCAAAAGGCGTCAACGTGGACGAAATATAATTGGAAAGAGGGCCACAGTTGATGTGCCAGGACAGAGAGGGGCAAACATTACCATGTGTGCAGCAATGGCAAATGCAGGATTACTCCTTCACAAATGTCAGGTTGGACCCTATAATACCGAGCGCCTCCTCGCCTTTCTCAATGATCTCCACCAGCGCCTGGTACCAGAGCAGGATCAGGAGGGTGAAAACATGAGGACCTTTGTAATTTCCTGACAATGTTGCTTTCCACCATTCACAAGCATGGAGGTGGAAGGTTTATGACCATCAGCCACATGACCAGATGTCCCTCCTTGAAGCCATGGATGCTGGATGCAGGGATATCACAGTTCATGATTGCCAAGGGTGGATCCGACATGCCAAGCGGTTTTATCCCAGGTGCATCGCCTTGGATGATATCAGATGTGATGTTGATGAAAACATGTGGCCTAACCCTGAAGATCGCAGGGATTAGATACAGTAATTTTGTGCTTTTTTTGTCCCCCATTTTTTATCTGGGCTTTTTACTGTTTTTTTTTTTACAGAATGCTCTTGTGTTTCATGGATATTTTGTTCACTGTAAGCATTACTGTAAAACTTTTTCTGTTCTATTACTGTATACGGTGTTTCTACTGTACTTCCTTTAGTAAACAGTAAGGAAAAAAAACTGATTTGCTTTTTACTGAAATCTGTTTGAATGTGAACATTATTGTACATGTGGACATACAGTTCCCAACCAAGAAATTTAGTGTAAAAGGTGGATTGCATGTTTTGCATGCAAATACCTGAAACATAAGTCTATGCAGTTTTTATAATGTCAACAATAGCCAGTATTTTGAAACCTGGTGTACTTTGATTGACTGCATGTACCTTGTGAAGTGAAAACAAGTGTTCTTTGACAGAATAATTTCATTTTGAGTCAGATTTCCAGTGTTTTGGTAAAGTCAGTGTGTTCAGAGAAACATGTGTTCTGTCTTGAAATGGAGAGTTAGTATATATTTAACAAAATGTGTTTTTGAGAAGAAAATTATCCATTTGGCCAATTGTGTTTTGTAGGTGTCAGTCTGTGTTAAGAGTTTAGAAAAAGTATCCGAAGTATGGGTAAGCGCTTGTTAGCGATTGAAAAAAACTGAGTAATTTACTAAAGGCCTAACAGTGCTAGAGCCAAAAAAGATTGTTATATAAATGTAATTTATGGTGCTGTTATGTTGATGCTTGACCCCTCCATTAATACAGGTGGGTGCCTCCCTTTGTCTGCAACAAGTGAAAAAAGATGTTAACATGTTGGTGGCACTATGATGATTCATCCTCTGCAGACCGTAATTGGCTGTGAACATTTTCATAGCAACCCATAAAATAGTTGTTGAGATACTTGTGGACCAAAATGGCCATCAGACAGACCGATATCGATACTAATAACTTTACAGGCAAGCATGGCTAAAAACAATATTCTGCTATATAAAAAGCTCTACATTTTTCAGATTTTCCCTCAATCTTTGCTTTTCTCTGTTATAAAATGCTTAAGATTATCCAAATAATAGAACATGAAAGTGAAAATTATTCTTTTGACCTGCTTACCACATGTTTTTGAGAGTGAAAAATTATTTTGTATTAAGGGTTCTGTTTACAAGCCAAAAAGTCAAACACAACCACTGGATTAGATTGGCCTCATAAATCCATGCCATGATAAATAACATGTTTGTTTACTCCCAAATTAAAGAGCTTTTCTGAAGCATAGAAAACACTTTTCATATTTTATAGAGACAAAGGCATATTTTGCTGACAAATCAGCAAATTATTATTACTCTTGGGATCTGTATTATTCCATCTGTTAGCAAGTAATCTCAATAACATATAAAACAGCTTGCTTAACCTTTTCATACTTTCATTTTTCCTCTGGTAACAGTATCAGTGTAGAGGACACCTCTGGATGATAAGATTTTTTTTGAGAAATGGGTTATTCGCAGCAGGAGGATTCAATCACAGGGTATGAATGGTTCAGTTAAACAACTTAACTTGAAAGGAACCAAGTATGTGCAAAAGCCGGATCATCTGTACATGTAGTGGTACTCAGTAGGCAGGCTCATTTTAAAGTTTGGGTGACATCTGAAATATATAATGGGCATGTGTGCAACTGGCTGGCTTTAAAAGCTGCTAATGGTTTTTAATATTTTTGGGCTCAGTAGTTTAAAACGAGTAAGTCATACTTCATTACAACTGTAGGGTGGGGGCTGTGTGTGAGTCTGTACTATTTGTGTGTGTCTGTGTTTCCCTCCCTACATACCAAACCACAGTAGGATGTCGTTTTCACAAGTTTATTCCTCTATCCATCAAACACTCAACCCTCGCCTTTCTGTTTTTTGTCTGTCTCTTACTGTCTCTCTCTCAGTGGGATTCAGGGCCCTAAACTACATTCCCTATGGCCTATAACCTCTCAGGTCACATCCTCCCTGTCCCTGACCCTCAGAGTCAGAGCAGCCTTGGGAAAGTGCTGGCTGACTGATTTACCGATACACGGGATGGTAGAGCTCCAGAGAGGTCAGCAGGGGCTTGCATTGCTTCACTATCCCACGAAATAGGCCTGTACTCTGGGTTAGTGGTGATTTAGTGATAGGGTGTTCTGGATCTGAAGCGCAATGTCAGAGGACATGTGGGAGACATGTAGAAATTTGAGAAGTGTGTTGCAACTGAGCTATTTGTCTGTTTGCAGCTCCATCATCTTAGACAGGAAGGGGATGGGAGAGGAATGGCTTCTGGTTCAATTAGGAGACAGTTTCTGTGCAATGAGCTTCACACTTCCAAGTTTCATTTTAGATATTGGAGCTGGTGGTTTGTAAGGGTTTACTGTTGTTTATTAGAAGATGCAATGCAAATGCAAAGTTAGCGCTGATCTAAGTAGCTTTCTTTAACTTTGAAGAACACCTGACATCTGGCTGTCTTGGAGTTTGGAGACTTGACATCAGGATATTTTTTTGTTCTCCGTGTTTGAGGAAAAAAAATCCTTTACCCCTTACAAGATAAAAGTTGTATTTTTTCAAATTTATATTCTAAAGGTTGAAACATAAGGAAGGAAGCCATAATGTTAACATGACACTTTGTTGGTCCCTGTAGAGACATTATCTCTCTTTTGCCCCGTTTTACAGATAGGCCATGGGTCAGGGTCAACTACAAAGCAGCACTGCTGGAGGTGGAAAATGTTCAGGTTCATCTCAGTTATGGTCAAGTTGTATATTTCAGACACCCATTTATTTGCCTAGACAGCAGTTTGTTGAGAAATATCAAATAATTTCGATGTTGTAATGAGAATGCTGAGCATTCTATGTCCCATAACTTGGAAGAACTGTGTAAACCATACACCATATTACAGTTTTTCTTGATTGCTTTGACCTGCTTAAAGAAACTGGGATCACTCAGTTTTCATCATCACTGTCTCAGCAGAGCAGAAGACACCTTTTGCAAATGTGTTAACCTGTGTTTCTCATTGGATTGACACATTTTCCCCACCCTTTTGCAGAACAGTTAACACGGATGTCATTCAAGCAGTCCAAACTCCATTGTTTTAGCTATGGTAACCAAACGGAAACCATCTGTTCCTAACTATTAGAAACTACAAGCACCTGTTTGACACTCCTTCACACAAATCTTCAATTAGCAGTCAGTCTGCAGGGTTAGACCATGTGGCCCCATCGTCAAGACACAAGAGATTGAGTATCAATATTGGCTATTTCTTATAGTAATAGATGTTTATACTTTACTGTAATAGATTTTATTTTTATTTTCTTAATTTCTTATACTCTAATAGATTTCATTTTGGTTTATATGTATTTTGTGTAATATTTACTGTATTTCAGTTTTCAGCCACAGTTTGAAAATAAGAATCAATGGAATCAATAAAATTTGCATCAAAGCAATTCTGATTCTGGATCCAATTCTTTGCAAGCAGGCAAATTTGACAACAAATGGCGCTGGCATGAAAGCTATGTACAGTAATAGGCTACAATAGAGATAGATAGATAAAGATACTTTATTTATCCCGAAGGAAATTAAGGTGTCCAATAGCTTATACACAACATACATCCACATAGGCACACAGACATATGACATATGACATCCAAGCACACATACTACATAAATACAAAGAAAGATATCAATAGTGTGTCCTTACAGTAAAGTTTGGTTGTAGCATGTTTAAAGGAGCGGTGTCAAAAAAATGCAGAAAGGTGCAATGGTATCATAGTGCAAGATAGCGTCAGTGCAAATTCTATATCTATTCAACTACAACATGAGACACAATATATCAAAAATAGAATAATCATTACTTAACTATACATAGACACTAGTAAAAGACTTAAAGTTGAAAACTATCCATACAGAACAAAAGGACAGCATGGTGTATTGACCATGCATGCAAGCTAGCAAAACATGACAAGCAATGGTGTACTGATTTGCACTGAGTGCTGTATTTTGTATTTTTTTGTCCACTGTCTAATGGTTGATTGGAAGAGCTCATATACCTGTTTGCAAGTTGTGTTGTTTGATGGCAAAATTTGCTTTTGTTGCATATTTTAAGTGTTTTGGCATGGTTAGAGCCTTTTGCAAACAAAATGTGTCATTTTGACCATGAGTGCCACTGTTTCGGCCTGTGGGCCCTATTTTAACGATCTGAAACGCAAGTATGAAACGCCAAACGCAAGTAGCTTTGATGGCGGATCTCGGGCGCTGTTGCTATTATACCGGCGGGATAAATGACTCTTGCGCCCGACGCAAATCTTAAATGGGTTGGTCTGAAGTAGCTAGATGTGGTTTGGGCGTAACGTGCAATAAACCAATCAGAGCGCCATCGCACATTCCCTTTAAGAGCAGGCGCGCTTGTTCCATGGCGGACTGCTATTATGACGGCGGATTTGCCTGGCGCACGCCAGCGGGAGCTGTCCGGGATGCGGCAAAGTAATAAATGCCCGTCTTGGCCGGGCGGCGATGTTGCTGCGGCCTCTCGGGCGTATCACCTCAAGTCTGGAGAGGATTGCTGCAGCCATGGAGCGTGGGCCTCCAAACGCACCACCTGCACCTGTTGTGCCCCTTCCTCCTCCCCCCACTCCATCTCCGTCCACCCGCTCCACCATGAGCGCATCGCGCATTAGGCTACTCCATATTCACCAGATTCCGCCGGAGTGTCCAATCCCACCGTAGTTCAACATCACGTCTCCTTAAGTCCTCTAATATTTCCTCATTTATGTCATCAACACATCCATGATTCATGGAAATGTGTAAATCACAACAAGCCACAAAGAATGCTGCGACTTTTTGAGGACTGTACTATAAAGTGCCTCCTGATCTATCCCATGAAGCGCATTTTCAGTAATTTTTTTCTTTGTAATTATGTATGGTTTTCAAAAATGGGAACTGCTGTAGATGAGAGAAGTGTATGCGCGTTGTGCACACGCTACATTATGGCCAAGCATTCGTCCCTAAAATAGCATCTGAATAACGCACTACTGACTTTAGACTAGCGCCACTGACTTTAGACCAGGTTTCTCCTGGTCAGTGGCGGAATTGTTTTCTGAAACTGCAGAATAGGACCACATAACGTTTGCGCCGGAACACGCCTCCTCTTTTCGCTGAACCGCCCCCTGGAGCGCAAATACATTCCCTAATTTACCGACGTGCGTCTGTGGAGGGAAAAGTCCGCTGTGCGTCGGGTGCAAAATAGGAACGATACATGTGTCGGTGTACAAAGGCAATTGCGCTGAGTGCAAGATAGGGCCCTGTGTGTTAACTGTTTTGAAAAATGTGGAGTTTGAGTTGACTGCTGCGTCAAAGCAATCAAGAAAAACTGTAAATGCAAAGATCGCGTTGATAAATTTAACTGTAGAATAATATTAGATGCATTGTTTTTTCAGAAAAAAAAATAGTGTTTACGTTTGGATTATGTGACCACTTTTATTTTGGTCTGACTTCATTTAACATTGCAAAAACATGGAGGGAGTTTTTTAAAAGCATACACTTTTTCTTATCTTGTTTTCTTTCCCTTTATTATTGACGTATGCTTAAATGTCAACTATACCCATACACAGAAGTATATGTATTTCTTACTAATGTTGTGACAGGTTGGACTCATACACGGAGAAACGCTGTGGGCATTATAGTAATATACAAGAGAAGAGATAAAGGGAATTGTGGATTTAGATAAAACCCAATCTTCATGGATTAGCTTCACATCCTGCATTCCTCCTGTCCTGTACATTATCAGAGTGCAGGTTTTAACTGTGTGTTTGTTTATCTGGCAGAGGGGATTAAACACATTGTGTGACAGAACCATGTGTCCTCTCCATCACTTGCATCCTCTTAGACTTTCAAAGAACCAATTAGCATCATCCATCTGCCATTATATTTTTAGATTAAAAGCACTGTACATCATGAAATTAGCATCTCACTCACTCATGCTGTTTAACTGCCTCGTGGAAACAGGAGTTGAAAATTGTATGTATACATGTAATATTTACTGTATGCTCAATATTAAAAATATTTTTACTATCAGTATAATGATCATTGTGAAGAACTTGGCTGCATCTGCCTTCCACCCAACTTCTATTCTTATCAATGCACAGTTACCCTGTTTACCTGGTTTAATGGCTAAAGTCAGCTATTCATCTAGACACATATGGCGTTTTTCCATTACATGGTACCTGCTCAACTCTACTCTACTCGGCTCTATTGCAGATTTAGTACCGCCTCATGCCTGAGGCGAGCGTGGCTGGTCGTCATAGCGATGCCGCAGGAAACTGTCGTGACCTAACGCGGCACATACTTTTTAACTCTCGGCATGTGGCTGTTGCCACAGCCAGAAGACAAATTTTGTTTCAAAAGAAACACAGCTGGCTAAACTATTTAAAAACGGCGGGTGTTTTCAGGACACCCCCGTCTGTCGCTGGCAATGATGACGCAGTGATTAGTGATGATTCTCTCTGACCAATCAGTAGTCTGCAGGTTTTCACGTCACCTTTTGGTATCGCCTCAGCTCGCTTGGTAGGTACCAGGGACCTTTTTACGTAATGGACAACCAAAAAAGACGAGTAGAGTCGAGGCGAGTCGAGCAGGTACCATGTAATGGAAAAACGCCAATAGATAGTTATAATAAAAACATAAGTTTAACTTACTATGAGGTTTTATATATTACAAATACACACTTTATTGTACATCATTTAACTGAATAATAGGTTTAGAACTCTCTGATCGTATTGGTACTTACAGTAAGTTAGCTTTGATTGATTGATTGATTGATTGATTGATTGATTGATGGATTGATTTATTGATGGATTGATTGATTGGCTTACAATTCCCTTTGAAACTCTCTACTAGTCAACCCAAATCCACACCATTATGCTGTGATGTGGATATTGTAATGTATGTACTATATGTATATATCCTAGTGTATTTCTACATGTACAATATGATGTGATTTCATTTGAGAAACCATACAAATACTCACTTCAGATAAACAAACTGTATGTTTACGGCAACGTGGTAATATGAAAAACTCTTCAATTAATATTGACTACACTGTTAGCGTATTTAAACAGTGTAGTCATCATTAATGGACACAGAGCAAAGTCCATCAGTTATCCCGTAAAGCCTTGAAACACACAGTTCACAGTGAACTCATAAGAAATACATTTTCCCAACTACTTCTGAATTTTACTGTATAATTTCACTGTCAACAAAGATGACTTGAAATGCTGTATAAAAAACCTTAATATAGCTCTTAGGCCTGCCATCAGTCTCTCCATCATGGTGGTCCTTCATTTATTGCCTATTTTAATCATGTGGCAGTCATTTATTCAGCCAGGGTAAGAATCACGCAGATTTGTCCCATAACAAACATGGGCCATTTCTGACATGTTTAGAAACAGTAAAATCACCTAATGACAGGTTGCACTAAACAGACAGATGGGTGCATGACATGTTTTCAGTTTTGTTCATGTTTAGGGCTTTACTCAAACAAACATCATCAATTTTATTCCACTGATGTTTAGCTTTTTCCATATGAGGGGAAAAGCTCACGCATCACATAAACACTCATACTAAGAGGTTCCTTTCAAAATGTGATCTACACTATTTACTTAAAATGACACACACGGCACTAAATGAAATATTGCACAAAATTAAGCAAACCATTTACTCATTCACCAACATTTACTGCCTTAAAGCAATATCAAGTCTTATCCCTTCTGATGATATGTTGTATTGTCTATCTAAAAGTTTGCAAATCTACCAGAAAAAGAGACAATAAAGTGAGAGAAAAATCCATACTAATAGTAGTATAAACAAATACATATAAAAAATGGAAATGCTATATTAACTTCTGCATACTGTTTTTTTTCAGCCCTGAGTAGTATGTGGATCCTTTATGAAGGCTGAAAAAAAGTTTACAAACCCACTCACACACAAAAACACACACACACACACACACACACACACACACACACACACACACACACACACACACACACACACACACACACACACACACACACACACACCATCCCCAGTGAACATTACAACCTTGCATGCCAGTGGAACTGTTGGCAGCCTGAAGCAGATCCTAAATGTTAGTTTACTGTAACTTTAGCTCAGACTGGCAAGTGAATCATTTTGTATCACGCTCACTTAAGAAGTAGTGTAAAAAATCAATGCATTGATAATTGACAATCTTACGTAATATACTGTATGTGTTAATGTGTTACAGTTTTTTTCGATTGCTAAACGACAGTGGGCACAACTGGAGTCACATGTGCAAAACTCAAACTACAGTCTGCACTACCTACAGTCACCTGAGCTAAACAGTTCACATCAGCTGCAAAACTCATTCAAAGCAACACAACTCTCAGCACACGTCTCAAACAGTATGCACAGGCCTCACTGAGATAACACACACTGTCACTCAGAACACACTGAGGGTAAAAACACTAGCATCAAACACCAATACAGAAATTACAAACTTTCTCATCTTTACAGTTTGAACGATTTGAGTGACTTGACACTACTCAACAGTTTATTTAAGGAAAAAATATAGATTGTATAGCATACCAATTTTTACATAAGGTAAACAAGAAGGAATGAAAATCAGCAGTTTTCTTCAATAAAGTATTTTGTCTCTAGTAATTTATGGAATTACTGGGGAAAAAAACTAAAAGGTACATAACAGTACCAACGAATAGTGTGACTAATCCTGCCTCTCTCCAGCATCATGTGGCAAGTTTTCTTCATCACATTGGATGTCTGCATCATCTCTAAATACAAATGAATGTGGTGTTTCTATTGCTTTCACCTCCATTACTTTCTGAAAAACAGTAAGAATGCAGTTTTACTATTGTAAAGATATTGTGTTTTTCACTTTCTTTTATAGCTGTGTATATAACCTCAGACATCTTACCTGGACATATTGGTATCTTTGCTCTTTTACCTGTTTCAGTACAGTGTATGATTGTTTCATTCTTATTTGGTGTTTGTATACAAAAAAAGGCTTTCTGAGCTTTCTCTGTATAAATACCGTATATGTTCACTAACTAGTCTAAAACAAGACACCTGCTTAGGCTTTCAGCTAAAATTGCAATCAGCAGTGTTTGATAGGCACCAGACTGAAATCTATTCTGTTTTGAATGTGTGGTTAACAGTTTTGACAGCAGCGTGTTAGCATTTGAACAAAGTGCTGTAAATCTACAGTGTTGTGCACGTTGTGGTTAAAGTCATGGGATAAGTGTGTAGAGTTTTGAAAACTGTGTTCAAGCAATGAAAAATGAGCTAGAGTTTGGTCCACATGAACTGCTGCTGTGATGACTGTAGTTAGCGTTTTGCACATGTGACTCCAGTTGTGCCCACTGTCGTTTAGCAATCGAAAAAAACTGTAAATACATGTTTTTGTTAATTTACTGTAACTCTAAAAGCGAGACAATATGAAAACAAATTCTATTACAAGTTGTTATCTAGTTTTTAGTTGTAACAGTTTTCAAGTTGTCATCTGACTGTTTGATATGGTCTTTGTTTGTATGTATGTGTTAGGAAAAGATTGCACGCACAACGTACAGTGCAAAATGTACAATGCAAACTTACCCTTCGCAATCTCCTTACACACTTTCCACCAAGCTCAATCCCCTGTTTCCCCACATGCACGGCAACTGCACATACACAACTGCAGCCTTAAACATCAATAACGGATCAGCAAATCCCCTAAAAAAGTCCCGCAGGCCAGCTCTTCACACATTAGAGTAGCAAATATCATGCCAGCCGTATCAGCCACCACTGCCTGTAACAGCTTACATTAAGGAGCGCAACATAAACAGCTCTATGCATATACCAGACCTTCTGAAATGCAACAGTTGCTTTGACCAATCTGTAATAAGCATACTCAGCCCTAAGGCACGCATTAAACATTAACACTGGGTCTATATAGGCCTGTAATCCAGCACTCCTTTTCTTCATGTGAGCCAACAGGCCTATTCTTCTAGCCCAAACAGAGAGTTAAGCAACAGCTTTCGTCTGAACAGAGAACATCGGCCACAGTTTGTGCCGCTTCAATGACAACACATGTGCATCTGGTCACTTTGAAAATGTTGTCTGCTACTTTAGCAATGTGGTTACTGTCGAGTGCACGTATTACACAAGGACCAACAAATGGCTACCTTTTGCGTAGTTTGATAAGGTGAAAGTTTAACAGTGAGCATGCTAATTGGCTACTATGTTGTGTTTGCAACATACTGAGATATATGGATGGACATATGGTGAAGTGGATCAGCCTGCAGGAGTGGTTGAGGAATATTTGTGGATGTTTTGACGTTTTTTTTCCCACTATTGTGATTATTTTTGCAAACTAAAATCTAAAGTTAAGACCCAAATACAGTATATGTCATACAAACAAACAAACAAGAAGCAATCTACTGTACCTCAATACTTTAATTGGTCATTTTTCATTTTTACTAATTTGACGTGGTTATATACAGGAGGAGGGGTGTAGTAGATGACATTTTTGAGTCATTAATCACATCATTTCCATTTCAATCCACTGTCTTTCAGTGATGTATTTGGAAATGACTGGTTGGCAAGATCCTGTGACAAAACTCGTGGTGGTGCTGAGTGCTACTGAGATCATGGGATTCATTAGCTAACCGCACTTCCCCTCCCTTTTCAACAGACAATGATTGCCATGTAACCTCTGCTGTGTAAGCTTCCTGGTAATGGGTGATGATTAGGCTATGCGTGTGTGTGAGAGTGTGTTTGAGTGCCTGTGTGTGTGTCGTTGAGTGTCGTTGAGTGTGGTGGTCGACACTGAGGATATGACTTTTATACTACAATTCTGCACTGGTGACAGATCCCGATATGGCATGGCAAAACATAAAGGCAGAGTTTCAGTGAACCTTTCACCAGAAACACACACTCTATGCCATACACACACACACACACACACACACACACACACAAAGCCTGTTCCTGTTTAAAGCAAAGAATTAGGCTGACCCGCTCAGTGGTTTGCAGTTCAACTCTGGTATTAATTGAAAACTGGATAATCTGCTTTATCAGGAGCAGATTGCAGAGTTCATGTGATTTAAACTTTCTTTTATACGCTTCCAAATCTTTATATAAGTCTGCAAAAAGAAGGATGTTGTTACGATATTTGAGACTGCTACCACAGTTACAGTTCATTTTCAGTTTTTTTAACTTTAAATTAAGGTGTTGAGTATGTAGTTCTCATTATAACATGTAGCATGAAGTTGTTTTACTGCCACATCATATTTTTTACATGAAAGGGTGGAAGATTGGGTCAAGCCTTTGACTTTGACACTAAAGGCCGTGGTTCACATCTAGTCTAACACAAAAAGGCAACATTGGTTAACCATGACAAAAAGGCAAACTATTTTGTTGGTTAGATATACATTAGTATAATATCATTCACTCTCCTCCACCTGCCTCCCCTTCCCTCTATGCCAATTCGTCTTTAAGGGCAATTTGTTTGAATATGTTGGAAGGCTTGCAAAATGGTCCCATCGAGTACTGCAGTATCTATCTTTTGTAATCAGAATTCTATTAAAATATCACATTATGCGTTCAATTTAATGCTTGTGTATAACAACTAGGGTTGGGTTTGGTTTTTTACGATTCCGATGCCGAACCGGTACTTTTAAAACGATTCCAATTCCTAACCGATTCCTAAACCGATTCTTGAAAAACTGAAAAATGACATAAAAGAAAGGCTTTTTTATGGAGTTTTTTTTAAAATTGAAAATTATTTAAATTGAACAATATATTAACGTTTTAAAGTACTTAAATATATAATAAGTAAACCTAAGTCACCTAACATGTAACTACAATAATTTAATAAATAACTGTTACACTATTAACAAGTAACAACAAAATAAATGATGTTGAGTTGGTATGCCAACCAGCTTCAAACTTTAGCAGTTCTTTTGCAGAAAAATGAACATATTTGCCGTCTCTGGCAAGATAGGACACCTCTCCTGACTTATGACATGTCCTGCACAGGAGAAAACTCCCTCAGACGGTGTCCAAGAGGTCTGTACACACAGGTATGAGTTTGAAAGGGCAGACAATTTGGGGAGGCTGTCCTGCCAACCCTAATAACAACATCACTTCAAGTACTTACACTGTTACTCCCCCAGGCCAGTGTCAAACATGAGACAGCCAATTTTTTCAACATACTTTACTATGACTTATTTCAATAAACTATAAATGATTTTTTTTTAACATACTATACTTTGACTTTTTTGATATAACAAACTATGACTTTTTAAATGGCTTTTTTTGAACAACTATGCTATGACTGTTTTCAAAATATTTTTTTTTTAGTGGCACAGTGGCTCAGTTGTTAGCACTGCCCCTAGCACCATCAATTAGACAATGCACACTCTGACCCAGGTTCAATTCCCAGTCTGGGCTGGCCTCTTTTTTTTTGACATACACTTTGACTTTTTTTCTTCATACCATACTATGTGTTTTTAATGTTTTTTTTCCCAACATATTATGCCATGACTGTTTTCAATGTTTATTTTGTTGGCACAATGGCTCAGGGGCTAGCACCAATCCAACCAGCACCAGCAAGTAGACACTGCAGCCTCTTACCCAGGTTTGATGCCCAGTCCAGTTAGCCTTTTCTGTGTGGAGTTTGCATGTTCTTCTAGACTTTCACTTCAACTTACTCCATTTAGTAGGCACTGCTGACTCTGGCATAGGTTCGATTCCCAGTCTGGGCATACCTTTTTTTTTATTATTATTGTTTGTTGGTAATTTTAGGCCTTTATTTATATAGGACAGCTGAAGATATGAAAGGGGAGAGGCAGAGGGTGGAGTCAAACCTGCGTCGAGGAGTAAACCTCTATATGTGGGTGCCTGCTCAGGTGAGCTCCCCAGGCGCCCGATAGCCTGCCTTTTTTTGTGGAGTTTGCATGTTGTTCCAGATATTCTCTGGCATACTATACTTAGATTGTATTAAATATATTATACAATTACTTTTTCAACATACTATGACTACTTTTTTTCGACATATTATACTATGACATTTGTATCACTTTTTAAAAAACATACTATACTATAATTTGTGGAGTTTGCATGTTCTTCCAGACTTTCTCTGCCATATTATACTTTGACTTTTTTTCTCTTTTTTCAACATACTTTACTATTACTATTTTTGACAGACTATACTGTCATTTTTTAAAACTTTTTTCAATTGATATGGCCCAAATTTTCAACAAGAGAAGTGGCTCAGCAAGTGAGGCTTTTGCCTAAAAGTCTGAAGTGAAAGACTCAAATCCAGGCTCCCCTGTCTAACTATACAATCTTGGGATTGTCTAAGTATTCCTCTCAGTGTTGTGAAGAAAAAATAATCAAACAGAATAGCAAACTTTTAGCCTTAGGTATACCTCCCCAAGATAAGATGTTGTCTTTACAGATAGCTCGTAATGTGAGGTTGAAGGATAAAACATCTTCATTTTCTGTCCTCAGTAATGTTGAACAGTAAAATCACCGTCAAATCACAAAATGTCAAGCTTATTGTGTAGCTCATTGTAATAGATACCTGGTGCACTGTCTGAAGATTCAAGGTTGTAGCTTCAAACCCTTCAAACATTTTAAGGTCTAAAAATCAAAATGAAGAAGTCAAATATATGTATATGTATATATATATATATGTCAAAAAAGTTATTAAAAAGTCATAAACTTATGAATATAGTATTTCAAAAAAGTCATGGAATCAAAATTCATAAAAAAGTTTAACCCCAGCTCTGTCTTTAGAGTTTTACATTTTATGTCCTCAGTCCTTTCTGACTTTGTAAATAGCTCAGTGTGATAAATACCTGGTGTTCTGTCTGAAGATTGAAGGTTGTGGGTTCAAACCTTGTGAAGACTGCTGAATTTTAATGTCCAAAATGAAGAAATCAAATATGCTACGAAACAACAGTGAGTGTCAGATAAGATAGCTCAGTGTAACATTAAGCTGGTTGGAAGACCCCAATGGCCATGGGTTTCAACCTGATTATGGGCTGTTTGGTTTGAGGTTTCACACCCAAAATATAGAAGTCAAACATGCCAAGAGAACTCCTCTCATTGTAAGTATGTTGGTGGTGCTGTAGGTTTGTTCTAGACACATAAGATTCTCTTTTTCGACATAATATACTATGACTTTTTCTGACTTTTTCGACATACTATTTCAAGAGTTTTTTCGACATAGTATACTATGACTTTTAATTACTTTTTTCGACATACTTACTGCAATGTTTTCATCACTTTTTTTATCAACATACTATACTATGATTTTTTTAAACACTTTTTTCGACATGCTATATCATGACGTTTTATCACTTTTTTCTAAATACTGTAAGTCTTTTCAACATGCTATACTATGACTTTTTATCAATTTTTTGACACACTATACTATGACAATTTTTAGACTTACTGTAGTATGACTTTATCACCTTTTTCGACATACTGTGCTGCATGTCAGAATTGAACCTGGAGCCGCTGCGGCAAGGACTGGGCATCTGCACACTGAGAGAACATTCTACCATATACAATGACTTTTTTCGACATACTATACCATTACTTTTTTACCATTTTTTTTGACATACTTTACTATGACAATTGTTTACATACTATAGTATATAGACTTTTTGTCCCTTTTTTCAACATTCTATACTAAAACGTTTTTTGAACATACCACACTATGACTTTTTCATGACCTTTGTCAACATACTATACTATGACTCTTTTCGACAAAGATACTATGACTTTTTTCTGACTATTTTTGATATGCTATACCAGGGAACTTAAACAGGGGGTCTTAACTACTGAATACATAACTAATACATAACTATTCAATTAAAAAGTCTCAACATGAATCCAACATATTATTAGCAAACATAAATCCCCACTGCTAACTGGCGTATAGGTAAGGTAGTCACTAAAGCCATCCACATCCACAGTTCATCCTAAGATTCACTGTGCTACATGTATGTTTAACATTAAAACATGATTTATAAAATCATTCCAACAATTATTAGGCTATTTTAAAAGATTAGTATTCTATGCAAAAAAGGAATGTATAAAGGCTTTAGGCCACCCTACATGTTATTGTAGGCCCAGTTTAATATGCAACTTCATTTTATACAATATATGTAGTAGGGGGTCCCTGCTCCATCTCTCTTTCAGTTAAGAGGTCCTTGGCTTAAAAAACGTTGAAGACCCCTGTACTATACTGTCTTTTTCATGAATTTTTTCAACAAACTATACTGTTACTTTTTCATCACTTTTTTCAATATGCTATACAAAGCTTTTTATAAGACTTTACTTCTCCAAAAACCTTAAAATATTACACTTTTGTTTAATACATTATTGGTATTTTCAACATTTCAATGAAAGTCACAGAATTTAAAACTATTTTCCAACCCACTTTTCAAACAATTCTCACTACTTCACCTTCTTCTTATGCAATTATGCCAGCAATCCAGTTAAGCTTTAGCAATTTAGCTTTATTTATTTAATTATTTATGAAATGCATTTTCTAGTGAGTATTAAGATTCTGTTGGACTTTTTAAGAGAGAAAAATGCACTTGGTTATGATTCAACAAGTATGCATTGATAATTATTTATTATGATACAAGATATTGACTATTTTGTTGATATAGCAGAGATGAATTACCATAAAATAATCTTTTGTTTATGACTGTAAATGAGGTTGAGACATGTGGCAAGGAAGGCTATTCAAACCACTAACTATACCGATATAAATACAGTACATAACAACAACTCATCTTCTACTTCGTAAACGTAAAATTATTTAACTAGTTATTAAGTTAATAATTTGTCAGGTAAGTGAACATCTCATGCCACAAACATTTCAGTCTACATGAGACTGAGATGTTTGTTGCAGCTTCTACTGAAATGGCCAAGTGCTCAAATTGTCCTTGGACCAAATCATCCTCAAACCTGAAAATAAAACATGTGGTGATAGTAAGGGCACTAGAAAACTGTTGAACTGTAACACCAATTACCAGTAGGTACTGAACATCTAAGAATATCCAAAAATGGATTTTTGTCTTTAAAGTGTCTGGTTGAAACAAAGATATATCTGGTAACGAGAAAATGAGAGGAAAATGACAGCACAAACCTGCCTGTGATTGTGATTCAAGCCCACATTATGTATGATATATTGGGAGGCAAAATATGCTTGATGGCATAGCAATTAGGAGCCATATACAGTATTTTCCCTATGTGATGCCAGGATCATTACCGCCTATCGCTGTGATGAATGTTTCATGAGACTTAGTGGTTATGAATATACTTGTCTGCATTTTGTATGTACATATTAAAATAACGGAAAATTCCACTGTGAGGCTGTTTAGGAACATTTAGATCCAAGCTCTGTCCAGCCATTGGTTACAGATGTAAGTTGGATGCTGCCAAAAACAAACGAACAAACAAGCAACGTACAGTAATAAATAGATGTTTTTTTCAAAACAATGTGTTTTCTATCATATGACTCATCATTACTATTATCATTGTGGCTGGCTTCTTTAGTGAAATAGTGAAGTTCTGGAGAAAACACTGAATCCCTGAGTATTGTTCTAGTATGAATAATATTGGCACCCTTTGTCAGCTATTGGCAGGATGACTCCAAAAATGTCCAGTGTTTGTGTGGACCTTCAGTATATCAGTCTATATCAGTCTCGTGATCAGTGAATTCATTTTGGAAACAGCAAGTTTAGGCAGAGTGGAAGGAAATTTAAAGTACAATAATCCTCATGCAACAGATGTTAACTGAGCATAAAGAAATGTAAACACAGACTACTCAGTGTTTCCGAAAATGTAATTCATCCCACACACAAATGTGTCCACACACTTTAACTGTGACATGTGCTTGCATATGTACGACTCTCATTCTCTCACAGTCACACACAAACACGTGCAGGTGCAGCTCTTTTGACTGATGAGTCTGTAAGTGTTTCCAAAGAGCGAGCCGCTCTGTGACAGCTGTCTCTACATACACTGTTAACATGAAACTCTCCATCCCACTCTCCCTTCCTTTGTTCTTTCCCTCTTTTCTCCATCCCACTTTTGCTGGCACTTCTCTCTCTGTCTGTCCTCTCTGGCTGAGCCACGCTGGAGTCAATCTTTCATCCTGCGGACTAAAGTGCCAACTCTTAAGGTACAGTAACAAAAAAAAAAAAGATATAAAACTGCAATATAAAAAAAAAAAAAATATAGACCAAAGAAGGGAAACAGCTGCAACTATGCCAGTGCCAGGATTGCATTTCTATCTCCACACATTGACAGAAAGTTCAACAATTACCCCAGAGCCCAGCCTCAAAATATGATTAGCATGGACCCAGATGATAATGGCTTTTACATGCAATTACGCCAAAGGGGGAATTACCCAGTATGGGAATAATGTAGCTGGGGAATGAGACAATTGCTTGCTAATGTCTGTTGTTGTTGGCTGACCAAATGGAAACGTGTTTATTATAAGGTTTTATATTCAGACAGGCTGCGTCTGCAGTAAATCATGTGATGGGTATTCATGAAAAAAAGTTTCTTTTTTTATTTAATTAATGACGTGGAAGGTTTTAAGTGATTTTGAACAGCAAGAATACATATGAGACAATAGATGGCCTATGTGCAGCACCAACTGAACAAAAAAACTCACAGGTCAAAAAATGTACAATCAATTGTGAGAAGCAACCAAGTGGATCAACTAAAGTAAGGTAACACTGATAGCTACACATTTCCACACTTTGTTTCCCTCTCCAAAAGGGAAGGGATGATTTAAATTAAGTGAGAACAGAGATGTAGACTTGTTGTGAAGGGTTGTCTGCAAGCCTGTTGTTTATTTAAATGAGCTTCCACAAAACTTGGAAGATGCACCAGTTAGTGAAGTGTGATACTACTGAGCTCCTGCTCAGTAGTATCACTGTTCATGTCAGTGCATGAAAGGACAAACTCATCACTTGCAGTTGCTCTGTTTTGTTTTAAAGTAAATTCACTGGGGAAAAACGAAATACAGGATCAATTTTAATTAAGGAACACACATAACTTCTAACTTTATGGACGAGTTTATGTTTTACAAGCAATTCTTTTTTTTAAACAAAGTAAACAAAATTAATGTGTCATGTGTATTTATTTATTTTAACACCTTACCACACAGATGGATATATTAATGATTAGTTATGATATATTTCTTAAAAACACACCAAATATATTATCTTTTAAAGCTATGCTTTCTGGCTCCTGGTATTGAGAAATTGTCAAAGATAAACACAAAGAAAGTACAATCCATTTAGTTTACTTTGAATTAGAATTTTAACAAAGTAGATAAAACAAGTCAACTGAGAAAGCTGCTAAAACAAAAAGCCTAACTCTGTTTTTGGATCGTGCCTGGACTGCCAAGAGGGAAGTTAAAAAAGAATATCTTTCTTTGTGACTTAACTTGATTTCCAGAATTTCCTGAGGCACCTTTGGGTCAGACCCAACAACAACGCGAACAATAACTCTTTCTCCCAGAAATAAACGTTTGACTGCAATATTTCCAGCTGAGTCGAACACGGCTGACAATATTATAGCTGTAAGAGCTTTCCTGGTGGGAGTTCTACACACCCTCCTGCAACAATACATTGATACACACATGCACACACAAAAACAAACTACACCTAATTCAAAATCCAAACTTTCATCAAACTATTACATTACAAACTGAACACACACATAGAAGCAGAAATGGTAATAAATTAAATAACCAAAGAAGTGTTAACACACCAATAACATTAAAGAAAAACTCAAATTAATATTCTTTTAATTAAGCTGCTGATTGGCAATGTTGTATTAATGTCTTATTGCTACTATATTATAACTTCTACTATAATAATAATAATAATAATAATAATAATAATAATAATAATAATAATAATAACAATAATGAAATCATTTCCATAGAAAACAAATTAGATCGAATGCTGGTGTAAAATTGACTACATCTGCAGTATATATTTGACCAAATTGCATTTGTATCCACCATATAAGACAGGGAAAATGCTGAGTGTGATGTGATTTTTGCAGCTCAATATATCAGCTTAACCTTATCCTTCCCACAGCACTCCACTTTATTTCTATTGTTTGGACAATCTCCGATCAGGATGCTCATAAAAGCCGTGGACGCTAAGGTCTGCTTTTTCACTGGGAGTCAGCTGCCTCGTCTTGCGGTGTTGGATAACCCTGAGTCAGAGCTCTGTGGCTTGTCTTGGTGTAAACAGATGGTCTCAGCTCTGATGACTAACTTCTGATCTTACCCAGATAGAGATTCAGGCTGTCAGATGGGCTTTCCAAGCTCTACAGAGGTGACACGACTGAAATGGTTTGAAATATGCGGAATGTAAATAAAGGCCAAGGTCCGATTTCCTGTAAGAAGTTCTATTTAGATCATCACAATTGAACTGTGTGAAGAGTGACAAGCTCTAATCCCATGGTTTTGTGAATGTGCACTGTCTTGCTACTATATCTATATCCATTGTGTGCCTTGACATTAGTCTAAGGTATTCGCCATGAAAAAAAGGTGGTGCCGAGGCAGTTCTGCGGTAACACAGTTTCAAACATGCCAAGTTGGTTGCACTCTTTTTTATTTAGATAATTTGTACTTTATTTGTCTCCTTTTCAACATGAGATACATGTAGTAATCAAATTGTGTTGTAATGTGCCAGTTAGATGTCAGCTAAATTTCAAGGCTAATTAGTTTTGCTTCAAACTTTAGTTTATCATCACTTAAACATGTTACGTAAACTCTGTTTTTCATTTCATTAATATAAACTAAACTAGGTGGGTCACCAAGCAGCATATGGTTAGTAGCCTACAGTAATGTAACAGCGCCACACTTCTGTCAGTTTTTATTAAATATAATTTTAAAATTAGCCATACCGAGAAGCACAACGTACTTATCAACATGACGTGTATTCAGCTAATGCTGCTTAAAAACATAAAAATGACTAAATGATAGCCAACTACATAGCTAGGCTATTCACCACAGGTTCACAAACCTCAGTTATTAATGTGGCTTAGTTTTAACCAGTGTTATGCCTTTTCGTTATATTAGTGTCTCTGTGGCCTTGTTTCTCAGATTGTCAGGAATGCTACCCTACAACAATCAGTCTTGTTGTGAGAGAAGACAAAGTTTCCTTAATGTGTAGGCTAAAACAGGTAGCCTATTTCACCAGTTCACTCCACACACCAATAGCACAATCATTTCACAGCAAGCAGCTGATTAACCAGCTTTATAACTGCAACCTGAAGATTCTTAAGTCATTATTGGTTTACGTATGTTTATCATAAAAATCCTAACTAAAGAACATTTTAAGTTTAAATATATAAACCATGCATCTTCCTTGCAACTACTGTAGCCTATGCTGTCACAGAGTGTTGGGCCCGACGTTAATGAGAACCAAATGTACTTGACCTTTACTCACACTGTCCACCTTCCTTCACATTCCTCATACACTGACGGCATTCTTCCATCTTATGATGTCATCTTAAGAACAGTGCATATTCTCTGGACTAGAAATGAGGCAGGAAGAAGGACTTTCCAAGTGGGATGAAGTGATCATCCCTTTAGCTATTCTGCTCCTAGAGCTTACAAGCTTGACGAGGACCAGGGTAACCGAACGAGGCTGCTTAATACAATGAAAAAATTCCTCTCCATCTCTCCACCTTGCTTTTAAGAAGGGAGACAGGGGGAGTAGGGAGGATTTGTAGGGTCTGTGTGGATTGCATTTGATCAGACTGGACCTTTACTAGGATCTCTTCTCACATTTTCCATCCAAAGAGGCTGAGGTGCTAGCAGACCATCACATCATTACATGGCTGTGATAGCTATACCTCTGTTATAAGGGAAAGTAGGCAAGGTGCCCACATGTGTGTGTGTGTGTGTGTGTGTGTGTGTGTGTGTGTGTGTGTGTGTACGTGAGTCTGTCTGAGTCTCATCTTCCAGTTTGGCCTGTCAAGATCTAACATTTGTCGTACATTTATGCCTTCTCCCTCTCTTGCAGTCTTAAACAGTTTTTTTCTGGCTCTTCTTCATTGACTCTCTGAAAAACAAAACACATTGTGTTGTAATTCTGTAAATTCGCGAAATAGTTTGTTTATAATGTCATTTTATTTTTATGTTTGTCATATATTGCTCCCTGATACTTTTTAAGTATTTAAGTTTTATATTCAACTTGTGTTTAATACCTTGATTAGTAATTTTTAAATACAATAAAATGGAAAGATATCTTTGCACGCATTAGGTTGAAAGCTACTTCTGGTCCAATCAATCAAGGAATGTGCATTACATAACCCTGAAAATATTTGAATTATGCAAAAATACAGAGTATGAGGATAATGCATAGGAGATAGGGTTGGGTTTGAACAAATTTTTCTAAACTCATCATGTGTGCTCAAACTGTGTGTGATTAAAGTTGGCTCAAATTGTAAATTTTTTTTCATTTGTTCTTATCACACCATCCTTTCCTGCTTTTACCTCAGGGATCAATCAGTGTTAATGTGATTGTCTGATATCTGATATAGTCACTGACTTTCTAGTGCCATCTTATGGTGTCCTTAAAGCAGGTATGGCAATAGTTTCATAGCTAAAGTGGGCTAACAGAGGGTTATAATTTTAATTCTTTTCATAGTGTAATCCTCATGCGCTGTTGTTTAAAACCCTTAATCAAGATATGTATTCTTAAACGAACCCAGTAGGGCTGCTTAGTGACCAACTGTAGTTTGATTATGTAAATGCTGAGCATATTGTAGCACTGTTGGATGTGTCTGTGAAGGCAGTGGAAACATTGTGCAAGATTCTAGATTTAGGCTTCTTTTGCACCTGATTGATCCATTTGTATCTGTCAATTCCAAAACCTGCCTTCAGTAATAGTCACTACTACATATATTTTGAATCTCTGCAAAACACAATCTAGCCTGTATAATAATTTTAATGCACTGTACTCTCCGTACACGCATGTGTAAGTATCAAGCGGCAACTTCTGTATCTGAAAAGTGAAGCCTTAAACCTGCATTCTATCTCATTTCCATCAGGGGGCGACTCCATGGTCCCATATATTTTAAAATAAACAAATAAAGCAGGGGCGTAGCTACATGCTGACCTGTCAATCATGATAGAGGCTTAGAAATGCTTATCCATGGTACTGTGTACAATAAAATAGCCGTGAACTTGTTTTTGGGTGTGGTCCATGTTTTTAATCTTAAACGTTGACCTTCTCACTGTGTGTTTTCACTTCATCAAAGATAATTGGAACACTTTGGTCACCTAGAAAAGTCTTGCTCAGCGTTCTGCCAACCAAGCTAGCTAGCACTATCTGTCGATTTTCAATCAGCTCTGTGTACTGCCGTAGCTACATGCTGACGAATAGCACCAGTACCCGGAGATCAGCATTTACTTCCAGTAAAACTCTGCTTGATGACTCACGTGAAAAGAGTTGAAAATCAGCGACTTTTACTCTTAGCATTTAGCTTAGCGCAGCGCCATTGAAACCATACACAAAACAGGTTTAGACATGTCATTCTCCTCAGCTCCGCTCTTTTGTCCATATATGGTCACTTCTGGATCCAAAATACCAAGATGGCGACAGCCAAAATGCAAACTGCTGGCTTCAGAATGGCAGTCCACAACAGTGGCGATTTTAGACCCTTTTTAGGGAGGCTCAAGCCCCAATCAATTTCATCTCTTTTTTTTTTAAATCAGTTTTAGTGCTTGCAAACTTGTCTTTTAGTGACAGAGGACAAAAAATGACAGGTTCAAAGGGCTTAAAACAGGTTTAATATCCTGTGTTGCTGTTGCCAATGCTTTGCACCTGTAACCCAGTCAAGGAGTCATTATCATTTGATTTGATTCTGGTAGTCCATAAAGTTTTTTAATATGTTCAATATTTTGCATTTATCCTCTGTTATAATAATAAATACATATATTCATTGTTATTCAGTGAAATTACTGATTTAGCAGGGGGGGGGTTAACACTTTTGCAAGGCACTGTAGTCATGTCACATTCTCATTACGGGCCAAGCCCCCCTAAAGGTCTGATCCTAGAATTGCCCCTGGTCCACAAACCAATGTGACTTTACTGATGCTCCATCCATTCTTTATATACAGTATATTGTAAGTATACATGTAGTCTGACATGTAATGAATTAAGCAAAAAGGCTTTTATTACCCCTAAATGTTAGGTTGTTCTTCCAGTGGTGTGCTATAATGCTGTATTAACAACATAATGCCTCTATTAGGACAAAGTGTCATCTTACCAAATCTATACCGACATGTCTGACAGTCCCCACGAGTCTGTCTGTCTGTCTATCTGTCCCCTGCTAACTGTTCATGTCATTAGTGCATTACAGCAGGCACTTCCCTGAACTGTTTGGACGCTGTAACTGGAGAGGAAATCAGAATCAGAGCATGAAAACCCAGCTGATATGGCCTGGATCGTTAATGTCGTTTTCCCTCTTATGACAATCATCGGAAGTGAAAATGTTTTAATCATTTCTCATTCTAGCAATAAGCTCCATCCGGTTCTTGAGGGCCCTCACTGGGCCTGCAAAAGTCTTTCTATATATATACAGGTGAACATGTTCACAATAACAAAAACAGTCTCACAAAAATTATCCCATGCATGCCAACCCAGCTTTGGTGCTCTTATCATTGCAAATGCTCATATTAATTTAGTACAATAAAAACATGTGTGAGCACACTTTTCCACACACATTCCTCTCTACCCTGCACACACACACAAACAATAAGGTCCCCATGAAAGGAGGGCTGAGATCTAAGGAGACTTAACCAAGTTTGACAGTCAACAGCCCTATTAAAGCAGGCCCCACTGCAACCAAACACAGCGGTAATTGTAAATGTCAGGCAGAATTAACACAAAAATAAATAGCTTTGCTCTCCTTATGTGTATATACGAGAGGAAGAAAGCAAGAAACATTACAGCACAACCCTAAGACACAGCCTTACACAAGTCAGTCGTCAACTAGCTGCATGTCTTTTGTATAATGTTAATCTTAAAGGCAATATGATCCGTGCTCACAAGCATCAAATTATGAATGTTGGCTGTATAAACAGATTACACATATGTAGACTATGTACCATTTATGGATTTTCAACAGAATACATTTACCATGCCAGTACACTTGTATATATTTCTCCACATCCTCTTTCTCAGTATGATCAAATTGCAAATGAAATGACTGATGGTGAAAGGACTAACCCAGTGCTGGACTCTTCTTCTAAATTCCTGCTGGACTAGTGTGGTATGACTGACTGACTGGCTGGCTGGCTGACAGACGGACTGTGGTAAAAATCTGATCTGGCTTACTTTGGGAAAAGGCCGGAAAGAACTTGTCATGTCTCCTGTGCTGACATGGAAAACACACAAGAGGAATAAAGGAAGGAGAGAAAATGAAAGAGACCGAATGTGAGAGCGATAGAAATCTTGCTTTATGCACTATGTGGAAGCATTTATGCATGTATGCCTTATGGTCTGAGCAGTACGTCTGCTTGTGTCATTTGTTGTTTTTCGCTGTGTTATGTCCCAGTTGCCCAGTGCTCTGTATTTGTGTGTGCAAGCACATATCTGGTGTTGTGTTCGCTGGTTAGGTCATGCTTCCTGACCTGAGTCCTTCTAGACTGGGTATGGATTAGTTTATGATTGTTCTGGGAAGAGCTGCCCACACAGCAGCTTCATCTGGAACATTCAGAGAACTAGTATTTTACATACTGTACTCTGTGCTAACCGTCATTTTGTCTTTAAGTCTTAAGCTGGAAAGCAAAAGGATAATTGAGAAATAACAAAACTCAGAATGAGATCACATTTCAGTATGTTGCATTGTATTAACATTAGAATTATCAGTAATGCCTGTAGGGGTAATGAGCTCAATTTAGACGGGCGGGCAGCCGGCACAGCAGAGAGAGACAGCATATTTTCACATCTTAATCTGTGAATTAAGGATTTATTTCGACCAAACTAGAGTTGCTGAGTTGTTGGAACTAACCGAGAGGGGTTTCATCTTGTTTCTGTCCAGTTTGAACGAAGTTTGTTTTACGATGAGTTAAAACAGCAATTACGCTAGTCTTAGTTCGGTGAGAGAGAGAGAGAAACTTGAATTCATATGGTGCACGGTTGTATTTTTCTGTTTAGGTGTAAGAATATTGTTGTGTAGTGCAGCGAACTTGCCGCTCGTGCGCAATGCTTCCTTGTACATGTAGGCACTCTCAGCATGGCTGCGCGAGTAGGAGAAATCAGCTTTCCCTCTCAATACACAGTAGCAAACAATGGGTAATTTATTTCCTTAATTTATTACATTTACAATACTGATTGGCCCACCATCCACATAAAAGGTGGCAAACGTTCCCTTTAATTTTAGTTACTCTATCCTGTATCAGTATATCACCCATTTACCAATAATTTGTCAAATATAATTGACTTTTAGTGGAATCAAACCCCTCTAACCATATAGTGCAGACTTTTGAGTGCTGTCAGTGACATCTTCTGGATCTTCTTCTCAGCTGTTTCAGTCAAAAGTGGCATTAACATGTGGCCTTGCAATTCACAGGGATCAAGCTGAGCGAGAATGGATGAAAAGTGCTAGAAACACCAGTAGTCAAAGACAGACCTTGTCAGAAATGTATCCCTGTGTCCCTGGCCCTCGACCCCAATCATAAAACTCACAGACACAGAGGAAACCCACCAGTAAATCAGTCTGTCACTGGCTCTCACACACTGAGTTTGATCCTGGTGATATATGGCTTTAATATGTGGGTGGAAAGATGGGGCAATGAAGAGAATGCAAGACAGACAAAGAGAGAGAGAAAGAGAGAGAGAAGGAGAGGGAAAGAGAGAGAGAGAACGGCATATAAATAGTGACTTGAGTTTGTGTGAAAGTGTGGTGCATCCGGAGAAAACTTCAACATTCATTAAAATAAAAACTTATAATAAAATATAATTTAGAAAAATATAATAAACGTTCACCCTTACAATGATATGTGATGTTTAATTATTAATCAAATCATCAGCCTAGTCATGCACAGATTCACTCTCGCTCACCATAGTTGTAGCAAAGTCAATATGACTCAATTTATCTTAAATCTAATTGGACTTGTAGACTGGGAGGAAATGTTCATAACAATCTCAACAAGATAAGATGAAACTTCAGACATGCTAATCAAGTCGTCGTGAAGAGAGTCTTTAAATCCACTGAATAAAAGTAAATACTAACTAAATCAATTTCAGTATTTCATATGTCATTTTAAGTGTTTAGAAACATGTTAATTTCAAACCTGATTTTTTACATAAATTATATCAAACAAATATGATCTGCTTATCAAGAAACCTTAAATGGTTTCAAAATCCCAAAGACCAGCAACATTTTCCTGTTTACATGTATTTGTTGAGGAATGCAAAAGAATAAATCAGGAGAAGGCCTGTAGATTTATAACATCCAAATACTCTCTTTTTTCAAAAATGTGTAATAGCTGGATGTTGTGGTGAATTTATTAGCGATGCTGTGATGCTGTATGAAGAGGAATCCGCTGACACTTTTCTTGATTATAAAAGTTTATTTACATCAAAGAATTTTCAGATAAAGCTTAAGTACAAGTTATGTAGAATGGTCAGATACTTCAATGTAATGTAAACAACAGGCAATCTTGCTCCAAAATAAAGACACTATCATGCTCAGCTGTGTGAAATTAATTCATGGGAATGATGCAAAGAGTGTGACAGCAGTGGAAATCTGGCTCTTATTTAGCATTGTGATCTCAACATGTAATCATCCTGCCTGCTGCTAAGAGATAGAGATGGACAAGGAGAGTAGCCTATTTACTTCTGTTTAATTGATACTAATTAGCTGTTAATGTCTATAAATTGATCTAAATGAATACTACATAGATAGATAGATAGATAGATAGATAGATAGATAGATAGATAGATAGATAGATAGATAGATAGATAGATAGATTTTTATCCCAAAAAAATGTGAAATTCCAGTGTTGCAGCAGGAAAAAATATCAGACACACAGCACACATACAGAATATACATGAAATAATAGGATACAATATACATGAAATAATAATACGATACAATATATGAACAAATAATTTAAAATATATACAAGTTGAGAATAAAATGTACAACTGTTTAACCAGTATTGGTAAAGCTGTAGATAAACCTATTGTGCAAGGTGCACTTAGTGCAGTTGTGATGTATATGATTCTTATCTAATGATGAAATGTTAAAAAGTTGAATTGCCTGTGGTAGGAATGATTTCTTGTAGTGGTCCGCGCGACGTACATACATCACAATGTGATGCCAATGAAGCAGAATTGACTTGAAGAGCAGAGAAGAGAGGATAGAAGATGGTAAAGGGGTGAAGATGAAAGAGTAGTAGAGGAGGAGCTGAAAAGTGAGGCAGAGAAGCGGTGAAGAGTGGTAATTAAATATATTGAAATGAAAAGAAACTGAGGAAGAAACTGAGGAAAGAAAGACTAGAGAGAAAGCACAATAGAGAGTGACAGAGAAAGACAGAGAGAGATGACAGAGTGCTGACATCAGAGGGCCAGCAGTCCCTCCACATCACTCAGCTTTCATGGAAAATCAATTCTCCCCGGTATGGGCAGCGGTGTCAACAGCAGGCGGGACCAGCAGCTCTATAGCACTCTTCAGGTATCATTACAGTCACGCTGATCTTCATATAGGGTTCTGGGCTGTGCTCCAGAGTAGGTTCAGGTTCAGGTTTTGTGGTAACTTATTATGTGATGACAAGTTTTTAGAGTAATTTTGTGGAAATTTTGATGAAGCACAAAATGTAATTCATGTATACATATTGAATATAACCACAAAATGCCAATAGTTGTTTCAGTTCAAGCATAACACCTGTATTTGTTTTGTTGAAATAATGTGTGTGAATCTTCTTAAATACAACACATCAGTAACCAAGATTTTGTAATATGCTTAATCCACAATAGATGGTTATGGAATATAAGGTGACCATGAAGATTCTGTAAGTAAAAATCCTTCATTTGTAACTGTATAGGCTAGTGGCCAACATTGGATGGACATGAAACTCCACTATCTGTATCATATGTGCTAAAAATATGTGAATGTATTGAACAAATCTAGGTCATCATCAAGCAAGCAGAGAGTACACTCACCTCACTCGCAGCCTTTGAACAAAGTGGTGCTTTGAGCTGAATGCTAATGTCAGCATGCTAACATGCTCACAATGACAACAATGTTAACATGTTAATGTTTAGCAGGTGAATGTTTACCATGGTCACTATTGTAGTTTTCTTAGCTTTCAAACATTTAGCTAATTTGCACTAGTCACTTAACACAGCTGCGGCATATTTTTGTATTGAAGTGTCCTGGTGGTGTGAGGAAAAGTCAGGGGATCACCACACATTTCATGGCAATCTACAGTATGGAGTGGTTGGGGAGACATTTCAATCTGAAGAGATGTACAGACTGAGTGGCAGACATCCTGCTCCTCTGCTAGTACGGCCTAGAACCAAAGGCACAAAACTACAGTACATAAAATGTGGAAAATAAAACAAAATTGAGTTAATGTTGTGATGAAAACAAAAGTTTAGTGGTTGTACAGCTTTGCCTATCCATCCATTTATAGTGCTTCCTAAAGTTGAATCTGATCATGGTCGAATCACTTTGGCCCTTCGTGACAGTGATTTTACCTAGGGTATAGCTTGATCAAAACACACAGCTACCTGTACTTTCCACCACTGGTGAGGATGATGTGATAATCCCATATGATGATAGTTTTACTTTCTTTTTTGATGACACCATTTGTTAGAGTGACAGAGGCGGGCCTGAGCACTGCAGTCATGGGACCTGTGTGTGTGGAAGAGTCAGTGTGTGCTTAGGTTCCGCAGAAAGTACAGGCATTACAAAGCCAGCAACCAACAGTCATCTATCTTTGTATGTGTGCAAGTATGTGGCAGAGACAGTATTGTGACAGCTTAGTGCTCCCTGCAGTGTACATGTGTACATATAAGACCCTCTTTGTGTCAGCACTGCCTTGCTTTGTGTATGTTCTTGCACAGTCTGCACAACGCTGGAGGGGCAAAGCCTTAATTCTTCCACGATCTACTGCTGCAGACAGATAAACATGGTTTGCAACAAAGATAATTAACACATGACATCCCAATCTTTTATCAGGGAACTTTGAACCCAGGAAGTGAGCTTATGAGGATGACATTCTCACGGCAGGCCGCAGGGGTAGCGGAACGGAGCAGTATGAGTTTGCAACATGGCGTCAGGCCCTGCAAAGCAGCTGCACACAGCTGGAGACCAGTTTACCAGGAACCAAGAGGGAAGACAGAGAGGAGATAGAGGGATGAGGCCACGGAACAGGCTTCAAAGGGAGGAGACATCTCAACATGGGAAGAATGGGATATGGGCCACCATTCTGAACAAAAAATCAGGTGCATTTCCATCAACTGGTATTTACAGTAAGTGACTATAACATTCTGTAGAAAATACAGACAGTAGAAAATAAAAGACAAGAATTGGAGAATTCTTACAGTTTTTGGTTGGATGTTGGCTGTCTAAAAATGAAAACAGATAAATGTGCAGGCCAAATTGAAAATTCAAACTATGGAACACAATCACTGGAGGTAATGGTTGAAATATAAGAAAAAAGAAAAGAGAAGCTCTGAAAAAGAAAAAGAACATTTTCCTCAAGTCAGCATGAACATGTTGGCACATTTAGTGAATAAATGTATATATACGCTTAAATACTGTTCAACTTAAAAGCCACAATAGCAAAACGGTCAGTGATGGTTCAAGCCCATACATAAACAGAGGTGGATGTAAAACAAATCTGGAAAAAGCTGAGCTGTATTTTTGATGATTGCATATGACTCCCTGTTCAAAATGGAAAATTAATTTTACACATCATGACTTTGTTTACTCATTATACTCTCAAAGTGGAACCATGCTTTCTGTATGTGTTGCAGCTAGGGAAGCGCATTTTAACAGCACGCTGCCAAGCAAGATGATGAATGGTGCTGCTCTTCTCCTGCATTATTGCATTATCTATGCCATTGTTTGAAAAGTTATTATCTACTTGGACAGAACCGCCACAGGCATAACACTTCCAGCACACCTGCCCTCTATCCTCCTCTCTACGGCTTCCTCTCCCGCTAACTTTCACCCCTTCTACCTCCCCCATTTCCGCCCTCCCTCTGTCTTTCCAATCACCCCGGTGGTTTCAGTACTATGGAGGTTTTTGGATGAAAACAAGACCTAATTGGTGGCGTTGTCAAGCATACTGTGTTCATTGTTTCCTGCATTGAGGAGGGCAGTGTCCTGTTTTCTCTCTGTGCACATCTGCTTGGGAACATCTGGCGAGTGTCAGCCTTCAACATTGAGCAGAGCGACGATCAATCTTTCCCCTGTCTGACACATCTCACGTCCTCCCAGTCAGCAAAAAAAAAAAAGAGACAACGAAGACCTTCCACTTTAAAATCACACAACAAATTGACTTTAACCATGGGTGATCGGAAACAAAATGCTTTATTGGATGTGGCCAGCCGGGGAAACAAGGAGGCGGCAGCAGGGACGATGGGATTAGAAACAGAGGCTGAGGTGGTTATATTGGAAACTGGTTAACAAATGTGGGAGGGTTTGTGGACAAAGTGTAGCAGGTCCACTAGACAGGTAGAGTAAAAGAGAGTGTCTTGTGACAATCCTATAACCAGACAGAATGCTGATATTGAACAATTCTGCAAAACTCCATATATTCAATTAGAATTCTTATTTATTTCCACAGGCATGCATTGCTGCCATATGATAATGGATAGAAAATGATCATGGCAATGGCAAATCAACTTTGGTTACTGTATGTTTAAGTTTAGGTAACTAAAATGGTTAAGCATAGGGAAATGAAGAACTGAAGGTGGGTAGACATCAAAGAAAAGTAGGAGCGCTCCATGGAAGTTGTGGCCTTTTATCAAATTGAAATTTTCTTTAATTTTCAATTTTTTGTTGCATGTGTATGTATAAAAATGTTGATACAATTTAACAAATTAAAATACTCCGAAGAACTCTCCTGGGTGTCTTTTATGAAATCTGTCAAAACCACACAGAAATGCACCAATCAGATAAAGTTCCTTGAAAATTAAGGCACAGTTGTCTAGATGTCAGTAAGAATTTTGTCACTTAAGCTAACAAGCTAAACTAAGTTAAACGTAACACATTTTGTTCATACATACGTGTCCTAAAAGTTTTCTTTCCTTAAATTTAGTCATTTTTGCCATGTGATAGCTTGATTTTATAGGCTTATTTTTTTACTGGTCTTTACTGATCTGATTTTACTTAGAATTAATTGTTGACTTTGTTTACTTGACTATATAAATTGCATGTGTCACTCAGTTGTTCATCTATATTATTTTGTAGATGTATTGCTCAATTTGAAAAAGAATGTTAAGATATTTTTCTACTTTGCAGTTTTAACTTTAAATTCTATTTGCTAATTCTTAGAGTGTGGACATTGATGGCGAAGACCTATCTTAGCTATGAATGACCTTTCTATGGACTTCTTCTTTGTTCATGTTGATTGCCCAATGAACTGATTTGAAACACATGTTATGTGCACTATATATGTCAAGTCAGATGATTGCAGGCTTTTATCCTGAAGAAGACAAGATGTGCCAAAAGACTGGTCTATGGAATGTTAAATAAAAAAATATCATCTGAGTTATGAGTGTTTGACTATCACTTGTGATCTGTTAAACATATGGAAATACCTTGAGAGTTAAAAGAAAAGCCACATCATGTATTGTTCTGTGACATGATCACGTCATAGAATAAAAACACAGGAGCAGGTCTATCATGATCCATTTTTTGGAAAATATTTTGCGAATATTTATTATAAAAATATAAATGTTTCCACTACAAATCATTTTACATTAGTAGACAAGGCGATCTACATTTGCACACTTAAACTCTCACACAGACACACGGGTCAGTCTTGAGACAGAGAATGAGGGATCTGGATATAGGATGCATAACAGTATTGCTCTCTCAGATGTCCCAGGTTTATAAAGTAAGTTAAAACCAAAACACAGATAGCACTGACACATAATTTACTGTAAGTTACAAAAAAAACATCAATATTGCGCTTTATGTTAACAAATAAATAATAATGTAATCATAATTGCCTTTTTATTGTAGAAAAAAACAAAGCAGACAAATATAATCCAAAAGATAAAATAAAATACAGATAATTTTTTGTCTCTTTTTTAATTAAAAATGTTGCACAATTTTAATTCATTCTTTTATACATACAAACATTTGTACAAAGAGGGATGGCCATGTACATATAGTGGGATCTGTAGAGCTAGTTGCTATCATTATGATGGTTTACATTATGTACATGCTAATTAGAACACATAGCAGCAACAGCAGCATCCACAGGTAGACCGAGTAACAGAGGACCGACTGACGCACTGAATAGGGTTTCCCAAAAGCACCGAAATCACCCCTTTTCATTTCATAATCTTAGTCTATACCAAGGCATTACCATTTTCATTTCAAAGTGCTAAAATATTGTCTGGTAAGTGCTTGGAAGATGCTTAAAGATAGTACCCTTGGGGTTAAATATTACCCAGCCAACAGCACAAAGTGCCAGTTTAGAAATACTGTGTATGTGTTGCACTGAGGGATTGACTGGGTGACATTAAAGCAGGAGACTAACTTAAAGTCTTTAAGTCTGTACTTTATAGTACAAAGATCTTCTAAGGTGCTTTTAGGAAATCCCATCCTGGACATATATTGTACTATAAAGTATCTCAGAAAGCAATCATTTATTGGAAGTGTTTCATCTCTTTCAGGGCATTTTCACACCTTGGCAGTGATGAGAAAACCCCATGCCCCAATGAGAATACAGGCTTTGTGGAAAATAAATCAAAACTGGAGCTTTTTGCTTGGCGATCCCACCATGATCCAACCCAACTAGAGGAGGCACTCTACTTTTTACACCAGGATGTATGGATTCATTTCATACTTCAAACGTTTTTTTACAGCAAATTTCAGATCCTGCATGGCTTTTGTTAATAAGACTACAACACCCTCAGACCAGCAGTGTTGATCTCAACCTTTTGAACTAAGCGTACGCACTGAAAGAAACTGATACCTGATGTTGTGTGGGGTTGATGATGCTAACCTGTCCTACCTGAAGAAGAAACTCAAGCACAAACTTGCTTTTAGTTTCAAACACTTCCGGAAAACAACAAGAATGTCTGGAGCAGAGGCCTGAATGACACCATTTCAACCTATTTAAATTCTCCTTTTTTCCTCTTATAAATGTCTCTCTTACATTTTCCTTTTAGCTGTCTTTCCTAACCTGCACTCTCAATAACTGGCTGTGCTCCATTCCCGCTGACTGTTTCCCCTTGTTAGAGAAAATAGAACGAATAACGTATACATCCTGAGATTTCACACAAAGGGCATTGGGATGAGGGAACGGCACTATAACTGTACATTATCTGTTCATATAAGCACATAGAACATATATTTCACCATAAAGAAAATTATTTGTGTGAAGTTATGGCCCCTGTACCTTCAAAGCACAGCGTTCAATACATTGTACATGTGACAGACTCATGGCTTCCGTACAATGATACTACTTAACTGATTATCGTAATTATTGCTTTTATGTGACATGTCTACTGAATGCAAATGCTATAGTTTAGAACTACAGACTAAAATGGCTCGGTTAACATCTAGGTGTGTTCATACCAGGTCAGTTCTCTCATGGATCGAGACAGTAAATATAGGTAGTTCCAACAAAATCTCACGCCTCAGACCTCATTAGTCCAGGAAGGGTCCACATCCAGGGGAGCTGCTGCTGTCTGCCATGCTCTTCTACACATGGTATCTCACCAACTTGTTCCATGGGCTGCTTAGTCAGGTGTGGAGGGAGGAGACTGTGAGCATGCCCGTCCCCTTTTTAGCTCTCAAGGGAAGGCTATGCTGTCCAGCTTAGCCAATATTGGAGAGCTCCGGCTTTATGTTAGTCCAGTCCTTGCCCAATCCTTGGCCAGTCCCAGTTTTAATCCCCAGGCAGGTCTTCCTGACCTCCTTGGCTATCCCCTGCTCTCTCTACCCTCCTATTTGTCTGTAAGGCATCTCAACTAGGGCATGGATGGATGGACGGTCAAAGAGTCAGCCAGTTAACTAGCTGGCAGGACTGCACTGAACTCGTTCCCGTTTCCCGGTCGGGACTTGATATAGTCTTCCAACGAAACAACGAAAGCTCTAATTTAGATCATATTTCTCCATCCGTTTCCAGTTTACGTATGAAGCCACTGTGTTAGACTGTGATTAGCAACCACACCGACAGACAAGTCTCTGGTTTTTTTACTTGATGGGTTCATTTCTTAAACAGGTACTGGGCCATTCTTGGTGTGGGAATCTAGGGCTTTGAGGCTGCTCACGATCTTCTTCTGCGGTCCTACAATAGTCACTCCAACCTTTTTTAGATCCCTGGTTTGTGAAGGAGAGGGAGAGAGAGAGGGGGGTGGAAGAGGTAGACACAATCAGGGAGGGAGACATGGAAAGAAAAAAGATGGAAAGTGTGCATTAGTGATGGAGGATGTGACACCCATGTGACATTTAATGACATGCTCCCAGCGCTGCTCCCTTCACTTCCCCATGCATCTGTCATTCACAAAGGACTGCATTTCCCAGAAGGCCACTGGACTGCCACATCTCTGAAGTGGGGTCTAGGGGTGGAGGGGGTGTTGCCTCCACTCTCGATTACCAACAAACAGGAGGTGGGCCTATGGGGCTACGCTGACAGCTGCTATTATGACCCTGTCAGTGGAGGAAATGGCATGGGAGGGCCATGGTTGCATAAAAGCCCTAGTTCCCTGCATTGCATTGACCTGGATTTCTTTGACAAGGAAGGTATAAGTATGTGGAGAGGAGCAGCACTGGTACATGTGTAGGATATTACACTTTGATTCAGATAAATCTGTTAACTTGTTAATACTCTTAGAAGCTTGAAAAATATTAGTTATATGCATCCATGTGTAAAAAGAGCATTTGGAAGCACAGGATTGTTATTTTTACATAAATAAGAGCTACTGTACAATGTCAGTTTCACATGTTATACATCATACATATCAAATACACACAGTAGTTAGACAGCTCTATTAAAACAGTAAGCCCTTTTTGAAACATACAGTTACAATAATCTAAAAATACATAGTACACACAAAGCATTGTTGATATTACAGTACAGAAGAAGTCACAGTGCATGTTAGGACTAATCTATTTGCCCGTCTATAAGTAATAATAATGGTATTGTATTAGTAGAAGCAGAGTAGTTGCAGTCGGAGTGATGGCATTACTACAAGAAACACTTTCGGCCATATACATTTGAGTGTTATTCCAAAATGGTCACAATAAAGTTTGTATTATTGAGATGCAAGCAGAGCATTTAGTTCTCCAGAGCAGCCAAAATAGCAGACATTTAGAAACATCTTGACCAGCCACAAACTGAAAGTGATAACAAAAATCACAAAATTGTTTCACTCTGTGCTACAATGTAAAGGGATAGTTCACTCAAATTAAGTAATGATTTAAATGTAAACTGTGCAATTGATTGGGTATTTCCATGAAGTTTACAATCGACAAAACCAAAGAGGTTTTTGCATTTTGCAGTAACAAACAGCACCAGTATGCCATAGATAGACAATAGCTAGGTTTCCATCCATACACTAATAATGCAGTATCTGATTGGGAGCCTGTTGTTAAATTTTACTTTTGTTTGAGGTTACAGCTGACAGTTGGATAGAAACACAGCTATTGAGTTATCACTGAACTATCCCTTTAAAAGTCAGACAAGTGAAAGCCCATCAGTGATTCTGGAGGTAGGTTACTGCTCCGAGTACATCTTTGTCCTCCACCCACCATCCAGAGCCTGAGGAGGCGGAGAGGAGCTGGGCGTTAGAGAGTGGTGATTCCCATGGACGGCTCCCATTCTGGGCAAGTGGCCGGTGTGACGTGGACCTCCGTCAGAACCACTCTACTGAGACACAGCCAGGCCCAGCAACATTAACACATTAAACTGGATGTCATTCATTTGTGCTTTCTCTAGAATGGTATCTGAAGCACATCGTAGTTGCAATAAATCAGGCTAAATCATGAGGATTTATCCATACAATGTAAATCAAACATTTACGTTAAAGTCAGGAAATAAAGATGCTCTGAACTTAAAGTAACATGGACAGTACCTTTTATGTTTGTGAAAATGGTAGCAAACATTTTATGATGAATATACATAAATCCCATATTCATTAGTTGCTAGTAGACATTTTGGCAAAAAGATCTAATCTCAGCTTAAAAATATCAAATCAACTCCGACAACTAACTCAATAATAATAATACTAATGATAAAATTAAGCTAAAAAGTTAAAGGTCCCATGGCATGAAAACTTCACTTTATAAGGTTTTTTAACATTAATATGAGTTCCCCCAGCCTGTGTATGGTCCCACAGTGGCTAGAAATGGCGATAGGTGTAAACCGAGCCCTGGGTATCCTGCTCTGCCTTTGAGAAAATGAAAACTCAGATGGGCCGATCTGGAATCTCCTCCTTATGAGGTCATAAGGAGCAAGGTTACCTCCCCTTTCTCTGCTTTGCCCGCCCAGAGAATTTAGAATTTAGCCCACAGAGACATCATGGCTTTCAAACAAGCAAAGTGGCAGTTGGTCAAGGCTAATACCCCCCCCCCCTCTCTCCTCCTCAATAGTTACAAACACAGAAATGGCATATACTAAGGAAAGCTTATTGTGGGACTGGCTCTAGCGGCTGTAATTCTGCACCAAGGCTGAATTTCGGGAAAGAGACTTCAGATACAGTATTAGGGGACCACTAAGGCCTAAAAGCATCCAAAGAGCACCATGTCTTGGGACCTTTAAACTAATAACTCTGCAAATACAATTGATAATAACTATGGGTATGTTGGTGGTTGTTGGCTCAGCAATGCAGAGCTCATAATTCAGCCTTATTTTGATTTTACACTATATCGTTATGACCATATGCTTTTGGGATATAACTATTAATCATTCAAATATTTGAAAAGATGTTTATTTAACTGTGGAGATGGACCAGAAGGGTAAAGGGGAACTAGGCTGTCCAAGAGTGCAATGACATTTGAAAAGCAAGAAAAATAAGAAACACCATGACATTAACACAGCAGTTTCAAGTTGCAACACATTATAATTTCATAGGGAGATGAACTTTAAGTTGTGTGCAGTAAAGTTGTTCTTTAACTAAGCATAAACTATTCAATGCACTGTTCTGGCTTTCCCAGTATGTCATGGGATTTCAGGAAATGTTAAAGTTATTGTGGACAGTTGAACCACAAGTCGACAAGTTTGGATGTATTAGGCATTTTGTATACATTTTCAACACTAACAAAATGTGCCTTTATCCTGTCCCATTGAGAGTCAAAGCAGTTACGTTGTCATCTTCTCTTTGCATCACCAAAGCCATATTATGCATTTTTGAGCAAACATGCTCTCTTCATAAAAAAAGTAATGAGTGTAAATGAACTTTATCCTCATCTTGGATATGGATCATCTCAAGATCTGACTGATGAAACAAGTATGATTATAAATCATACTTAAACACAAACCATCACATGAAAAAGATTAACAGTTATAAGTTTCTTTCTAAAGCATGCATGTCACAGTGCCCAGCAATTCCCACCATCACAGAGTATAACGTCTGCAGGGTATGTTTGCTTCAGCGTAGTTAAACGTGAATTCTGGTGTTTTTCATGAATAGAAACCATCCAACTTTAACCACTGCATCACTTTATAAATACACATAGGCACAAGTCATTGTCTAATTTGTTGTGTCACGTTTTGAGTTGCTGGAAGAAAGTGGATGCTAGGTAAGGTTTGGGTACCAGGAAGGGTCCTGACCATATGTACTATACTGTATGTGGTTGAACAAGAACATGTCAGTGTTTTGCCACTGTCCTTTGTAAAGTAGTCTAGGTCACTTCCTGAAATACCTGATGTGAACTTTGCATGCACTCTGTCTAGATGAAGAAAATAGTCCAAATGATGCAGTATTTCCTAGTCAATCCATTCCACCATCTTGAAAAAGGACTTAAATTACTCCAGCAGATGAGTCAGCACACTGCAGCCAAGTATGATTACTGTTCCTCGGAGGTCAGAGCATTGCCAAGCCTTGTGCTGAATATCAAGGACTAGATTAAGACTGTACAAATCAATAGAGCAATCTATACTGAGCAATGCATAGCTTCAGCAAGGGCTGCTAGCCTTGTAGCTGAGCTAGCCTTGAGTGCCTTAGCCTCAGTCTTCAGTGGATTAATACTGCAGTGATCCAATTTAGCATCTAGCTACAGAAAAAGCATCATAGGCCAATATGATTTATTTAGCGGGGGGGTTAGTGCAGTTAATCTGAGGTGTGTTGTGTCAATACCCTCACCATACAACTCAGTCTGCAGTGTAAGCTTTTTTGTTTTGTAATATGTTGACTAAAGAGAACTTTTCATTGATTAACATATCCATTAAATAAATGGCATTAGAAATGTCAAGAGACAACATATATCTTTTGTATGGTACACCTGACAAAAGAGACAGCTTGTTCATTTGGTATCTTTGGTACAAAGAATCATGTCACACAATCTAATAATAGCCTTTTAATATTTTTATTTGTATTATTTATTTGTGAAAATTAAGTTATAATAAAGCTATAGCATAAATTTAGTCACAAAGACTATATTTTTGCATGCTTAGGCCTGCAGTTATATTCCTCTTGCATCTGCATTAAATGCTCTGATGCATGCTCAGGTGGTCACATCAGCTAATCTCATCAATCAAATAGCACTGTGACACACCTAAATTGCAAGCCTATCATCCTGCTGCTGCCTCTGTTTAAAGTGTAAATTGCAGGTTACATTTTTCATGAAGTTAAGCAATGTGTTTATTAAACATAAAGATTAGAGCCGCCCACCATTGTTTTGTATGGCTTTTTATAACAAAATGCTGAATATAATATGAAAAGTTGGTACTTTTTACAGTGGTTTTAAGCACTCCCCCTCCCTTCCACTAGGCGGGGTGTGACGTCATAAGAGGGACTCCAAGAGTCTAACGGCTAGTAGGCTAGCAGTTATATTGGAGACCTAACTATCTAGCAAAAATGGTAAACTATTGTGTTTGTGCGGATTGTATGAGTACATCAGAAACAGTGCAGAGGGTCCACCAGGACAAATGGCTGATTCGTGCCTGGGTGAGGTTTGTGGCTACGAAGTGGGCTGATTTTACTGCTGCCTCTGTGACCCTCTCTCCTCTGCCTGCTGCGCTGTGGCGCTGTGTGTGTGTGGCCGTGTGTGTGTGAAAGACGGCTGGCCAGCGAGGTTGTCAGGTGCTTGTTGAGTTTATCTCCGAAAAGACAGTTAACCACAGGTTCCCGTTAATCTTATGATGGACATGTGTTGTGATATTTAAAACAAACGATCCGTCAACGGCGAAATAAAAGCATCTTATTTACAAGAACGGTCTGAGAGACCTCCGGTTTACAGCGGTGTGTCCGAGCGAGACTGTCCGAGCTACGAGCCAGCGGCCGGGGCAGGCGCTGCTGGTTGTCGCGTTTCTTTATGGAGCTTCTCAACTCCGAAAACTTTGAAGCAAATTGTCAATTTAGCAACGATTTTCGCAAGACTGCCTATATTCGAAAACTAAACAGTTAATTTCTCGCCTAAAACGTTGTCAGAAGTGAATTTAGTGATGAATAAGATGGCGAAAATGGATAAAATTGTCCTGTTGTTGGCCTGTCTATGTACCTGCTATGGGTTGCTACTCCCTTTTATGACGTCATCACCCAGTTACTGTAAAAAACATGCTACCTTTGAAGAAACCCCAATAAATGTTATTTTAACACATTTTGAGACAGAAATGTTTAAATATATACATATTGAGCACTTTATTTACATATTAATTGGTTGTGGTGGTTAACCTGCACTTTATACTTTAAATATAGAATATATTCTCTATCTGCCTTTAGTACATTCATTCTGCTGTTATGCACGCGGCGTGTTCACGGCTGTAACGCTGTTTAAATCTGTTCTCCTCTCTGTTGCTGTCAGCTGTCATTTTAGTTTAAATTGTTGCAAATGTCAAAGCGCCCCTCCACCTTCCAATCACCGCCAGTCCTCACAGATTCTTCAGCTCCATCAGCTCAATCAGCCTCAGCAGACTCATCAGCCACCAACACCACCACCAGTGTCTGGACTCCATGGGGGGATTTAGCTTGCTGCTGCTCAGGGCAGACAGCCCTTGGTTACAAATCTCCCTGTAGAGTTTAAGTGTCAAAGACTTGGTGCCAAGACTTAAATATACTATATCATCTGTTGTTGTAAACTTTCCTCTTTACTACATTCACTTGTTTCTCCTGATTGAGATACGTTTCAGTTACAAGTCATTGCAATTTATAGTTGCCAATGTGGAAGGTTGCCTTTGGCGAAGATTTAAACTCCTATTTACTTTATAATACTTTTAAGGGCCCCTATACTGGCCAACTAGTGACATCAACTCCACAATTCATCACTATATAAAAGGGCACACATTACGCACTGCTTCTTTCTAACATATAAAGCCTAACACTGCTAATGACTATAGCTATTGACAGGAGTTGCAGCACTGACCACCACTCCACAACTGCCCCCGCTGCTGCCATCACCACAGTGAATGGCTGCTTTGATCACAATGATTAGAAATGTCCAATTATTTACCCGGTCACATTCCACATCAATTAAAGCAGCAGCAGGCCAGCAGAGCCAGGGAGAGAGAAAGAGAGAAAGACTGAGACAAAGTGACAGAGAATGTCTACATTCTGACTTTGAGAAATAAGAAAACAACAAAAAGTTATAAAACTAGTCAACTGTCCTTCATTTTCCCAAGTACCTGTACTCTGACCTGTAAGTCTAAAGGCAGCATGTTCATCTGTATAATCTGCCTTTCTGTTATCACTGTGCTTGGAAATCATAATTCCTTTCAGTCTGCCAGCACAGGACTCTTTCCAGAACCTGATCTACTATCGCAGAACCCTTTGTCAGCCTGCGGATCCTATCAGCAGAGTAAGACCTCTAATCTCTGTCTCTGGTCCTAGCTCTCCTTTATCCAGGGACATTGATCTACTAAACCCTCTACTGTGACAAATTCCCAGACACTAATCTAATTTCCCACCAAAAGTCCCTCATACTACAAACATGTAAAACTCTCAACCTCTAACAAAAAAAATAGAATTAATAATTGCTGGATTACATTCATTCATTCACATACGTGCATGTTCACATCCAGGACGTGTGTCATCTTGTGCTTAAAGTCAGTGTTGACTTCAATATTTTAACAAAAAAACTACAATCACGTGGTTATGTTGAAGGAACCACAGTTGCCTCAACATTAAAATATTAATCATGAATAATTTGCCAAAGAAATCTTGGTGAAATAGTATTTACAAATAAGTTTTTCTATGAACATAGATTTTAGAGATTGTGGAAAATTAACAATTTAGATTTTAGAGTTTCGTACTCAAAGTATTGATTTTGGGGAAGCCTATGATTCTGTGTGTGTGTTTGTCAGATGAGAGTCTGTTAGAAGGCACAACTGAGTTTAACATCAAAATACTATTGTCCTAAGGGAAGGTTTAGGGTTCAACATCAAGGGATCATTGTCCTGAGGGAAGATGGAGGTACGTTAACATTAAAATAACCATTTGGTCTCAGGAAGGGCTTAGGTACTGTATGTCATAAATGCCTGACTGAATCAACTTTCTCATGAGCAGGCACTCTGACAGAACTTCAGGGAACCAAGGTTATAATCGTTAACGAAAACGTACGAAATAACGAAAACTAGGTGGGAAAAAACATTGTCGTTAACTGAAATAAAATAAAAACGAGGCATTATACAAAACGAGAACTAACTTAAACTGTAATTTCTGTTTGCAAAACTAAATAACTAAATCAAATCAAATAAAATGATTGAGTAAATGTCCTTAGTTTTTGTCTTTGTCAATGTCTTTCATAGAGCAAATAACGTTATATCTTTCAGAGTTGACATTTCTGACCATAGACCTGTTTTATACAATCTATGCCATAGACATATATAGTTTCTGACTGGGAACCCAGAAATTCCAACATTCCATGTCAAATTGAACACAACATAGTCCGTGCCCCTCGCCTGGGATCATGGCGGTACCAAATGTCGGAAGAAAGCGGCAGATTCCTATTTGATTATTACTGTGTCAGATAAAAGCAAGTGCCTTTCAGTCGAAGGTGGTAAAATATGTGGACAATTTATTCTAGGGAAAAATCCCACGAATTTGAAAGTACATTTGAGAAGCGCGCACAAGGAGGCTAACCTAGCTTACCTTAACAAGTTAAAGGAGAAAGCAAAGCCAACTTTCCCCGAAACAGAAGCTAACCCCGGTACAGGGCATGGATGTTTGGGGCCAGGGCCAGGCAGCATGATGGAGACAACAGCAGGAAAGAGAACACTACAGGCATGCTTTCACTGGTGACCCAATAGCTGCTGGTTAGTAAATACGCAGGAACATTTAAAGGTGCCCTGCCACACGTATTTCATGACTTTGTGGTTCTACCATGGACTCTGTAACATTTTTTGTGGAAAAAATGCCTTGGTTACCTCGTTTCAAGCCATTCTAGCGTGGTATAGAAAGCCTACAGGAAGACTCAGCTCGATTTCTGCCAGTTCTCATTAATATTCAACAAGCTAAGCTGTTTGAATCTGATTGGCTAACAGCTAGCCAATGAGAGCCTGGCTGTCTTTACCCAGTCCAACTGGGCAAGCTAATGAATAGTAATGAGCTCAGGCAATATATCAGACTGACCAGCTTTTGTAATTGGCCTGATTTCTCTGCTTATTTCTTTTCAGTGGCTAGAGCTGACAAAGGAGTTAGCAGTTCATTTTCACATTCACAACATAAGACAAACACATATGGACCTAACATATTTAAAAAAAAAAAACGGTTTTGTATGGCAGGGTACCTTTAAAGCGGGAGGAAGCGTGGGCTAATATGTGTATTAATACTGGGATGTCTACACAACGGCGTGAGTCGACTGACTTCAAAAAGTTCAAAACACCTGTTCATGTGTGTCTTCTTTATTGGCTATTTAGGTTTTTTCCTGGCACACGTTCGTACACATTTTCCACTTACTGCGGCGTCTTGTGTAGACTGTTTACATATTTGTGCTCATCATATGTACATTTTATGTAACTTACGGGTGTTATTGTTGAATACATTGTGAATAGCCTACATATTTCTAAAATTGGATGATGTTTTTGTGGCGTTATTATTACACAATACTTTTTCTGACCTTTTTGAATCTTGCCCCTGATAACTAACCGATATTACAAAAAAAGACTAAAACTAACACTAAAACTAATAAAAACTAAACTAAAACTAAGCTTTTTCAAAAAATAAAAAATAAACTAAACTAGCAAACCCACTTTAAAATTTAATTAAAACTAAACTGAATTTGAAAACAAAAAGTCAAAACAAAATAAAAAATAATGAAAAATGTAAAACTATAATAACCTTGCAGGAAACACCAGTCCAGGTCTTCTCTTAATGTTGCATTAAGTAAATTATTAATATTTGATTTATCACAGCATCGACTGTAATTTTTAAGAGAACTAGAAGAATTTCTCCAACAAGATTTGACCACATCATCATACTCAACTTCAAGAGAACATATTGTAGGTCATGCAGTGTGTGCTCTCTGATTTCTTTAGATTTGGCTTCCAAATAGTTTTCTGAAACTTTTTTTCTTTGCTCTGCATTTGAATGCTTTACAGTATAGAATGCCATGCATACCTATTTGACAGCTATGCCTTTATTCACTCTTTCAAAGGCTTGTCTCTCTTCCCTTTTATCTTGTCAAATCTCCCCTCTCATTCCCTCACTCAATAGGTTCTCTCTTATCCCCTCTCCCTTATGGAACTCACAACTCTTGTCCTCTCTCTTTCTTTCTCTTTTTTTTGTCTCTATACTTATCTCTCTTTCATTTAATGCTTTCACCTTCTCCCTCTGTGGTCATACTTGCAACATTGAGAGCGTGGCTAAAGACCTGTCATTATGAATTACCATGTCTCATCTGGACACCTTTAGTAAGGGCTCTATAGCTTTCTTTACTTACTGAGAGCAAGAGTGTGTATGTGTATGTGTGTGTGTGTGTGTGTGTGTGTGTGTGTGTGTGTGTGTGTGTGTGTTCTTCACCAAGAGCCTCTTCAAATTCCTGGGCCTTGCCAGGGGTACTGGGGACCTGTAAACACTGCTGACATGAATGGGCAGAGGATCTTAGTGTGTGTGTGCATGTGTGTGTGTGTGTGTGTGTTGTGTGTGTGTGTGTGTGTGGTTGTCTTACTCGGTGGAGGTCTTGGCCAGGGTGTCACAGGAGCTGTAGCTGACCCCAGAGAAGGCCTCTTTGCAGGGCAAAGTCCTCATTCCATCCATCCATTCACCCAGCGTCCCCATCGAGGGAACCTCTGAACTGCTCCTGTCCAACAACAGGTTGGCCGGCCTGAGGGGACACAGGAGAAGGAGTAACATAAAAACGTTAATTGACTATGAATAAACAAATGTCCTTGGGTAATGGCCTGTAACATAGTCAGATGAATAAAATGGAGTTTATAGCGTTATTTCAGAAACACAAAGACATTAGCATCACCCTCATCAGCTCTTGTATAATGAATTTATTACGATGTGAATACTAAGTGTTGTGAGCTGTGTATAAGCTCTGTCACTCCCCACAAGCATACAGAGAACTCAAAGCGTATATAAAAAAACAGTCTATATGTGGTAGGGCTCATGAAATGCTATTTTAGCAGCAGCATACATTACAGCACTGTTTGCCTTGAACCATGCTATTCCATTTAAACCATTGATGTTGTTAATTGCTTGTCATTTGTGCACTGGTAACACTATGTAGCAGTGTCATGATGGGCTCCAGGGTTGCATAGATCATTGTCAGATTTAAACGCCACACTCCTGCACATGACATATAACCTTTCCCGACTAGTTTGTCCATGTTACTTTGTTAATTGTTATGTTAAAACATCTGTTACACAGCATTATATAGATGTATCAAATGTTTTAGAAAGAATTTGTATTCTTTTCTTGTTCATATTTTAACATACGTCAATACTATTCTAAACATTCTGTGCTTGCATACCTATACAGAACTAAATGCAAACCAGATTTCTTAATCTGATTGTGCGGCACTCTTTAGGGAGCCACACACACACACACACACACACACACACACACACACACACACACACACACACACACACACACACACACACACACACACACACACACACACACACACACACACATATGGCCATATGTGTCTGCTCCATATACAGTAAACCTGCATAATGCCTTTGGGCTTTGAATACAAGGGGGAAATCGAACCATCACACAAAATATTTCCATAATGTATTTAACATATTCAAGAACAAGATTACTAACAAAAGCGGCATCAGTTTTCTGTCTAATGTCATTACCGTTTCCTGCAGTACATGTACCATGCGGCAAAATTCAACATTAGATCTGATTAGACTTGATGGTTTCAATTGGATCAAATCAAATTAAATGCACCGCGTTGGGCTTTAGAGTGCTCAGTCAACAGTAGATGGTGAAGGAATGGCTGCAGGCGCTGTTCTGACTCGCTCTGATTGATGGTTGCCAAAGACGGGGGAAGAGGAAGGATGAGAGAGTAAGAAAGACATACAGAGAGAGCAAGAGAAGAGAGTGGAGGGGATGCTGAAGATGACAAAGAAAGCTATTTTCTTCGTCCGTGTCCAATCTCTAAAGTCACTACTGATGCCATGCTTAATACAAATGTGGCATACTTTGCTGTTGTAAAACATGATCACATCAAGCCAGGAAATGGGAAACCAGGTCAAACCAAATTAGGTCAAACTGGGACCCAAAACATAATAATCAATAGCCAAAAAAGGCATTCGCTGGAGCATTTTGTGTGTTAATTGCTGAGTGGCATTTAAAACTGGGTTGCAAAGGCACTTTGCACAGGACACAATGCTCCTTTCTTGCATAGTAGACAAAGGCACCTGCGTCAAGATAGCACACAAACACACACACACACACACACACACACACACGCACATAAGGGAATAGAGCAGGACAAGACAGGACAGGACAGAAAAAAGGGTAGTTATCTTTCAGGGAATACAATTCATAGCCTTGTAAATAAACTCATTACAATACCAGGAAGTCAACCTCCACCTGATTGATTTGGATTGGCAGGGAAGTTTGAAACCACTATGTGTGACAAAGCTGGGAAATTGTATCCCAAGGTTAGGCTAACTTAAGGGAATTAGATTAGAAAAAAATGGACTAAAACAATTCATTTTGCTAAGATTGTTTCAAATTTAAATTGAGTTTTAGTAAATTAGCCTTTTATGTGAAAATAGCATTGGAATTGAAAGGAAAGTTTGTAAAATTATGAATCTAAATATATCACAAATACCAACTCGTTCTCACTCCCAACTCGTGAAATTCTTGTGAAAAACACGTATTATTACTAGCTGATGTGTGGTGAGCGTTTTGGCGTCTGGCGTCGTAAGGCGTTGTATGGCTGCCGTGCATCACCCAGGTGGGTGCTACACATTAGTGGTGTTAGAAAGCAGTCCCCACCCCCCCTTCACCCAAAAGCGCTATGAGTGTCTATGATAAAGCGCTATATAAATGTAATAAAATAAATAAATAAAAATAAGAGCGACACTGGTAGCGAGTAGTATGAAAGACTGAAAATCTGCATGCAGAGGTTGGTTTGGGTGGTGGATGGATCAACCAACTCAAGACTTTCACCCAACCCGGGTTCATGTTATGACCTGTCTCTCTTAGTTACCTGTTATAGTTACGCTGTTATAGTTCTAGACTGCCGGGGGACTTCCTTCCTTTGACACACTGAGCTGCTCTCTCCTCTCCCTTTCTATTACTGTTACTATTACTATTACTATTACTATTACTATTTGTGTGCAGCCCGTCCCAGGAATGCTTGTTACTAATCGTAGCTTCTGGGGAGTTTACTCCCCGGAGTCCTTATGCTTTTTTCCCCCAGCGTATTTCCTTGGAGAACGTTGGCACCAAGATCCTGGTTGCAGCTGTCGCCGTGGTCCTGCTGCACTCCCTGCTGAGCTCAGCGATGCCCTGCAATGTCATGCTGTGTCCTGCTGAACCCTGCAGCTTCCCGCTACATCCAGTCACTGTTCCATTATTAATGTGACTACTATCGCCACTGTTCATCACACCCCCAACCGGCTCGTCAGACACCGCCTACCAAGAGCCTGGGTCTGTCCGAGGTTTCTTCCCAAGAGGGAGTTTTTCCTCGCCACTGTCGCACTGCTTGCTCTTGAGGGAATTACTGGAATTGTTGGAATTGTTGGGGCTTTGTAAATTATAGAGTGTGGTCTAGACCTACTCTATCTGTAAAGTGTCTCGAGATAACTTATGTTATGATTTGATACTATAAATAAAATTGAATTGAATTGAATTGAAATGTCCCGTTCTTGTTCCATTTTGCAACCCCACCCACGATCTTTTCCAAACTAACTGTCTTGTTCTTGTGCTGCATGTCAGTCAATTGACATCCTGACTCAGAGCGTCAAATAGTGATGCCAAGAGTCCTGACCAAGCGTGTCTATGACGCCAAAGGGGTAGATGCTAAAGCAGACTTTTTGCGTCAGTAACAAACACCAAATACTACTCTTTTTGACGCGCCGGTAGTAAGAATGTTTTGCAAATACACACTTCCTCAATTCTTTTGGGAATACATGTATCATGTATTAGCTATCTCTTATCTCAAATAAAGAGTTTGCATAGCTACACATACTGGTACAGAGTATATGTTAAACATTACATGTATGTATGTTATTATTGTGAATAATGGTAAATTAAAACTTTTCAGTTTAGTTGTGAGTTGTGTGTGTATACTTACAAAGGTAACATATTTTTTCGTTTTTTCTTGTGTGTTAGAGATGAGAGGTATCTTATTATACTGGTAAAAACTCTTTAAACTTCATGCCAATGCAATATGTTTTGATTTCAAGAAACAAAATACAATCAACAGCATGTTAAAATAGAAAAATAGCAAGCTGCCATCCAGCAACAGACAAAAATACCATATTAAGCTGTATGGAGAAGAAAAGCGAGATGACAACTCAAACCAAGAGAGGAAAAAGGGTTGAAAAAAGATGCATTTGAGGTAGAGTGGGTGTTGTTACAATGATTGAGTCTTTCGCTGCCAGATCAGAGGACTGTCAAAATGCTGAGGGCCTCCCAGGACCCCCTGAAGAGACTGGTTTGTAGGAAAAGGAGGGAATCGGGGGCTAGAACGTGGGGGAGGTTTGCAAGAAGGGAAAAGAAGGAAATGTGTAAAAAAATATTCTCTAGGTACTTTTCTTAAAAATGTAGTGTGAAGTAGCGATTGTGATGGTTATGACTGATTTTTTTTCCGATATATACATTTGCTAAAAAAAAAAGTTAGTTATATCTAAATGTCTTGGATAACAACTTTTGGGGTGAATGTTCATCTTTTTGCAGGATAATTGATCCTCTCCTCTCCTTTCCTGTAACACTTTTCTTCTTTTCCTCCTCTGATCTCATCCTCGCCTTCATTCTTGGCTTTCTTTACCCCTCTCCTGTCTCCTTTGAGAGATAAACTGAAAATGACCTTGTTTCCCCTTCCTTATCATTCTCTTTGTTTCCTTTGTTTTTTTGCTTTTCGGCAACATCTCACGGCAGCTCAAGAGACAAGATGATTGCAGAGGAAACAGAAACAGAGGGATGCTATGAAGAGAAAAATATAAAGGAAAAGAAAGAAAGCATCTGTCTGACGGCAGAGGGCGGTTTAAAACCCCTCCTGGACTTAACACCATATAAAAACGCAGAAAACACCCGCTCGTACAGAAGGAAGTATAAATACACCGGAGAGAAAATAAAGTCTACCCCCCCCTTCTTATTTTCATTTCCCTTCCTGTTTCTGCTCTATCTTTCATTCTTTTGACCTCTAAATAACCAGGGCTGTGTAGTCTCTTGTTTTTAGAGCTCTCAAGGGAGGAGCGAGGTGGATGAGGAGAAGAGCTTGAGCAGATACATGTAGGCAGGACAGAGTGGGAGGACTTCACCTCTCACTGTGTTAAAGGGACAAAGCCCAGGGTGTCTATGGGAGAGGTTACCGATGCGCTGTATAGGCCCAATATTTGGCCTTTGATTTCAAGTTTTGATATGTGGTTATTTGGTATCCTCTGCCTCTGTTGGATGTGATGGATAGGATGTAGATTAAATCAATACAAAGGTGGTCTGAGGGAAACTACTAACCTAAATTGATTCAAGTGTGACATTTTGATTTGATTCCAGTCAAGCATGCACAGCTCCTACTCTGGATTCTTAATATGTATCATCAGCCAGTGTTTCAATGCAGAATTGTACTTTTTAAATTTGCTTATATTTTATCACATTAAATGTAAAATACACCAAATATTAGTATTTGGATCATTTAATTTAAAGTTGTTGGTCTTCAATGCACTGTATCTGCAATGCCTAGTACCAATCCAACAAGTCCTCTAAACCATACAATGATGTAGGCTCTTTTTTTCCTACCCTCTAATTATAATTTCATGAATTAGCGCCCCTAGCGGTGGCAGGAAATAATCTAAACCAGAGAACATAACGGTCGAAACGGTTGCAGCTTTGTTAGATTTAGGCACAAAAACCTCCTGGTTATGTTTAGAAAAGGATAGTGGTTACAGGCCAACATCCACACAAGCATAGATCTCAGCTCAGTTCTATCTGCAGCCATGGCCCCCGGCCCCAGTTCCAGTTACTTTCTCCCAAGCCCCTCACCAGCAAAGGGGTTAGCTCTTGTTCCAACTCCAACCCCATTTCCAGCCCAGCCCTAACTACCAAAAATGAACCAAAGATCCTAATTCTCTACAGACAGATTTTGTTTGAAAATGAAAAACAGAGAGGAGTAATGTAATAGATTGTATGGATTAGGAAAATAGTTTGTGTAAAACCCCAAACCAAGTACATATGTACCAGTGCATTACTGACCACTGCACATTGGTTGTATTATAGCACTTCAGTTGCAGCCAATGTCATGTCCAACCCGGTCTCACGGCAGTTCGTGTAATAGTCACGTTATTTTTAATCTATTGATACGTGTTCACAGGGACGTTTTTTGTTGTTTGTTTCGTGGTGGCCAGCACGAAATGGTCTATACGGAGATTAACGGGGAAAGCACACGCCACACCCCGGGGGAGGACGCCTCACACGCCGGGAGATGGCCACGGGGGACGCGTGACAATAACGGGATGGTGCAGGTTGGGTTTAGGAAAAAAACAACGGGAAAAGGACGCCTCACATGCCGGGAGACGGCCGCGGGGAACACGCGACAATAACGGGACGGTTAACGGGGAAACAAAAAGCCACACACGGGACGCGATCCCCGGCCTCCGGGGTGAAAGTCCGGAATTGTTTGACCCATCCACCACCCCAACCAACCTCCTTACGCGGATTTTTGGCATTTAATACTACTCGCTACCGTAGACGTGCTGTGACCACGACATATGCTTCCCATTTAAATACATTAGTTTACATTTTCGTCCTGGCCACCACGAAACAAACGACAAAAACGTCCCAACGTGTCAATAGATTAAAATAACGTGACCATTTCACGCCTACTGCCATGAGACTGGGTTGTCATGTCAAATAAACACATTTTAAAATAGGCTAACCTGTGATCTCCTAGGTTTTAGACACCCTGTAAAACCAATCAGTTAGACAGTGGCCTCTAACCTTGACTGGGCTCCTGTTGGCCCATAATAAGTCTCTGACATCCAACCTTGGCCCACTAACCCGAGTGCCTTTCCATCCACATGCAGGGGCACTAAACTCTGACCAGGTCCCACCCCTGAAGCCTCCAGATGCTCTGCTCAAGTCCCAGGCTTTGGTCTAGGCTTTGAGGAGGAGGGGGTGCTCCATTAGTCAGCCAGGACAGCCCTGAGACAAACGAGGTGTGTGGAGCTGAGTGCAGCTGCTCCCGCAGTGCAACTGCCGCCACCACACACACACACATGCAGATACACACATACACACACAGTTCTCATAAATCACCACAGCCGCCTCTGTCGGCCAGCCTGTGCTCGCCCAGTGTTAAAAGCCAATCAGGGAAATTACATGCAAACTCCAAGGGACCTATTTTCACTTTCTTAAGAAATCATTAGTCAATGTTATGAGCTTTGACGTCTCCATAATACCACGGCCGTCTGCCGTAGACCCAGTGCCTGTCCCCTTCCCTGCTCAGAATCGACAACTGTACATGGGCTGACCTGGTTTTTCGTGGCCCCCTGGGAGAGAATGGTGGTCCCAAGAAAGGAGCAAAGCATAAGGGAGGATTAAAAGGAGGACAAAATGTAGCATAACAAAAATTGAAAGGCAAAGAGGAATATGAAATTACACTGCATTGGAAAGGGAAATATGAATAATATCTTATACGTGATAATGAGTGATAAGTCAAGCTAATTTTAATGTACTCATGTAGCCCATGTACTGCCTGGTTCCAAAAACAAACAGGCGTGCCCCAGAGGAGACAAAGGTTGATATATAATACAAAAACTCTTTTTTACCAACCACATCTGTGGTCCCAATGCTTTGTGATCCCAGAGCAGGAAGTGCATTGACCTGCAATAACCCATAATGCTGTGCATTAAAAAGGTATAAGTGTTGGATTGCCTGGAGCCAGGTGTTTGTTAGTCAGGTGCAAGGGATCTAAACACAAGAAATGAAAACAAATAAAAGGTGTAATATATTTCTGATACCTGGATGTGGTGTTGGCCGTGATTTTCAGGCTACCGGGGTTGCGGATGAGTTTATCCAGGATGCTGACGATCTGTTCAAACTTGGGCCGGTTGTTCCTCTCTTTCTGCCAGCAGTCCAACATCAGCTGGTAAAGGGTAGCCGGGCAGTCCATGGGTGGGGGGAGGCGGTATCCTTCATCTACAGCCTTTATTACCTGGATGTAGGAAGGAAAGAAAAGACAGGATTTGAGAAATTACAGATAAGATGTGTTCATCATCGGCAGCACGGGTGGCTCAGTGGTTAGGGCTGCTGCCTCACAGCAAGTAAGCACTGCTGAGTACTGGATTTGATGTCCAGGCAGGGCCTTTCTGTGTAGAGTTTGCATGTTATCCCTGTGTTTGCGTGGGTTTCCTCCCACAATAAAGACATGCAAAAAATACTTTTTTGAGGTACTGGCGTTACAAATTGACTATGGCTGACCACTGCTCATATTTAGTTGGGATGGATTAAAGGCAGATACATTTCTTGTATGTGTATAATGTACTTGACAAATACATATATATAAAAAGTGCCCGACTGCATCTGTGGGACTATGTTCCCTTGTTTCCTTCTATGTGTCATAAGACGTTTGGACATAACTAAACATCTAATCTAAATCAGTGGGAGTAGCTGGTTATTTATGCTTAGTTTTCCACTGCATCGTACAGCTCTGCTTGACTTGACTCAACTCACTTTTTTTGATACCAGTTTTTTCTCTTTTTGTTTTCCACTGCGTATAGTACCCTCTCAGTGTAGGCAGGTTTGTCAGCTAATCGCCATAGCTACGCTGAGTGAAACTGTCGTGACAATATCGTCAATGCAACACTGACTGAATCCTTTCATCAGCAACCAAACAGAAGAATGTCTGCACTTCGTCAATTATATGGTGCAGTGTAAGTAGTGTATGGTGCAGTTTTGAAGGCTGCCATTATTTCAAATTTGGGATTAGAGGGGCGGCCTCTAGAGCGCGGTACAGCACGCGCCCCATGTAGGCTCAGTCCTTGCCAGCGGCCCAGGTTCAAATCTGACCTGAGGCTCTTTGCTGCGGTCATACCTCCTCTATCTCCCCCGTTTCCTGTTTCTCTTCAGCTTGTTGTGGTAGCTACTGACGGTAGCTTAGCTATATTTCAAAATTGCGGGTTTGTGCAGGATGTCTCGTGTCGCGCCAGTGACCATTCTCGCTGATCAGTCAGTGGTCTGCAGCGTTTTAACTCCACCTTTTTTAGTATCGGGTCAACTCCTTTGGAACCTTAATGGAGGTGGTACCAAAAAAGGTACCAGGTACTGTCCACAACTTTTGCTAATGGAAAACCAAAAAAGAGAAACTCAAGTATAGAGTCTAATCGAGTCGTACCATGCAGTGGAAAAACATTACTCCTCATCAGTAAAACTTGTCAAATGTGCAAAGCTGGCTTTTGTGGCTGCGCCACACAGACACCCCTGCTAAAGGAACTTGACAACATAGCAATACTTACATCCTGATTGGACATCTCCCAGTATGGCCGTTCCCCATATGACATGACTTCCCAGAGCACAATGCCATAACTCCAAGCATCACTGGCTGATGTAAACTTCCTGTAGGCAATAGCCTCTGGAGCTGTCCACCGGATAGGGATCTTACCTCCCTGAGTGACAGAGAATAAGAGAAAGATAAATCAGTCTTTCAGTCAGTCAGTGGCATTACACTTTTGTTCTTAAATTTCATACAAGATCACATATCAGACGTTACAAAATACTCCTCAAAAATAGAAATGGATTGACAGGACATTGGGTGACAACAATGTGTTAAGTTTTATGGTATAACTTTGATGGTGTAAATATTACAGAAATGACTGCAAGTAATGCATGTAATATTGGATGTATTACAGCCAATACACATGGTTTATGTCACATGCAAAGACCTACATGTCCTGAAACATTCAGACAATTTTATGAGCTGTTCTGAAATCCTTTAACCCCAATGGGCTCAGTGGTTTGGACTGAGCACGGTGATCTCAACCTCAGATCCAGGACTGTAGCAGTTATCTGAAGTATTATTACTAAGTGGTGCAGAGGACCTGCAGTAAAACATTCAAAGGAGGTATTTATGTCACATTGATTCATTTGTTTTTTAACAAAATATAAGCTACAGAAATATTAAAAATAAATAAATACATAAAGCAGATTTAAAAGGAGTCATATAAAGTGGCATTGAACCTTATTGTAAGTACAAAAATGTATGGCCATATTCAGTTTTAATCAAATGCTATCTGCATCAACCTAAAAAACACAACATGTTAATCAAACCAAACTCCAAAGTTTCGTGCACGACCTCTCAGTGTCTGCTGCATTTGTCATTCTAGCTGAGAAGCAGGACAAATGAAGAAAATGGAGCTGAGAAAAGGAGGCCGATGGCAGCCAAAGCTAACAGATATCAGCCAAGATGCTCAGCTCTTGCCCCGGTGCTGTAGTCACACACACACATACACACAACATTCCACTTCCAAAACACACTCTCATACTGCTTGATTCGTCAAGAAACACTAGGAGACACTGACTTACATGCACTGAAACATACACAAAGTAAAACTATAGTTTTTGCCTTAAAAGTCAAGGCTAGAGAAGTATAAAAATAACAGAAAGTTCCAGTGAGGGTTGGATGGAAATCTCCTTCTACTGTATGTGTGGAGCGGTTATGTGAATTTATTATTCTGTTTTATTATTTTAGATTATGTATTTCTGGGATAAAGGCAAACGGCACACTGACTGTTTATTTGACAAGCAATTCTCAGCCAGCAAATTATACTATGTTTAAAGGGGCTGCACGCATGGTCTAGAGCACAGGATCCTATGATGAAAATGACCACACACACGCTGCAAAAGGTACAGATGAATGCCTGAAGTATTGCGTGCCTGCTGATAATGTTTCATTTTGTGACATGTGCTGTGAAAGTGAAACAAGTGAAGTGTCCTCGAATTGTCATATGTTTACCTCCAAGATGTGGACACTTGTTTTTTCAAAACTGAATTGTCTCACCTACTACAGTAGGTTTTTTCTTAAGGTTTCTCTTAAGATGGACATTTTTCCTTGCCTGAGCACTATACTTTGGGGCGTTGCAAGAAATATGCTCAGCAAAGAGATTTCCCACAGTTCAGTAAAATTGCTATGGAAATTCCATTGATGTTTTTGGCAAATCAAATCAATTTTAATCCAGACTGTGGTTGTTCAGGTTTTAAGGTGTCAATATCTAAAAAGTTCAGAGTTGAGGCCCAGTTGCAAAGTAAACGTGATCTGAGAGTTGAGAGTATCACGTACAGTAGGGTAAATCATTAATATGGAAGGAGACAATGGGCAGGTGTCATATGATGAACTTCACCAAATTCTGTAGAGACTCAAAATGCACTTTTGGGATGAAACCTAAGTGTGGTGGATGGGTCAACGATGCAATACGTCCCTTCAAGGCACATGGTGCTTGGAGCGGTCCTCTCAATGACCTCCCCAATTGGTGTATGTTTGCCATTTCTGTATCGTGATCCAGCGAGGCCAAGCTCTGGGGATTTTTGGGTCAGTCTTATCACAACTCTGTTTTTATTGATGTTCTTCTCCCTTGCCACAGTCGGAAAATGGAAGAGGGAAAATACTGAAAGTATACAGCATGTGTGTTTGTGAGAGGTGTAAATGTGGAGCTGATTATGATGGAGTCTGTATGCATAAAGACAAGAACATTATTGCTGTTTGGTTTTTCGGCTCATTCTTGCTGGAGAGGAAAAAAAGATCATTCTGATTTTAAAGGGAAAATATATCCAGTTGTAGAGCTATTGTATTGAATACTATATCCCATTGTTGTGTTCAGAAAGTTTTATGTAACATTGCATTTTAAGTAACACATTCCTGGAAGAAAAAGGGTTCTGCCCTAGCACAGTGCCCAACATATTTGTTCTTGCTGTCATTTATGTCCTCAGATTGTGTTTGTGCTCCAGCTCACCCTGGTAGTGTAAGCAGCCTCCGGGTCGTCCTCCAGGACTCGGGACAGGCCGAAGTCTGACACTTTACACACCAGGTTGCTGTTGACCAGGATGTTTCGAGCTGCCAGGTCTCGGTGAACGTAGCCCATGTCTGACAGATACTTCATGCCCGAGGCGATGCCACGCAGCATGCCAACCAACTGGATGCCTGTAAACTGGGCATCGTGTTTCTAAAAGAAAGAAAGAAAATTGAAAGGAAGAAATAAAACACGAGGTACACACGGCCACACATTTAATATATGATATAACACAAAAGGAGTCTGACCTTTCTTTCTATTTGCATGAAATGAAACCTTTCTACATAAGTAACCGCAGCATTTTCATTAACCTTTAAAAACCACCTTTGACATTCTGTACCTCATCTTCATGGTGATATACCAAAGCCAGAGAGACATTACATACATTACTGAAATGCTTTTTTTTTTTAATCAGTCCAGTCCAGTTATCCACCACATATATGATGCTATTTATTACATATGGTGCACATATTTATCATACAATGGCTTCTGTGATGACCAATGAAAGCCCTTTATCTTGAGTTGTATGACCTGATTTTTGTGTCATTTTGTTTGGATTCGTTATAAGTATCCATGACTACGCCCAAGAGTCTAAATACAGTATTTCAAGACTACAGTACTCCTCTCATTTTAAACTATCAACACTGATAGCTTAAAATGCTTAAATGGATACATACAGTGCCTTGCGAAAGTATTCGGCCCCCTTGAACGTTTCGACCTTTTGCCACATTTCAGGCCTCAAACATAAAGATATAAAACTGTAATTTTTTGTGAAGAATCAACAACAAGTGGGTCCCAATTATGAAGTGGAACGAAATTCATTGGCTATTTCAAACTTTTTTAACAAATAAAAAACTGAAAAAGTGGGCGTGCAAAATTATTCAGCCCCTTTACTTTCAGTGCAGCAAACTCTCTCCAGAAGTTCAGTGAGGATCTCTGAATGATCCAATGTTGACCTAAATGACTTATGATGATAAATAGAATCCAGCTGTGTGTAATCAAGTCTCCGTATAAATGCACCTGCTCTGTGATAGTCTCAGAGGTCCGTGTAAAGCGCAGAGAGCATCATGAAGAACAAGGAACACACCAGGCAGGTCCGAGATACTGTTGTGGAGAAGTTTAAAGCCGGATTTGGATACAAAAAGATTTCCCAAGCTTTAAACATCCCAAGGAGCACTGTGCAAGCGATAATATTGAAATGGAAGGAGTATCAGACCACTACAAATCTACAAAGACCCGGCCGTCCCTCTAAACTTTCAGCTCATACAATGAGAAGACTGATCAGAGATGCAGCCAAGAGGCCCATGATCACTCTGGATGAACTGCAGAGATCTACAGCTGAGGCGGGAGACTCTGTCCATAGGACAACAATCAGTCGTATACTGCACAAATCTGGCCTTTATGGAAGAGTGGCAAGAAGAAAGCCATTTCTTAAAGATATCCATAAAAAGTGTCGTTTAAAGTTTGCCAAAAGCCACCTGGGAGACACACCAAACATGTGGAAGAAGGTGCTGTGGTCAGATGAAACCAAAATCGAACTTTTTGGCAACAATGCAAAACGTTATGTTTGGCGTAAAAGCAACACAGCTCATCACCCCTGAACACACCATCCCCACTGTCAAACATGGTGGTGGCAGCATCATGGTTTGGGCCTGCTTTTCTTCAGCAGGGACAGGGAAGATGGTTAAAATTGATGGGAAGATGGATGGAGCCAAATACAGGACCATTCTCGGAAGAAAACCTGATGGAGTCTGCAAAAGACCTGAGACTGGGATGGAGATTTGTCTTCCAACAAGACAATGATCCAAAACATAAAGCAAAATCTACAATGGAATGGTTCACAAATAAACATATCCAGGTGTTAGAATGGCCAAGTCAAAGTCCAGACCTGAATCCAATCGAGAATCTGTGGAAAGAACTGAAAACTGCTGTTCACAAACGCTCTCCATCCAAACTCACTGAGCTCGAGCTGTTTTGCAAGGAGGAATGGGCAAAAATGTCAGTCTCTCGATGTGCAAAACTGATAGAGACATACCCCAAGCGACTTACAGCTGTAATCGCAGCGAAAGGTGGCGCTACAAAGTATTAACTTAAGGGGGCTGAATAATTTTGCACGCCAATATTTCAGTTTTTTATTTGTTTAAAAGGTTTGAAATATCCAATAAATTTCGTTCCACTTCATGATTGTGTCCCACTTGTTGTTGATTCTTCACAAAAAATTACAGTTTTATATCTTTATGTTTGAGGCCTGAAATGTGGCAAAAGGTCGAAAAGTTCAAGGGGGCTGAATACTTTCGCAAGGCACTGTATTACAATGAAAGCATATGGATGTAGATCCTTCGTAATAGGAAAATCCTTAAGATCTCAAATGGATTTTTTAGCTCAACAAAATGTTTGCAAACTTGTTAGATGAAGCATTCTACAGACTAGATGAGATATAAACAAAAACCATATTTTTTTCTGTTTGCATTGGCAATCGGGAGCGTTCACTAGTTTACACCAACGAGTGTTTGTGAGTAAGCCTATATCTATATACCTATATATATACATCTGAATGGGCAAGAAATACAAACAAAGAAGACAGAAGGAGAGCCTGAGATGATGAAATACCATTAGACAGCTGACAACGTTGATGTTGATGTTTTTGCTCAGGGTTTGCACAAGGCTCCATATAGCATGTGACTGAGTAGTTTGTCTGTGTCTAATTGGATTTCTATCCATTGCTCTTTGCATGCACTAGTTTGCTCTGTGTTTGACAAAGACCGCATAATTTGTGAGATGAGTGTAAGATGAGTGTGTTTTCCTTTGAAAAACAAACGGGCCCACCTCACCTCCCACTTCGTCTGGAGCAATTAGTGGCCAGACCACCTGGCTTAGTCACTTCAAAGCTTTGCAGATTCAGAATATGGACATAAGCTACAATACATGAGCTATGCATTTGCATGTGTGTGTTTGCACATATGACACATTTTTCAATGATGAAGTGCAGGCCTCTGGGAAAATGTCAGGAAACAACAGCTACTCCTCCTGCATGTGTCTGGATACTGTGCAGACACATGTGGAAAAGGGCTAAAACAGGCATCAGTACTCATGCTTCCATGCCAGGGCTGTGGCTTGGCTGTTGTGCTTTGGCTAATTTCAGCAAGGCAGGTCAATTCCTCTTTAAGAGAGGGAGGCATTGTAAGAATCAAATTCACTCCTGGCCTGAAGAACAGCGGGGATACAGTTCATAAAAGCTTGTCATTTGATAAGCCCTGTATAGAAAGGTTAGCTGAAACTGTCACAACTGCTAAAATGCTCAGGTACATACAGTGTTTACTGGAATCGATAGAGAAGCCTTAAACCTTTTCTTTAAACAAGTGTAGAAATTTGCCACAGGACCAAATTTGTTACTTTCATAATAACAATAAGACTAAAAAAGTATAATACATGTGTGAAACTGGCATTTATTATTACAGTATTTTCTAATATACAAGTTTATTTTTTAAATCAATGTCTGTTATTTGATAGCATCCAGAAAGAAAGATTTAATCTTTAGTCAATGATTGAAAGCAGAAAACAGCATGTTGTTTTTTAACAGTCCTGCACTTTTAGGGTAAATAGTTTGATTTTTCCGTGTTTTTAACAACTGCCTGAACCAAATCAGTGTTCAGCATTTTGTAAATGCAAGCTTTGTAGACCATTGTCATTAATAAAATGTAAAAGCAAAGATTTACTGTACTGCTTGACAGAGTGAACTGATGTGTGATGTTTGTGTTGTACAGGTGCAAGACAAGACATTTTTTTCAGAACATTAAGGTGTTCCCTGGTGTGGGTTCCTTAATCCTCAGCTAGCCATTGAGTTTGTGCTCCCCCAACTTCCTCAGGGTGTGGACCACTAAGATGCATCATGATATCCACTCTAAACTCCAAATGTGTGTATGTGTGTAATACTTACTCTCAAGAAACTGTCCAGGGATCCGTTCTCCATGTATTCTGTAACAATCATGACCGGTTTACCTGTGACAGAAAGGGAAGTTTCAGTATTGGTTACATCAGTTGTATCGCAACTTGAAAAATGACTTATGTTTGCTGTAGTACAGAACGACCAGCCAAAACACTCCACCATAACAAAAGACGCTCATAGCCCAACATCGTATTAATTTCAGATTTTTATTCTCTGAAACTGGCAAAGTCATAGGGAGTCAACAGGGAGGGCTGTAACTTGACTAAAAGTAGACATACATGGGTCCTGATAGGGACCAGGTTGAGCTCTTTTTTCTCTGTCTCACACACACACACACACACACACACACACACACACACACACACACACACACACACACACTCAGCAGAATAAAATTATCCTAGTCATAGTTTAAGGGTCCCAGCAGGTCAGCTGTCAAAGTGTGACATCTTTATTTCTTTATTTCCGTGAAAGATCTGGTTGTAAATCCACTCTGCCTGCTATCATCTGTACCTGATCAGAATACAGCCAACACAAGGTTTATTACAGGGGGAAAAAGAAAAAGAAACTCTTTAAGAAACCTTTAAATCAGCCATTGTTTCAGCGCCAGTGTCAGGACTTGTTTGTGTCCCAGATGGCTTTGTTCTCGCTGCTTCATCCTTACCACGAGCCGTATGCTTCTTCTCCATTTTATTCAAATTAATGTGCCCTCCTCCCTCCTCCTCCTGTTCTCTTTCAGTCCCGACCTACCTATTCTCTATCATCCCTGGCTCTCTTCTCCCATCATCCCATCCTTCCCTTTTCCTTCCATCCCTCTTGCATTTATTAATGTGATCCCTCCTCACATCTGGTAAGACACTGACTTTTTTCCCCCAGGAATGACACAGGCTGAGTGGAGAGGGTGACGGAATTAGTTGTTTAAAGAAACAAATATATTACTCTCATTGGAAAAACAATAAACTTTCCATTAGTAATGATGGAAGCTGCCTGACTCAATATCTTTAATTAAATCAAAGCAGATCTGGTGTGAATTACAATTCCAAATGCCCCTATGAGTCAATCAGATGCTGACAAAAAAACGTCCAATTTGGCACAACAGACAAAATAAGCCAAGAGTAGGTGAGTTAAGTCAGGGTTGTAGAAATTGAAAAAAATAAACTTTACTTTCATAAAACACTCACCCAATTTAAATAAAAACTTTTTGCTTCTCAATTTTACCCTCATATAAGTTTTTCACTATGACATAAGGTTTCCTGCTTTTTTGCTACTGTAAAAAAAAGAGTTTTAACTCTCACAACAGCATGCATTTTCTCAATATAGTTCCAACACTTTCACTCCACTTTTACTCCAACACTCTCTTACAATTACAGTAAAAAACAAATCTCTCATTATTCAAACACAGTCACAGCTACAGTTAAACACCCTCCACCCACACCCCCCCATCCCTAAAAGGCTGTGATAGATCGCTCCGTTTACCAGGGGACGGCTTTTATAGTTTCAGACGGGAACACACACACCCTGTCCTCCCTCCTGTCCTCCGCCCTCTTCCCTTCCCGCTTTCTCTCTATTCTCAACTTTGGCAGCAAAGATAAAGGCCCCTAAACCCCTTTATTCTGTGAACACAAGTGTGAGTGTGTGCGTGTGTGCAAGTGTGGGTGTGTGTGAGAGAAGAGTACATACGTGTGTGTGTGTGTGTGTGTGTGTGTGTGTGTGTGTGTGTGTGCATGCCTGCAAATATGCAGCATGTGAATCAGCCAAAAGCAGCAGCAAGGTAAATGGGGTGTGAAAGTCTCAGGATTATTAAGAATTAACAGGAGCAGCTTAATAAATCACCCTACAGCTGTGTGTGTGTGTGTGTGTGTGTGTGTGTGTGTGTGTGTGTGTGTGTGTGTGTGTGTGTTTGTGTAGGTGTGTGTCTGTGTGTCAGAGCATATCAAATGGACCTCCTAAAACTATGCCCTGCACTTATGCTGCTCCAGCTCATGCACATGTGTTCAGGGTATCCCTCCAAATCTCATGTACACACACACACACACACACACACACACACACACACACACACACACACACACACACACACACACACACACACACACACACACTACTACTGAATATTGGGCTTCCCCTATTAGTCTAAAAGCATCAAATTAAACCACAGTCTTGTGTTATTGTAGCATTTTTCACTGGCTGGACATTAATAGGAAGAGTGGTGTACTGTAAGATGTATTAGGCAAACAGTCTCAATGATGAGTGATCATACACATAAAAACCTTCACTTTCAGGATTTATTGTGTTCAAGACTGAATAACAAGGACGTTAGAATAATGCTGAATTCATCAGTGAATGTGCTTTCCTTGTGTGTCCTACGTTTTGATTCATTAACAAAAAACTTTTTTGTCATTTTTTTTTTATTATTATTTCATTGTAGGCCTATACAGTGTAAACAAAAAAATCACTCGTTGCTGTTTTTGACTATTACCAACCATCACTAAATCCACTTCCTACCATTTTATCTGATTCCCAGAATTCTCACAGAAAACGTTGATGGTAACTTCCATACATGATTTAAAAAATCCCACAATTTAATGTTTCATTTTTCCTTCTGAGAAGACACATGTAAATTACAATTTTGTAGCTTAAATTCTGTCAGTGGTGATTCAAAATGATGAATAATAAGTGTGTCTGAAATATCAATAGTTTTATTTATATATATATATATATATATATATATATATATATATATATATATATATATATATATATATATATATATATATATATATATATATAATTTTTTCTGATGTCTGCAACAACTATAACTTCGGAGAGAAAGCAACAGATAATTAATTATTAATTGACACAATATGTCCTGCTTGTTGCTCTTAGCACATTACATTTTGATTGCTCGGCAATGCTGTTTTCGATTAGAAGAAATCTTGTCGTGCTTGTAAGTTACTGAAATCAAATGACTAAAATTTAAGAGGCAGGGAGCAATTAAAGCATTGAGATTAATCAAGAAAAGGACAGATGAAGAAAAGGAGAACAAGTGAGAGAGGAATACTAAGAGGAACCCAAAATTGGAGACAATAAAGTAAGTGAAGTTCTGCATGTATTTTATTTCACTCTTTAGAATAACCACACTGGCAGAACTACTTTAAAAGCCCGGTGCCGCAGGGATATAGAGGCCAGGCGCATTTCTCAGCGACAAAGTTCAGACTCATTATTTCCTTTTTTCTGCAGTCATTCCTTTTTAAAGAGGCCTTCTGTGTGCTAATGATAGTCTTATAAAGAGGCCCAGAGGGGAGCGAGTCAGAGATATGGATTTATGGATTTATGCCTGCTTTGGACATAGGCTTTGATCAGAGCACATTGATCTGAAGAGATTTACACCACGGCAACTCAATAAAAGTCCTGCGCTCTTTCACAGAAGTGCCAGCCACTTTAGTGCCATTTGTCAAAGACAATGGCAAATCCGGAATCAGTAAAAAGACTCTCTTGAGATGCCGATTCTGTGATGGACTGTGAATGCAAAACATGTCTCTGTTCTCTCTTAATCTATCCTATTCAATTCTATTTTATTATATTCTATTTTATTATATTACATTCTGTCATTGTGCTTAAACTGTATTTGTTAAGCATTATTGCCAAGTGTTTCCCAATTGTTATTTAATTTGAAGTAACAATCATGGTTCTAAAAAAAATATATATATTTTTTTTTTTTAAAGAATACCACCATAATGTGAAATCTTGAAAAAATTGGAAAATTGAATCACTTAGATAGATTTCCACACAGTTAACTCCCTTCACTGTGACATTAAGTTATGAGTCATTGATGCACTTACTGCGTGTTACCACCCCCTCCAGCCTGATGATGTTAGGGTGGTCAAACTGTCCCATTATTGATGCTTCAGCGAGGAAGTCCCGCCTCTGCTTGTCTGTATATCCTCCTTTGAGAGTCTTGATGGCCACACAGATCTCCTTCTTGCTGGGAAGCTTCAAACGACCACTGCACACCTCGCCAAACTCACCTACGTTTAAGTAAGATAAAAATCATGGAAGATACAACAAAACAAAATGAAAAGACATTTTTTTTTATGTTTTTATCTCAAACATATACCAGTCAGGATTTCACTTATACCAGAAATCCTGCTTATAAACAGTGATCATTATTTAATGCTATAAATTTTTGTCTTATGATGATACAATGTAAAGATATACTTTATATCACTAAGAAATGGTCCAAATATTTGCCAAATTCATGAGAAATGAAGTTGTATATGCTAATAAGATAGCTGTGAAGTAATGACGATTCAAATTCTAATTCCCCATGTAACTTTTTTCATCTTTAATTAATTATTTATGGCTCAACAAGGAACTGACTCAATCTTTAGAAAAGCAAATGCCTTAAACTGCCATTTTTCAACCTGGTTCTTACTCTCATAGGCTAATTATGTTCAGTTAGAATATGGGTAATCTAGCTTTAAATGCCACCTCCATTGTAGATATGGGGGAAACACTCTGACAAATGGTATATCACGGAAAGCAGTGCAACTTTTCAAAAAACTTTTTTTACGCAAATAATTTGAAACGCTTGTCTTCGAGTCCAACCAAAAATAAAAATGTAAAATTAGCCCCCTGGATTAGCACTTATAGCTAACTACACAGGGATCTACTTCAGGACAACTTGGGTAACTAAACTAGTTGCTTGTCTGTATTTTCATACTGAGCCACTGCAACAGTCAAAACGATAAGCTATGTTCAACATGTCATCCATTTTTTAAGGATGTTTGAATTCACTTAACCCATGACTAGGTCAGTTTCACCATTAAAGAGTATTGCTTACAAGGTTAGCATGATACAGAAGTACTATAAATGCAGTTCTTGTGCACTTAATTAGAATAGCGGTTCAACTGTTGTGTGAGGTGTCATCATGATATACGATTTTTACAGATACAATGACCACTTAGAGTCAAAGATAAAGTGGCCGATCAAAGAGGATCTTGATGATTAGCCCTGTAATTACTTAACTCCCATTAATCAGGAAAGTATGTATTGATCTTGGCGAGAGATAACTGCATAATTATGTGGTACGACCTCTTATTACAGTAATGACACCATGTGTAGTAATAAACTTTGAAACTGATCCACCCCAATCCACAGTCCAAATAACAGCTCAGAGAGCGAAGCGATCTTTCAACTTTCCTTCACTGTCGTATTAAAACGCAGCGTGATTCAACATCCACTCTGGGAGAGAACAATTAGCATTCCTTGCTGGTGAGGGGATGTGCGTGTTTACCTCGGCCCATTGCCTGTATGTGTGTAAATGTGTGTGTTTTGTGAGTTCCACTAGGTACTGTAAGCTCTTGCGGCAGTCTGGCCACTTCAAAGACAGCCAGCCATGTTACAGCTGGTGACAGGCTGGGGATTTGGCTGCACTGTAGAAGACGAGTGGAATGTGTATATCTGGGTGTATGTGTTTCTGTGTGATTGTCTTTTACCCCATAATGTATATGCATATTGACTGTGAGATGATGTCAGAGCTAAGCCACGTGCAGATCTCTCAGAGTCCAGTACAATCATTTCCCATAGCAGCTCCGGATCAGAGAGCATGGGTCAAACCTTGGACTTGAAAGGGTCTGAAAGAACGTAAGCCAGAAAAATTACAACCTGTCTAAATACCCAATGCATGCCTGTTCTTCTGGTCTTCACCAGTGGATCCACGAGCCAGGCCAAGGCAACATTTTTTTATGTGGTCACTCTGAGAAAGAAGATCTCGGTCTAATAAGACTTGATTAGGGACACTCTTTTCCTGCTCTCAGTAGAGCTAGGCATCCCACTTTGATGTTAAAGTCTGACCAATGTAAGCAGAGCGGAACATGTGTTCTGTCTTTTAACACGCAATCACCGATTGGCAAGAAGATCAAAGTTTTGTTAACATGTTTGATGAAGACAGATGGGGATTGAGGCAGGGATGGAGAAAGAAGAGGTATGGTCTGTATTGTTTAGAAAAAAAAATCACACAGGTGGTTGGTTGCATTGAAGTTGTCGGACTTCACCTCTGGTGTTTTCTTCACATTTACTTGTTTTACAATAGATTTAAAATAGAGAGCTGAAGTTCCACTCCATTTCCGATCCAACCTGTGTTCCAATATCATACAACTCAATGTTTTTTGTTTTTCTTATTGAGGGTTTCATGCTTTCTAAAAGCAGCAAAAGGTTTCTGGGTTTTTCTGTTCATAATCTAAGATATGTTTGCATCTACTACTGCACTGGTTGCTAAAAGTTGATCACATTGGTATTTTTTCATTAGCACTCAAATGTAGCAACACCACAGTTTCTCTCAGAAGCAATTAATGTCAAAGCCTCAAGGGAGCTGTGCTTGCTGAATGCTAACAAAATAATCATAACTTTGTCTTAAAGGTATAAATTAACAAACTTGTCATTCTGCGCAGCACGGGACTATCCAAAGAGAGTTTGCCTCAAGTGGCTCCAATCATCTACTGTAACTCATAAAGTTTGTTTGGTTACAATTATGTGGTACTAAGTAGGATATAATACCTCCTGAACATGATTTCACAGTTGCTTTTCAGCATAGATAAAAATAGACTTATTGCACAATGTGATGTTGAACTTCATGTAAGTATGGAGACACACTAAAATAAATATACTTTGCCTCTGCAATTCACTGTGCGCATTAAAAATGTATAGTATACTGTAGAGTAGCCTTCTTCGGTGTGAACTCAACTGTGTGTGAGGGTATTAGGGTTCAACTGTTATTGTTTTTAGGAGGAAGTTAGTGGTATCAGTTATATATTATAGTTTTAATACAATATTTCCATTCATGTTTTCCATTAATTATATTTTGTCTCTCTTCTATATGCCTGCAACAGTCCTTTAAATGTAAATGTAATTAAACATGCATGTCTCTGTAATTGGACCATAATTCAAGCAAATCATGAGAAGGGATTCCCATAGATCAGTGTATTGATAGATTCTACAATGAATAAAAACACAAAGGCTTCATATTGGAAGTATCCACTGGCTTGTCTGTACTGCCTCTGATTTCTAATCAATAGGCCACCGGTGTATCATTTTACCACTATAGATATTCATATGCTTTGTGTCTGCTATGTACTATGAAAAATGCATTGTGGAATGTTGCGTAGTCCAGTGTGGAGTCAGGTATTAGACTCACAGGCCATCCTGACAGCTTTACAGTGTGGAGGTCTGGTGGGACTCTGGAGACCGGCCTGCAGTTATGCGCTGTGTGCTTTAGTCTGCATCTATTCTGCCTGCACTCGACATGAATCACAGTGCATTACCCTCTCATCTGCACTCCTGCTCAAGTTATCAGGGAGTACATGAGGAGAGGAGAGTAGTTTTACTGTTGCAATCATTAGACAGAGTTCAGAATTAGAGCACCAGGCAATCGCCTGTGGGAAATGTAAAGAATGAATATAATGAAGAAAAAAAAAAGATGAAGGAAGGAAAGAGGCAAGGTAGAAATGAACCAACTGAAGGTGAGCAGAACTACTTCTAATTTCACCATCCTCCCCCCCTCCATCATAGAGAAGGGCTGGAAAGAAGGGACCTCAAGCTGGGACATTAAATGCTTTCTCATGCCCAGCTGTGCAGTATATGGCACACAGTTAAACTAGCCTGCTGCTACGAAAATGTAGATATATGGGGCTCTACATGCACCTCATTTTTTTTCTGTATGTGGTTGAGCACTTGGTGTGTCTTTGTCATTTAAATATAGTGTGAACGACTAAGAAAGTAAAGTTACTGTAGGGTGAGATTTGGGAAAAAGAGGTCTGGACAGGAAGACACTATTTATTTCCATATTTCTATACACTTTTAAATGTGGAATTACTTTTTTGAGCTTACTATTTTCTGCACTGATAAACATTTCCTTTGATGACCCAAGAAAACCGGTGATCTGAGCCCATGTATTATAATTTACATCCCTACTTTATTCAGTAAGGCGATAGTTAATTGCTCATTTTAGCAAGAATTAGAAATATAATTAATTTCACCAAACAAATGAATGAGAGTTTATCATAGTCTGTTATTTTTCTAGAAAGTCACTGACACATAACTTTCCAACAGACTAGCAGCAATCGACACCTTTTTCCAAAAAATGCTAGAAATGAAATACAATTTTGCAAATAAGCTTTGGTCTTAGTTTGACTTTGCTTGCCTGAAAAAAACATGTACGGTGTCTCATCTGTGCATGCAGTGTGGTCAAGCATTTTTCTTTGTCCGTTCTCACCTGCTCCCACCACTTTGTCGATGGCGATGCAGGAGGCGTCCAGCTCCTTTGCAAACTCGTGCACAGCCTGGCTCGGGTCCTCATAGGTGTGGGGGTCCACGTAGGTCCTGATACCCGGCAGACGCACTGCAGCAGGAGAGAGCAGATTGTGTCAGCTAATGACCGTTTAAAACAATATGTGCCTCCTTGTGTGTGTCCTGTCCCTCGACCTTATGTCCTCTGAACATTTTAATGACTTTGTAAGGACATATCACATAGCTAGCGCTAGGGCTGGGCGATAAAACGATCTCAATATGGGATCGTGATAAAATTTGGGTTGATAACGATGATTAACTTGGACATATTTTACTCGATATAGATAGATCTAACAGCCTAACACACAGCAGAAATGAACGCCATTCCATTCCAGTAGGTGGCGGTAATGCGCACCAAAAGTTGTTTGCCAACCGCCAAAAAAACGTCAATGGAAGAAGTAGTTTTTGCAAAGTACATGCCCATTGCCTACACAGAGCATTGTATGAGTTACCGGCGGTGAAGAAAATGGAAGAAATGAGCGGAAGTGGAACTGAGGGGCATGGGCAAGAAAGCGACGTCGAAAGTGAACTTGCGTTATTCCTCCTAAATTGTTGACAAAAAAGGTAACAAAACATCAATTATATGGAAGTGGTTTGGATATCTCAAAAGTGACGAAGCGCAGATTAACACGGTCTGCAAAATATGCCGTCGGTCTGTGTCGACCAAGACGGGAAACACAACAAATCTTTTCCATCACTTAAAAAGGTACCATCCCAGCGACCACACCGAGAGTTTGAAAATGCGGGCCCATGTTAACGTTAGTCCGCCCACAAGTTTTGTCCAAAGTCCTAGTGGTTCTCATGCTGTTAGCAGCGTTAGCGGGGCTGAAAAACAACAATCAATCGTGTCGTTTTTTGCGACAATTGCCCCATATGAAAAGCGATTAAAAGATGTTTGCTGCCCTGCCAAAAGTAATGTGATAGTAGTCACAGCTTTTTGTTTTTTTTACATTTGCATTTACATTACTAACTTGTACTGTTTTGTTACGGCAGATAAAGCATGTTTGCACAGTTAACTGTTAAATTATGTTCTATTTTTTATGTTAATAAACTACATTCTAAAGTTTAGCTAATGAACCCTCTGGTTTCTTCAGGCTTCAGTCATTATCAGGATACTCTTCAAACTGTCTGCATTATCAAATTATATATCGTGATAAATATCGATATCGATCAATATGAAAAAGATTATCGTGATCATATTTTTTGCCATATCGCCCAGCCCTAGCTAGCGCTCATCTTTACTATGAAGTAGCATTAAAAAAAATGATGTCTTTACCAAACGCTGGCCAACAAAACTAAAACTTTGAAGATGATGTAGGCCTCACTGTCTCAGTAATTGAGTTTTGGTGAAATTAGTGAATTTGTGATGCACACAAATCAACTAATGAAGAATGACTCAACAGGCTTTGCGAGATATATGTTTTCAAGAAAAATTTTAAAAATGTGAACCTATCCTTTAAGTAATAAAGTTGTACTTTATTAGTCTCTGAGGGGAAATTTATGCTCTACATCTGACCTATTGAAACTATTCATGAAGCAGTGGACAGCCTCAGTTAGTTCCTGGGGAGTGTGGGGGCCAATAGGGTCAAAGATAAAGGTAGGAGTATCTAATAAATAACGCATCTTATATGAGTAAAAGAGGGCAAGCAACAAAGAGGGAGCAAGAAAATGGTCCACATCAGAGTAACTTTTTAGTCACTGGTCAAAAATGTATTAATGGAAACTTTAAACCCCATAATTAGAAATAGTTTAAAACTTGTGTGTCAGTACTTTCTGTAGCTGGCTAAGAGAACAGTCTGATTGTGTTCCCTATCCAAATGAAGCCTCCAGGATTGGTTTGCAAATGGACCGAGAAACCATCTTCTTAACATGGTCTCAGTCCGATTACTGTCTTCTCATATGACCAAACGAACCAAAGTAAAGGGGAAACCACTCCAAGCTTGGAAATAACTGCTCTAAAACAACCGTCGTCGGTAAAGATGCTATGAGAAAAACAGCTTCCCGATTGTAACTTTTAAATGATCTGTAATATACAGTAACTAGCTAGTGTGAATAGTAGAGTGCAGGGAGGATAGTTTGAAACAGGCCTCGGGAAAACAGGGTGCAGTACTTACAGTGGCCGTTGCCAAAGTGCAGTCTTTTCTCATCAGGATGTTTGGATTTGCTGTGGCAACAAAACCTGCCAATCCAAACAGAGAAAGGTCAAAAGTAGTGCCACATATCCCAATAAGACTTCACCCATTGGCCCAACCTGGAATGTATGTGTGTGTGTGTGTGTGGTGTGTGTGTGTGTGTGTGTGTGTGTGTGTGTGTGTGTGTGTGTGTGTGTGTGTGTGTGTGTGTGTGTGTGTGTAGGTGGGTGAGTGTGTGTGTGATCCCAGCTCTTATAAACCAAGAGAGGATCAGTAAATCGTATAATGAGCCATGGATTTATACTCTCTCTGAACAGTACTGACTGCCAACCAACAGCCATACACACACACGCACGCACACACGCACACACACACACACACACACACACAAACACACACACACACACACACTCACAAACACACACATAGAGAAGAAATAGAAGAAAACTAATTTGGGGAAATATCAAAATGCATGCTGTCATTTTGAAAAATACATATAAAATCAAATCAAATCAAATCAACTTTCAGGTAGATAGAGCAAAATTATTGCTGTGATTGGAGGAGTAAACACTCAGTGAGAATCAAGTCCAGAGACTGGCGGACAGACCTGCCAATCAGGACGTAGAGCAGCACAGTAAGCAAGATGATGGCCACGGCAGAGGAAATGGCGATCAGAACAACCTGGCTGCTCTCACTGGAGATGGAGAAGGCTGCTGAAAGACAGGGAGCAACAGGAAATGAGCAGTGTTCAATTTTATTTCATAACAATTGATAATAATTGATCCTGGGGGAAATTTAGGAAAATAAAATACAAACATCAATTATCTTTCAGTCACTACTTTACACTACATCTTCTGAAACCCAGGACAAAAAAATGGCATGCATACTTGTCTGGTTTCCAAAAAGAATGGCACCATAATCGCTATTCATTATCAGTTAATTCTAATGAACGGGCAGTTTTTTTGACCCTGTGTCTCACCATATTTTTAACAACAGCAGTAAAATAATTACTATAAAACTTCTATTCTGCTGAACTTACAGTCAGGGCTGGTCTCAAACTGGAAACTGGGGCTGCTGGCTCCATATCCTGCAGCTGTGCGTGCTCTGATCTGCAGCAGGTAGGCGGTGTTGGGCTTCAGACCATTCAGAGTCACATTACAACCCCGAGCACGAAGGATGGTGTAGCTGGTCTCCTGCTCCTCCTGTAAGACAAGGCGGACAAAGGAAGAGAAGGACAGAGAAAGGAATTCAATATTTGTGCGACAGTTATTTTTTTCTTTTTAGAAAAATACTACAATTTAGTCTTGGTTGAAACTATTAATGAATATAATATACATATACAAAATGTACAATACAACACGGTATGCATTATGTGCATGTACACACATGTACACACAAACATCCCAGACAGTTTGACAGCTTTCTTCCCAATCTGATGAATTATGTCCTTCTTATTTTATGACTTCTCTCCTACTGATCTCCACTGATAAAACAACATGAGGATTTACACACCAGGGCTGCATTTGGCACATTGTTTCCAGATGTGGAAGGAAGAAAAACGGTGGAGTAAAGATGAGAGGACAGGAGGTAGATAAGGAAGAGAAAAGATAGAAAATAGCCATTTTTATTTTGGCTCTGTGCAGTGATATTTCCACATTTAGGATAAAAATAAGACTCAATCCAATAGTTATATTTTATGTGTATGTATATGTTTTGCGCTGTAGTATGTTCCATACAAATGTGATTGATGAAACAAAAAAACATTCTATTTCACAAAAAACAGTTGGGTCCGTTTTAGTTTCAACCCATTTACTACTGTGCACCAAACATTTTATAAGTAAACCATAACATGCATAAAGCAAGGTACGGTATATGAAATTCTATCTATCATTTAGTTTGGGGTTTATTTTGTTTTACTGTACTTTTATGCGTGTGACAATATTTCAATATTTAAGTGTGATTAAACTGCATTTAAAAAAAAGATTTCATAAGAAAAGTTCCATGAATGTGAAAGTACAAAATAAAAATGGAACTTCACATTACACAAGGCAGCCTATCACTATCAGAACAGGACAGCATAACATAATTCAATCAACAAAAATATATTTTACACCAAATGCTGTGTTTCTCTGTCTGTGCAGAAAGGCTTGCAATCACAATATTATAGAAGCAATTTGATAATATGAAACAAACTGCTAAATAAGGGGAAAATAGGACAAGGCCGATCTTAAATCTTAATGACAACCTATTAGAGATGACTTCAACAATCCTGAAAATGAGCTACATGTTTTGCAACATAGCCAAGCACATAAAAATCACCCAAGGCCGAATCGGCACAGTCAAATCCTCATTTTATAGACCCAGTTATAAAGAGTAACTCATTGGTACGGGCAATGGCATAAACATAAGTACACACACACACACACACACACACACACACACACACACACACACACACACACACACACACACACACACACACACACACACACACACACACACACACACACACACACACACACACACACACACACACACAAGCAGTGTCCAAAAGAAACTTCAGGCCCATTACTGAATCAGAGTTTTATGGGGCACAAAGCTTTTCAAACTGCTATGTGTGAGGAGGTAACTGATACACCAGACCTGCACCGGGACAACTCTTCATCACAACTATAAATCTACTCGCAGCTTGTCACCGTTCCGCTTTCAGGACAGCATGTGATCTGCTGAAAATCACACACAGGTGTGGCACAGGCACCTTTTTGTGTGTGTATATGTATGTGTGTGTGTGTGTTTTGTGAGAGAGAGACAGAGAGAGATACAGAAAAACTCAGGTCTGACACCTCTCTTTTATGAACACTACAGCCAGACAAGCTGTGTGATTGTGAACTATCCATTTGTGTGTGTCTGTGTGTGTGTCTCTCACCAGAACACTGATATAATTTAATATGGCCTCTGTGCTGCTTTCTGCTTTGACAATCTAAACAAAGCTGTCGCAAATTATAGCTTGTATGACATAACAACAACAACAAAAACACAAAAACACACACACACACACACACACACACACACACACACACACACGTAGATGCAAACTCATATAGAACCCAAAACAGGAGATGTACAGCAGAAATCTTGTAAATACAGTGTTTCGGCCAGCATTCCTTCCATCTAAGACTAAATAAACAGCCCAAATTAAAGTGGATCTGAAGCTCTCTATCTGCTCTTTAGATTACAGTGATAAAACATGCAAAAACAATCAGCAATGTGTATTCCCACAAATTCTATTTTCACAAAGTGCACTTGGAAATGCCTTATCGGCCATTGTGCGCTCTTTAGCCGGTTAAAGCGACAGGAAGATCGCGCGTTTAGCCTGTGATTTCCAAAGATGAAATACCTCTCTTCTTCTGGGAAGTTTTCTGGTTGGGAATTCCCAAGAATATCACCAAACATTCCCTTAGAATTCCCACATGTAGGATACATAATTCGGGAACAGCCCTCACACTTTGGAAACTTGGGGTCTCTGGTTTCACGACCGTGTGACACAGTGGTATGTGTTGGCGGAAAGAGTAGTGCGGCAAAGACATGGGCAAAGACTGGTTAGGTGGGGTCCATTCAAGATAATGAGCTGCAAGGGTTTCCTTGGTATGAACCACGTCAGCTACTAATGTCATGAAACTCTTCTTAACCTTTTTTAAAATGTGTTATTAATTACTATTTTTATGTCTTAAAAGCAATAGAAAGGCATTACTTGGCAGGACTGCATGAAAAGTGTATTACTAATGTCACTGTTTTACTTAATATTATTCCTACAGTAACTCATATTTGTCATCAGAACTGTGTTTATATATCTTGGCTTTATCCAAGTTTCCCTTAGTTAAAATCTATCATACCATATAGTTACATCTATTTTGTTGTAGCTACTTAACAGTGAGTTTATGGCATTCTTCTCATTTGGTATCAGTGTACTGTAATGTAGGGACTGTCAGTGCATCAGTTCATTGTTTTTTCCTTATAAATTTAACTTCCTCTTAAGTTAAAAGTCTAGCAGTGCAAATGTGATAATTCACTTCCTGAAAAAGTATATATTCCATGTAACTTTGGAAACAACAGACGTCATGTACATTGAAGGTAATTTATGCTACTAGAGCTTCCAGTGACTCAACATAATTTATGTGCTACAGTTAATGATCTATTGGATGCACATGGTAGATTATTAAGTCCATGTTTCCATCAGTTGGCAGCAAATCTTGCACAAAACGTTACTTTAAACGCGAGAATTCCAATCAGCACTTTGGATTTACAGAATAAATGACTTGTGACGATTAATATTTGTGTTCTGCCTCACAAAGAGCTCCCACTAGAAAAGGCCTAAACTATACAAATGAAATACAGTCTTGTTTGACTTTTAAACCCTACAAAGAAAACATAACATAATAATAATTACTTTCCTTGTTGGCCATTGGTTTGACCTCAGAAATCTATTGGTCCATCAAGTAATTAATCTAGTATACAGACGTGTTTTTGCTTTGAATGATGTTGTGTGGTTGTTGGCGAAATATTCACTTTTTTACATTAAGAGAAGCTAGAGTCATCATTAAATTGCTATTGGATTACATGATAATGTACACTGTATATGTCTGTTTTAAACTTGTGTAAATAAAGACAGAGAAAACCACAAACACAGAAATCTGTACATCTTCTTGCTAAAAGCTCTCTTTTAATCTCTCTCGGGCTGTTTTTGTATTCTGTTTCCCCATCCTGTTTATGTGTACATGCAATTATAGCTGCGTGAGTCTGAGTATATGTGTCTCTAAAAGCCTCTCTTTATGTCTCATAAGTGAGTCATGGTGTGGTCTTGGTGTGGGGAATTGGTGCTCCAACTCTTGTTCTCCTATGGCCTTGATCCTAGGCATGCTAGAGGCCCTCAGTGTGCCACACGAAGAGGCCTCTATCCTGGGTTGTTATGGGGGTCTCCCATGGTTGTCCCAGTTCGCTCTTTTGCATGGAAGAGCCTTTTGTCTGGGGTTTGAAATCCCTGGGTATGTATGGCTGCTGTGGAGATTCCTCTGGGAACTTGTGTGTGCGTTTGTGTGTCCTGCCCTGAGTGTCTCCAGTAATTCCTGAGAGACGATGTGATTAACAGGGATCAGCACAAAGGCCAAGAGTTTTTCATTACAAATGCTGTCACACAGATCTTCCTAAGACTCCACCCTTTTATTCTTTCCCCTATCTTCTTTTAATGAATATGCATTTGTAAAGCTTGAACATCTCAGAATTAGACCTGCCGTGAGCTCTGACCCATTAACTTTTCCTCTCGCTCTTTTCCGTTTTAACATCTTAGGTAAGGATGGTTGAGCAAGGAACAGAGTTTAGAGAGGAAACAGCTTCTGTCTGCCTACTAATCAAGAGATTAGGGGCCACTGTTGGCATTCAAGCAAACTGTGATCTGGGACACACACACACACACACACACACACACACACACACACACACATGCACGCTGAATCTGTGTGATTAAACTTGCATCCACGGCTAATTTCACCATCAAATGTCAACCATAGCACAGCATTGGTGCTGAAAGCCAGTGTAATTCGTTCTGCACTAATTTCCCTCACAGAGGAATGAGCGACCCCACAGACGCATTTACTGTCTGCCATAAAACTTGTCTCCATTAGGGAGAGAAGAGGAGAGGAGGGCAGGATGAGAAATAGGGGGAGAGATGAAAAAGGAGATGAGAGGTAAACATGTAAGGGGAGGTGGAGAGGAGTATAAAGTAGAAGGAAGACGGAAAGACAAACAACTAGAAGAAGAGAGGATAGAGGTAAAGTAGTGGAGGAGAAAGGTGGGGTGGTGAGAAAAGGAGAGGAAATGAGGGAAGGGATGAGAGGACACAGGACGAGAAATAAAGTTTTTGGCTTGTTATAGTAGAAGATGCTGGGCAACATCAGTTTCATGCCAAAGATTTGAACCCTAACCCGAAAATTTCCTCTGTGTATGTGGAAAACGGGATTTAAAATTTCAAAACTATCTATCAATGGGATTTTTTGTATGGCTTTCATAGGAAAGAAAGGTTTGCCAGCTTTGAACTCTTTATCCAGTTTTCTGTGATACATCAATGGGTGAAAGAGCTAACCTGGCTCTGTCTAAAGGTAACAAAATCCACCCACTAGCAACTCTAAAGCTAACTAAGATGGGTTACTTAGTGAGCTTTAGAGTTGCTTATAGTGTTAACTAGGGGTGTGACGAGACGCTTACTCCACGAGACGAGACACATCACGAGATTGGGTTCACGAGAACGAGACAAGACGAGATTTAAAAAAAAAAATTAAAGAAATCCTCAATGATGAAATATATGAATGGAAAATAGTTTTTTATTCAACTGAAAAATCACAAAATGCAAAACAATTTAGGTGCATTTTGTCGCCGAAATCCGACATTTTCCACCACAGAAAATGGCCTCATATCAGCTGCAATGAAAACGCCTATGTCCCTCGTTATTGCCGTGGCTCTTGCACTTACCGGTGGCAGAGATGCAAAGGCTTTTAGAGTTGTTTGCCCTTTTAATGTTTTCGTCGCGGGTGCAGTAGTTAGTAGAGAGCTGTGGTGGTGCTGTAAGTGTTTTTGCATAGTGCTTCGTGTTAGCCGCGGTAAACGGCATTTTTTCTTACAATGTTTATATATTGGGTTCGTCTTGTCTGTCACTCTTTCGCCGTTTATTATTTCCGCAGGAAAACCAAAATGTTGCCACACAAATGATTTAAAAGTGGCAGGGGGATCTTCAATAGTAATTTCACGCTCCATCACGCTGACATCACATCGCCTCACGAGACAACTTTTCACCTCGACGAGAAATCTCGTCACGTTTTAATCTCGCGAGATCTCGTAAAACGAGATCTCGTCACACCCTTAGTGTTAACTGTTAATAGTATACATTATATGCTGACGGGAGTCTTATATTTAGTAGACAGATATCACCATAGACAGTATATAAGAATGGACCAACAGATCCCGCAGCCTCCAACTGAGAGAGATGATGTAAATGTGACGTGAGCAACCTGTCTGAAAGTTGTAAATGTTCTGGTAGCTGTGCCAAGAGAAATCTCAATCATTCCCAATCTTGCAGAGACGGAGAGCGTAGGTATATGTAAGGAGATAACATGGGCACAGACTAATTATTGCTAACTAAAATGCTAGTTAACATTAGTAATTAAACCTAAACAGCTAATGTAAGTCAAAACAGCCTGCGAGCTTCTCCTGTACTGTACGGTAATTCCTCTACTATGCGACAGTAAGTCGCTTGGTTATGACACAATCGTTAGCCTATTTTACAAAAACGTCTGCTACGGAGCCATAACGTGAGGTACAAGGTAATGGAGCCTTTTATACATTGTCGTGTTTCTTTAGAAATAAACAATGGACAAATAGAGTCTTTAAACGCTTTACATGTAAAGTTATTCACTGTCAAAGTGACGTCAAAATGAATGTCAGTCAATGGAATGCTAACAGAGGTGATATTGTTGTAGCATCAAAATGGTGCCATAGGAGGTTCGAGTTCTGAAGCCAGGCTTACCCCTTGGATATCACAGTGGTATCCATCTTCTCATCAAACTCTTGGCAAGAATGCCAAAAAAATTTGTATTTCCCAAAATGTTGAACTATGCCTTTAAGAATTTTAGTTAAAGTGCTCCTATTATGCTTTTTGGCTTTTCCCCTTTCCATTATTGTGTAATATATATTTGTGTGCACATTCTAGGTTTACAAAGTGAAAAAGCCCAAAGTCCACCCCAAATGGACTTACCATCTTCCAGAGAAAACATTGTTCACAAACCGCTCCAAACAGCTCTATTGTAGTCCAGCCTTTACTTCCGTGACGAACGTGCGTCACTTTGTAACACACGTTATAATGCTCGCCTAGCTGCTAGCGTGGCATGCCCTCATACTCTGCAACTGACAAGCTAGCAGTACTTACTGCGCAGGTGCGACTCCCAACAAAGATGGTACAGAAGTGAGATGTCTCACTCTGTAGCTAAAACAGAGAGCTCAGCACACAGGGTGAAAAGAGGAGCTGCAGCAATGTGCAGTACAACAAAAATTTGGTGTTTTCTGAAAATTAAACCACATAAACCTATTTTGGTACAACCTCTAAATACAATTATGAACCTGAAAATTAGCATAATATGAGCACTTTAATGATGCTGCAAAGGCACACGAGGTAAAGCATTAACAGTAATATATTTTGCACCAACCTTTTCGTAGTATTTGATTTCATAGTCGAGGATAATGCCGTTGGGTCTCTCTGGCTGCTGCCAGGACAGGGAGACACTGTTTCGAGATGTCTTCTCCTTTCTGATCACTGTTACTTGGGAGGGTGCTGGGTAGAAGACATAGACAGACAAGAGTGAAAGAGAGAGAATTAGTTCCTTCAAAGGTTCAATGGAAGTTCAGTCCCCCGGTGTTGCATCCTGGCAATTGTCTATGGTTCCTGTTAGCCTAATTCAGTTTGTTGCCCAGTGGGGCTGCATTAAAGACTGTGGCCCAAGGTTGGTGGGTGAAACAAGACGATGTACACTAATGCAAACACTGGCTTGTGAATATATGCAAAGACACAGGCTCAAAGACAAATAGTACTCACATCTGTAATTCACATCTGTGAGGATGGAGGATGATGGAGAAGATAGTGCTTAGGTCAGTTAATTAAGCTTTAACTCATCAATAACAAAACTTTATGCATTTTACTATTTAAATGAAATTGGAATAAATCAATATATAATGTAATGTATATATGTGTACTTTTTTAATACTGGTAGTAGCAGCATAACAAGGTGTGTCTGTGTAAGAAAACTTTACAGATTAAACCATATGTTTAATCTGTACAGGTTACTTGTTTAGGTTACTTGTGTGAGTCATTTGATCAAATTAGTCACAATGTTAAGTGTCTCTGGAGCTGGTGAGAATATCAAACTCCCATTCAATCATTTATTACATTTGGTTCCTGCTTATATTGCAGTAAAATACATTGCAGTATGGACATGGAACACTGCTTTGTCCTTTTTGTAGCGTCTATTGTTTGTGATTTTAATTTGAAACCGTATAAGCCATCTCTTCCCCTTTCGCTCACTGCTGTCCCTGTCCCTTATGGTATGGCGCTTTCTCCCTCGCCAATCTTCCTCGCCAATCCTTCACCCATGCATCGCCTTGCCTCGGGGAGTTCACATGGTCCCAATGTACTAACTCAGCACATCGCTCCCTCTATCAAGCCCTGCACCCCTCCCTCTCTCGTTCTTTCGTTCTCTCTCTTCACTCCCTTTCTCATTTCCCTGTTTTACTGCTCTCTAATTGCCAGGCAGCTCCGGGGCCAGCCCGGCATCGGAGGCATCGACTTTTAATTTTATTAGACCACAGGAAAAAACATGTTTGTCTTTGAAATGTTCGAGCCTTTCTTGATTGTGATTATATAGCAGTGTGCGTCTCTCTCTCTCTGTGTGTGTGTGTGTATGTGTCTATCCGTGTCTAACCTTGCGTGTATTTCCACGGGAAGTTATTTTTTCTCCTGTAATGAATCCAGATGAAGAGAATCTGTTTCTATATCTTCTGCTCCTCCTCTCCTCCTCTCCCTCTGGTTCTGATAGCGGGTGAGGCTTTGCTTTTTATTGGCTCTGTGGTTTATGGTGGTAATGATTTACTGTGTCTGGGTCGCTTGGAGGCAGCTTCAAGTTCCTCTCCTCCTCCTTTTCCTTCTCCTTGCTTTTCTCTCTCTCTCTCTCATTCTCTCTCTCTCTCTCTCTCTCTCTCTCTCTCTCTCTCTTTCTCTCTTTGCATGTCTATTGCCAAGCACTTAATTTGCTGTCACTCTCTGTTTCTGTCTGTGGTATAACTGTAAAACTGAAACAGCATACCAGGCCCATAATGGCCTTAAAAACTGGCCTTCAGTGTCATTCACCTGTAATGCGTGGGACATGACACAGCTGTTGGGAGACATCTATTTGTACAACACTGGTAGATTATTGGAAGTAGTTTATTGGTAGTAACACTATAATTCAATTGAAATAGATGCTGTCCAATGACACACATTTGCCTAATCATCTGTTCTCTCTCTTTCTGCATTCCTGTATTCTAATCACACCATGTTCTTTGTACATTCTCTTGGTCTGCACAGCTATTACTCTTTACCACCTTCAAATTTTGTAGGAAGACATTATTTGAACACATACAAAGATGAAATATTGAAGCAATGTTTTTCTGTGTTTCAAGTTGGTCACCAACCACGTCATCATATCACCAAACAGGTGAAGAAGTGCTTGGCCCAGGCATGTATGTCCCTGTGTTTTCTCCTGTCAAACTGCCAAGTTCAGCTGCAGTTCAGACTGTTGATTTTAGACTACTGTAAATGTGGATCACAGTTACTCTGTTGTTAGCATAGTTATGACAATGAGTGGAGGGCAAAGGAGGAGGAAGGAGAAGAGCTATCTGACAGCACCTTGACAGCACAGCCAGGACACACAGCTCCTTCCCAGGGAAACACTTAATCCAGCTTTTAACAGCATTAGCATCTGTACGTGTGTGTGTGTGTGTGTGTGTTTATGTGAGAGAAAGTGTATAGACGGGTGCGGCTAGTGCACTGACATCGCTAATCCATGCGAACTCTCAAGGCTGATGGAGAGTGTGCAGCTGCAGGCTGAGATATTTGTTCGAGAGGGAGAGGACTGTGTGGGTGTGTGGTATAGGAAGGGTGGGGTATGGTGGTAAGGTGTGTGTTTTTGTGCTTATATCTTCTCTACTCAACGATTAATCTCTTCTGATAATTGCTCAAACATTAAAGATGTTTTTGAATATCCAGAGCACGCACAGCCCTCTTTGTGATAAGTCCTCTTCAAATCTTATAAATATGCCAATCGCAGAGAGAATCCCCCTGAATAACCACTTAAAATTACAATGCTTACTAATAACAGACTCCAAAGCGTTGCTAAACCTTTTTGTGTTTTTCATTTGGATTGTCTTTACTTCAAATGTGTAGCTTTTAATCCCTCTTGCCCTTTCCCCTCATACCTATATGATTTGAGGCCTGACTTATCTCCAGCTTAGACACATGTGCACGTACTGTATGTGAACAAACACACAAACACATACACACACACGCAAAATCTATATTTACCTCTCATCCCTGCCCTGTCACTTTAAAGAGGTCATGCCTGGACCTTGTCACTTTTAATACAGCCAAAGTGTGACAGCACAGAGCACAGCAGACATCTGTCAGTGTATTGTGGAACAAACAACCTCTCACATTTGCATATTTATCACACTGACAGATCTTTTTCTCAGAGAGTTGACGTATATGATTGAGTATACCCATCCTTACAGTGAGTGTATGTTTTCCCTTGAGTCTTTCTCATAGAAGTGAAAGCTATATGCAGTATGATTATCATTGTACCTACTAATCACAGAAAGAAACATCTTCTTAATTATGCCTTGCCTTGATTAACAGCAATGTGACATGTCCTGAGTGATTCACTGATTGTACCTTATTATAGCCAAAGCAGCCCCAGTAACCTGTAAATCAAAGCAACTCTTATGTTCTTGAAATAAAGTCGGTACAAGGAGGTGCCATGTCTGCATTCAGATAAAAAAAAACAAAGGGCACGAAGCAAAACGCTTCACGGCATTCCTACTCCGACCACTCCGTTTAAATCCACAGCTCTTGCCATCTGCCTATCATCAACAATGTGATGGAGTGTCTGACCTCGCTGTATGACAACTTATGAGGGAACTCCCATCTGTTCACTCTGCTCAAAAAACACTTTCTAAGTGCTAAATCACCTCCCAAGGTTTGAAGCAAAAAAAGCCCTACAGAGATTAAAGGAAACACAAGAGAATAGCAGGGTTTGGGCTGGGTTTGGAAAGTGACAGGTAGAAATAAAGGATCCAGATGAAGAGAGAGATAAGGATTGATAGGAAAACAGAAAAAAAAACCACTGAAATGCAGACACAAAACATTACCAAACACAAAGGAAGACAGTGTAAGTGAACAGTTAATAGAGCGAGAAAAGAAATAATGGATGTACTATAGCCAGACCTTTGTGCATTCCTTACTAGAGTCAGGGATTTCTGAGGTTTGGCTCTTTCAACTGCAGTTAGATTTATTTTACTCTTGAAATTTCACAACACCACTTCCCTTTGCCTTCTTATTCATCTAAGGACTTGATGCGTGGAGAAATATTTGTATAAAAGATTGATGGGAGTTTTAGGTGCACATCCTCACATTAAGCATGTCTGTTGAAAGGATGAGGTATATACATATATTTTTTTTTGCGAAGGAGGAAGACATTCGATCCTGGTCGTTAAAAAAGAGAATAGCGGCCTGGGATCGCCTTGTAAATGTCCAGGGCTGATGGTTGGAGTGCATATGTTCGGAGCACATAAACTATAGGCTAGTGTATTATATGAAAAGGATATTTAGAAGGAGAGGGAGAAAGGAGGTGCAGTATAGAGAAAGGTATTTGCATATTATCCATGTCTAGGTAGCTATATTCCTGTTTTATTTAGACACTTGTGGTTTTACCCACAGTAAAATTTGAAACACCCTTTTCCTTATGCATTTGTACTACTGGTGTAGTGGTTGATTGAAAAGAAAAGCTTGGCTTTGATAATATGTGGTGTAGAGTCTGTCTGATTATCTGAGTGCATTCCTTTATCCATCTATCCTTCTGTTGTGACATCTTACCAGCTTGGTTGGTAGTGATGGTGACAGCGGCATACTGCCTCATCTTGGGTGCTTGCGATGATACACCGTTCAGCGCTTCAATCTCAAAGGTGTAGTTAGTGTGGGCTAGCAGATTGCCCACCGTCACCGTGGTGTTTTGGAGTCCCGTGGCTCTTGGCAGAAAGTGAACATTGCTCCGGCAAGGCTCACAGCGCAGGTTGCCACCGTTACTGCCATTAGCCGCTCCACCACGGCAGCGTTTGCACAGGACAGTGAAGGTGACGTCCCTGCGCCCGCCAGTATCCTCCGGCCAGCTCCAGTCCAGGATGACCGACGTTTCATTGATGGAAGAGATCACATTCCGAGGAGCTGTAGGGGGTCCTGGTAGGAAAAGGAGGGTGAGGTCATTACATAAATAGAATGAGAGAAATGTTTGAATTGGTTAGGAATAAGGTGGAAAGAAAGGTAATAGGTAGAAAGGTGAGAGAAGAAAGGGAAGTGAGCAAAGAAAGGAGCAAGCTGACATTAGATGGAATTAGATTTAGCAGCAGAGTCATCTGCCAAGTACGATACACACAACTTTAAGAATTGAATGAAGACTTTTCTAAAGTTTAAACTAATGGGATTATTCAAAAAAAGATTTCTCTAAAACATTGTGATGGATGAATTGGTGCGTTTTAAAGTTTTACTGTTTTTCCGGGAAGTGAGTTTTCCAGGAGGAAACTTAATGGGGTCTTTACGTGCAAACATAGTGTACATGCTTAGAAATCTTTACTCAAGAAATCTGTAATGAATGCTACACAATGCATACACAACCTCTGTAGTTGTAGTTGAATATGGTAATATCAGGGTTGAGTTAATGTGAGTCTGTGTATGTATGACAGAATGTATGTTTTCCTCTCTTTTTGGATCAATAAAAAGAAGAAAAGGGCAAGACACAGCCTTTTCCACAAAAAAAAAGGACTGTCAAACTGAGATTGACATATAAAAGTAAAAACATCGTATTACAAACAGATCTCACTGAATGTTTCCAGATTGTGCTATGACTATAATTACATGAAGAACAAAACAAAACTGCCAAAGAACTATGATGAGAAGTTACAGGAAAAGGGGGAAGTGGGCTTAGTGGATTGTGTCTTGAGATAAAGTGCTTTGCTTGGTTGGTTTGACTTGACAAGAATTGACTTCACTCCCAAACTCGCTCCCGTCTGGTAATCTGCATTGCAGTCTTTGACTGTGTTTGTGTAAGAGAGAAATCAGAAGAAAAACACACCAAATGCTTTGGTGTTAGTACAGAAAATCAGAACATGACATCAGGGTATCTGCAAGTCTGACAAATCTAAAGACTTCTTAAGATATATTTGATGTTGTAAAAAATCAAACATGAATCTGAAGTTTGAGAGCAGTTTTGCAGAACCATCTGTCACAAGCAGTTTCTAAATAAAAACATAATTAGGACACACTGAAGGGGGCGAACTATGTTATAGGCTATTACATTAGGCCATTACAGTTACCAGTACCAAACTTATGATAAAAGAACACAATGTATGGTTATGTATCATGGTATTTCAATGTCTCCTCCACAGCCTCAACAGAAATCACCAAATGAAAAATAATTTGACATCCTGTTACTATTATCAGAATGAAATTTCAGTACAAACAGGAGCACATCTCACAATAATTGTGCAATATTTCTCAATATTCAGAGCTAACATTCAAGGGGCTGTCAGCCAATTCTAGTCAAGCAATAAACAACAAATAATTTGTCAAGTTCTACTGTCAAAACTATCACTCCTTTCACTAACACACTCAAACCCTCCTCAAGAGAAAATAGCGTATTAATGGATACTGCCATCAACATTATCCATTATTAAGAATCTATATATCCCCCTACTCTGTGTATTCTTAAAGTACAGTAAGACTGTATTTCTTCAATACTAATCTGACCCCTGACAGTCCTCTGGCTCACCTTTAGAGCTTACTCCCCTGACCACGTCAAACTCTTGGACCTGTTATTCATACAAGATATGAAATGCACATGTACACATGCAGGCAATCATACACTAATTCCAAATGTCAAAATAATAAATTGACATCAAGATTAACATGTGACATTAATTATGGTGTATAAGAACTGAGGACGTATGCTTAATCTCCAGTCCCTCACAAAGAGACGTTATGTATTGGCAATTCTCTTTAGCCTCTTTCCAGCCTAATACTTTTCACTGGAGATCACTACATTTTCAGCAAGTTACAGCAATGGTGATGGTCACCAAAGCGAACTCACACTTTAAGTGCTAATTTGGAGGAGGTGCTGTGGGATGTAGGGGGGGGGGGATACATTGATGCATTTTTAATAGGTGGAACTGAATTCTTAGGAGTAGACATACAATACTTGATACACTATTACGACAGCTGTAACACAAATGTCCCATGTTGAATACAACAGGAAATACCATACAGCTGACAGTATTTTGTTGTAGATTTTAAATTTTGGAGTTTAGTGTCCTTATTTTCCTGCCAACATTTTCAAATTTCTAAAGTCAATTATAGACAACCTCTATCCCACCGCTAACAGTATAATCATGATCATTATCTTCTAAAAACGTATCTATTCATTTGCAGCCCTTGTGTCGCTCAATCTGTCCCAATGAGGTGAAATTTGCCTAGTTGACAAGATGGCGTTGAGATAATCACAACAGGGACCTGCCGTGACTGTCTTTCTAATTAGGATTCTGTCTATGGCTGTGGGTGTCAATTTGTATTTTCTACTGTTCTCCACACGGTGCAAGATTACTTTTTTTTTTCTTCCTAGCCCATTTAGTAACGGATGTATCCATAACCTGACATCAGGGAATGCAGTGATTTATAGTTTTATGGGGAATGCATTTTGGAAGGCTCGCAGGAGGCATCTGCATCTGCAATCCATTTGCTTCACATGGAGACAAAAGAGAATCATGCAGGGAGTGGAAAAGGTGATAAAGAGTTATTGGGCAACCATGGCTTTGGTGACCTTTAAGTAATAAGAAATGTTAACACTCTTTGTCTGTTAGTAAGCTATTTTTACTCATGAATTGATAAATGATCCTTAACTGAATTATGTGTATGAATCAAACTAATTTATAAATTAGATTCTGCTGACCAGAAAAATACACTGTAAACACTGTTATACAGAGTGTACGCAATATATTTTTCATCAAATATCTTTTTGTCTTGTACATACGTATCCGTACAACAATATGGAGCATGGACAAACTATCCTGCAAAAAAGAGTCAGTGTAAAAAGCATCTGAAAGCATGTTCACCATTATAGGACACTTAAACTCATTGACAGCAAAATGAATGGGTTGTGGCATCTCTTCAAGGCAAGGTTAAGACAGGTTTCACTGCATGTTTTATGGGCTAATGAGAACAGTCCTCCCAAACCATATTGGAGGGCTTCTCCTGCCGGATATCTGATATAGAAATAACATGAGTAGCTAGGGAAAGGGAGGAACCTGCATGACATCAGGATGCCACTGACCCCTCATCAAATAGCCCCAAATTTTGAGCTAACTGTAATATAAAAGCACACTTACGTGTACAGGCCATGGACGCAGGGTCTCCCTCAGCACGGAAGTAGTTTTTCTCACAGCCACAGTGCAGCGACCCCTCATGGTGGGAGAAACTATGAGGCGGACACTTTGAACACTCCATATTTCCGATTGTAGACTTGTAGAAGCCCGCCCTGCACACTGGAGACAAAAGAACACAGACAGATGCATGAGCGTCATGCTGAACCAGCACATCAATAGCTATCTAATAGCTGCATTCTTCGCCGGAGCACCTACAACAAGTAAGAAATGAAAGATGGGGGTTATTTAATGCACTCACACACACACACACACACACAAATGTCAACACACTGCGACAAGGGTGAATGTAAATCTGCTGTTAATGTAACAAGAACAAATTTACTGCTGGTAAAAAAAAAAATAATAATTCTCTGAAATGTCTTTGTCTTTATTTCGCGCTCTCTTCATCTCTCAAAAGGCACAACATGAATAATGCAAATTGTCCCCTCAGATAAAAGGACTGTTCTCTTTAAATATCGGTGGTGTTAAATCTGCATTCAGCAGCTCTTTTAACTCCTACTCACCACAAATCTGTTGCAATCTGTGCAAGTAGGGTGACACTCCACCTGTGCAAAGTGTATTGCATGTGTAAGTGTATGTGTGTTTGTGTGTCTGTGTAGGAAGACACATCAAACATAACTTTCCTTTATGTTTTTTTTTTCCTTTCTCTATCAATTTAGTTCCACCGTGCTCTTGTATTCTCCTTTCTTCTCTTTTCTTCTATCACAGGTTGAAACCGTTGTCCTCTTATCTACACTTGATGATGGTTTACAAAGCATTGAAGCCTACAAAAAGACCTCTCTCCGTGATGGTAAATGTCCATTTTACTGCCCATAGACAGCAGGGTTTAACATCAACAGTACTGTACTTCCAAGCACTTGAGGTATTTCTACTGCCAGTACACATTAACTGCAATACACAGACAAAAAAAGCTTCTCTCTCTCCCTCTCCCTCTCTCACACACACACACGCACACACACATATGTACACATCCACACACACTAGATTAAAAAAATGGCTAGCACCAATAGCAGCGAGCCAGCAGAATGTGTGGGCTCAGCAGAACAGGTCTGATAGATCCCAGTGGTGGACAACACACTTCTGTAAAAGCCAACACTGCTGATACTACTGCCATATCCATCACTGACACTGGCACACCAAGGTCCCATGCTGCACTAAACACTCCTCTACCTCCCCTTTACAGTATGTTTGTGTGTGTGTGTGTGTGTGTGTGTGTGTGTGTGTGTGTGTGTGTGTGTGTGTGTGTGTGTGTGTGTGTGTGTGTGTGTGTGTGTGTGTGTGTGTGTGTGTGTGTTTGTGTGTGTGTGTGTGTGTGTGTGTGTGTGAGAGAGAGTAATGGAATATGAAGCGGGTATGAACAGCCCAATATAATCCTACTGCTGGAATGACAACCACAACACTTGCTGACACACACAAAACAGACCACCCTGATTGGAGAACAAACCAGGAAATTAGACGTGACAGCCATCACCCCCTAGCCAATCAGGTAACAGAAGCAGCAAGATAACCGCTGGGTCAGCAGAAATGCCCAAGGAATATAAAACAGAAGTGTGGACAAACAGACAAAAGTTAGAATGAATTAATCTCATAAAAGTGGCAGACTGAGATGCAATGTGTCAATCCATAAACAACCTTTGACAGAGCACACATGCCCCTAACGGTTCACCTCTGGATAACACCAAAGATCCCTTTACTAAATTCATTGGACAGTTACACTACTGGGCTCAAGTCCAACTGGATCTGTTTCCACTGAGTTACCGTATGTAGCTACTTCTCCTGACATCGTTCTTACTGCGGATTAGCAACTAATCAATTATGAAGATATTAATATTCACAGGGAAAGCTGTTGGCAAGATTTCTTTTGGTTTTCTTATTCAGACGTCCTAAGTCACATCTATATAATTGTGGATGTGTTTTTTTTTCTTGTATTGCTGAAATAAAAAATAAGTAAAAATTAAAACAAATGAAACGGATCAAGACAATTATTTTATCTCAAAATGTGAAGTTGTAGGCTTTAGAAATTTAGACTTTCCAAATCTGTCTGTGGCTCTCAGCCCCAAGCCCATTGGTTCTCACTGAATATGTTACTCTTTAAAATGGGCCACAAATAGATTCATTTTAAATGAGGCAAAATCATTTCCCTAGACAGCTGGGCATTGTAGTTTTTTGCAAACATTACTCAAATAGGAGTAAATGGTGCATTTGTTGACTATTTGTAGCTCTGAGTTAATACACATTTTGAGAATGTTTGCTCATGTGTGGTACTGGGAGTTTGTAGGACTGACTAAATTCAAATTACATAGGGCATGTTCATTGTAATGAAGGAACACGTCGTCCTGTGCAATGGTGTGGCTCACTGATGATAATAATAACAATGAAGGTATATAGTACAGAGGAATGTGCTCTATATTTATTTAGCTACACCAAAAATAATTCTTAGAAAAATAGATGTTTTGATATTAAAGAAAAAAGAGAATATCACCAGACGTAGCCTATGGGACAAACATCTTACTAGACTTGTACGTATGACTCTGGCAGATCAACACTCCATCAACTATGAAAAACAGCCTCAATTCCACTTGAAAGATAAAAATATATGGGGACTTTTCAGTGCGTAACACAGCCGTGAAACTTATTAGGCACAGAGAGGATCCCATAAATTTTCAATGTAAAAATCAATAACCAAAGCTGCACTTACGGTATGAGGTTTTCATATGACAGTATTAGTGATATGTTGTATTTCCTTGACCGCGAACCCTAAAAATATTTTTATAACAGTTGGAAAAGGATAATAAAGGCCCTGTTTCTTCCCTGTGTGTGTCTGCCAGGATAAAAAGCAGCTCTGACAGAGGCTGATGGTAAAATCAGATTCAGCTCGCAGGAGGTTAACTACTCATCTAGAGGAGAACCAAGTTGTGTTACTGACATTCACCAGCAATGTGTAGGGGTGCATAATATGATAATGTGTGTGTGTGTGTGTGTGTGTGTGTGTGTGTGTGTGTGTGTGTGTTGTGTGTGTGTGTGTGTGTGTGTGTGTGTGTGTCTGTGCACACGCCCCAGTAGAGGAAACACAGCACCTCTTTAGATGACAGATGTGTGATTAATTAAGATGTGTGTGTGTGTGTGTGTGTGCGTGTGTGCGAGACACACACATTTCACAAGAGCATCACTGCCTTGACAAATGGAGAGAAAATGAAATCTTTGCCAAAGAGAAAAATATGAAGGTTATCCCCGCTGAATCATCTTTTATTTATTTTCAAATCAGTAACAGCAGCAGGAACAGCATGTAGGACTGTATCACTGTATCCCTGTAAGTAGTCCTTTGTTATACACTCACACACATCTCTCTCTGAAACACACAAACATGCATTCAAGTAAAACTCTTGCAAATACTCACACACTCACAGTGGTCTAACACAATGTCTTGCTACGTTCTACATAATGACAGCTGAAACACGATTTGTTTATTCACTTTCAAAGAGCAGTGCACACATTTGAACACACACACGCACACATGCTCACAGTGCACATGTGCACACATACAGCTGCAGCAGCCACATGATATGGTGGTTGTAAAATAACTGGGGCTGCAATTTGCTCAATCAATAGTCTAGGTCATTGGACACCCTCATCAATAATTAACATGGCTGCTAGATTGGTCTAGTGGGCACATACATGCAGCCCCTCCTTTTTTACTACATGTTAGTTGAAAATCTGACCTGACCTTGGTGAGACCAGATTTTGTTACTATGCATCTTTTGAATGAGAGCGATTTCAAAAGATTTCGAGACAATATATGTCATTTATTGTCTAAATTTTTGATTCTAATGCAAAGATATTTCACAATTTCACAACAAGTTGGAAGCTATAAAGCTCAGTAATGCAAAAAATGTTTAACATCCACGGTCACTGTGTGAATAAATGACATCAGCTTTAGAATCACAAATCCATTTCATGATTATAACCTCATTAGAAACATTGATAAGCCTTTAATAGAATATACCGTAACCATCATGTGACCGAAGATTACACCCAACATGTTACTTCTCACATGAATCGTGTCCTGTTGTCCTCACTGGTTACTAGTTAATTGATTGGTGTCACACGGGGAAAGTGAGAAAGTCTTCCCCACTCCTGTCTTTGTGTCAGCCTAACCCGAGGCTTTGCTCTCCATCTCTCGCTCTTTCTCTCTCTCGCACACTTCAAGGTTCCATCTAGCTGCAGCCGAAGCAAACCCCAACAATTGATTCCCTGTTTCCATACAACCTCCGCCTCTTTTCTTTTTCAATCCAACAAGACCCCAATGACTTTCACTCCCTCTCTCCTCCCTTTCTATCTTCCTCCGTCTCCACCTCCCCTTCATCCTGCCCACCCTCCTCCAAGTTCTTTTCTGTGGCTTTTCCCTTCTCTTTCTTTTGCTCCATCCTTCGTTCCTTAATTAGAATAGCTCTCTTTGAAATGGAAAAGTTATTTACTTTGACAGCTTAGGCATTTGGCTCGCGGTCTTATCCGGAGCCATTTGTAATGTTACTGGAAACATGGCAACAGTAAATATCTTGCCCCCTGCCATGAAATCCCCCTTTGGGCCAACCAGTAACAAGCTACAGAAATCTGGAAAAGGTCAAAGTATTTTTATGAAACCATGGTATATTTTGGTGGGGAATGTTCACTGCCTGACAATTGTGTCATTGTTTAAAAATAATGCACATGAAACAAATGAGAAAGTACCTGTACATAAAAATGCAAGGATAGCTACATTTTCAACAATGCAGTTATGATGACTATATTACATCCACCGTTACCTCAGTGGAGAGTTTAAGTGTTGAATGCTGTATCAAGGATTTATGGCATATTTGGCTACAATACATACATATTGTAATCTGCATTACCTTTTTAAATCCTGGAAGACTTAAATTGCTCATATTATGCAACTTTTTAGGTTCATAATTGAATTTAGAGGTTATATCAGAATAGGTTTACTATATTTTTGTTGTACTGCATATTGCTGTTTTAGGTACAGAGTGAGGCATCACATTTCTGTTCCATCTTTGTTGGGAGTCGCACACGCGCAGTAGCTATGTAAGGACTGCTACCCAGTCAGAAGCAGAGTATGAGGGAGTGCCATGCTAGCAGCTAGGCGAGCATTATAACGTGTGTTACAAAGTGACGCACGTTCGTCACGGAAGTAAAGGCTGGACTACAATAGAGCTGTTTGGAGCAGTTTGTGAACAGTGTTTTCTGTTGGAGATGGTAATTGCCTTTGGGGTGGACTTTGGGCTTTTTCACTTTGTAAACCTATAACATGCACAAAAAAGATATATAACACAATAAAGTAAAGGGAAAAAGGCAAAAAGCATAATATGATCACTTTAATCCTGAGATAGCTTTAATAACAAGCACATATATCACAGAAAAAAACAATATACTGAAAGCTCCAGTTCTCTCTTACAGACAAAGTGACAAAGCATCTATTATGCTGAATTACAATCAATTTGTCTGTAACCCGATAAAATGAACTCATTTTTGTCAGAAATATAAATGAAAGCAATCATCAAAATTGATAGGTTGTGTCTTGAGGCAAATTGCTCAGCATTCCATCTCTCTTATGTTCAATTATTGTGTCATTTGCCATGATAATCACATTGGGAACATATTGCAGTTTATTCATATGTCAGTATGGTGAATCAATGTGCTGTTGCTTGCCAATGTGAGCAGAGAAGTGATTCTGTACATCTGGGAGGTTTCCAAAGCCAGTATTCATCAAGTAGAGGACACAGTAACTGTCCAAACTAAACCTTTTAAGTAATTCTGATGAGAGCTGCCAAAGCTAATCAGAATATAACAAAATGCCTGTAATGGGCTCTCAGCTCTTAAGGTCGTAATTGCTAATCATTTTATATTGTGGTTATTTCAGTCCTTTGCTGGCACAGCATGAGTTAGAGGAATGATCAGGTGGGATACAGCAGCAACATTAGCAGTATTTAGCGGTTTATTTGTTGATTTGTTAGAGATCACTTTGTCTGTACAATTCGCAGTGACTGTTCAAATCCATTAGTCCGAGCTGGAATATTATGAAATGGGTACCCTCCGTAAATCAAGTATCATTTATATGATGAAGGGAAAAAAAATTCCATAATCTCAGAGAAATTGTTCACAAAATGAGCTCATCATTGACACATGAAAATGGAATTAACTATTAAATTCCTTGCACACCTTCAGGAAATACTAAACTGGAAAATGTTTATTATCGTTTCTATCCAAGAAAGCCAAATCTAATGACATGGCTAAAACTGTAACAATATTGTAATACCGATCCTATGTTTCCGGATGATTACAGCTCCCTGTTTTATTTCAAATCAATCTTATTTCAAATTTCTCAGTAAAACTAGCAATTCACCAGCTTCTGTGATGGGAACATGAGCAACAGGACTCATCTGTGTTCAGAGCATTTAAAAATTGTTCATCAGATCAATTGCTGACCCTAAAGTCAAAGTTATACCATTGCCATGACCTCATAAGGTGCATTTTCAGCAGCCATAGAAATGAAGCAGTTGGCTTCATCAGCTGCAGTGGAGGGCCAGAATAGAGTTTGTGATGCTAACTGCAGGCTAATGGCTTGGAGAGACCCTGCTATTCAAGTCTGTTTATCTATACACACTCAAAGAGACTCTTCTGCTGCCTAAATGCATTGTGTTTGTGTGTGTGTGTGTGTGTGTGTGTGTGTGTGTGTGTGTGTGTGTGTGTGTGTGTGTGTGTGTGTGTGTGTGTGGTGTGTGTGAGTCCAGAATACTAATCATTATACCACACAGCCACCAGCAGTTTATGTCTGCGTGAAAGAAAGTTATGTGTCTGTTAGTGTGTGTGTGCGTGTGCGTGTGAGCGCATGTGCAAATTGGCACGGTAAAGCCTAATTAAGTGATCTGATCCAACAGTGATTTGCATAATAAAGCAGCCAGATGAGCAGGATAAGAGGAGGAAGAAAGGAAGTAGAGGATCATGAAGGGATGTAGAGGAGGAGGAGGATGTGAGGAGGTGAAATAGAGGTGGTAGAGGAGGAAGAAGTACAAGGTGAGGAAGGTCTACATTACATGTATTGTAGCAGACAGGAAAGCAGAAAGGAAACACATGCTTGTAAGTAAAAACACTCCAAGCCACACAACCACATTATCATTCTAACTGCGTGTGTGTGTGTGTGTGTGTGTGTGTGTGTGTGTGTGTGTGTGTGTGTGTGTGTGGTTTTTGTGCGTCAAGGTTTTATGATTCAACCAACCTGATATTGTGTTTGTGTCTGAAATGTATGTTGTCCACAAACACATTGATTTAATTACTGTTCCAAATAAAAACACTATTATTTACAGTAGATGAGCAGTATGCTAGTGATTAATGTTATGTAATAATCAAACAAGCAGTTTAGCCAAAGTGTTCCACCTGCAGTAAATTATATTTTAGTAGTAGCAAATATTATATTTCAGTCTAACCTTCATGTTGAAAAAACCCTGGCAACTGAACTGTATCTCTCTTTTATATTCACAAAAGCTCTACTTATAGTTCAAGAGGAAATAAGCAGAATCAACACATCAAGAGGCCTATTAGAATACACTTGTGATACTGAGCTGCTGCACTGTGGTGTTAGCCTGAGATCACATAAATCTAATAAAAACACTGAGGGTCATGGCTCAGTTGCAACATCTCAAGATACTCTAAATTTCAGATTTATGGAGATTCCAAAAAACGTTCACCATATACTGTCACATTTAATGAATATAATACCATTCATCTAAAATCATGTAAAATAACATGTTTTTACATTATTTATAATAATTAGCTCAATGCAAGTCACTTTAAAAAGTATTACTGTGTCTCTTTATAGAATTTCACACATTGTGTGTGTGTTTGTGTGTGTGTGTGTGTGTGTGTGTGTGTGTGTGTGTGCGTGTGTGTGCAAAGCTGCTGTGTTATGTGAAGGACAATAAACTGGGGCAAAACAGGGTAAGCACTGTACAACCCCCCACACACAGAGAGGCATGGATCAACTCCCTGCTGTATCCATCAAAGATGCAATAACTGTTTCCTACACCCTCCACACTCCAGAGATCAGCCAGGTCAGTAAGAAAATCCAGGACAAACCAGCACAAACACACTCTCCAAACACACACACACACACACACACACACACACCACACTGAAGTGATGTTAATTCCACTAATGGATGTGGGGAGACTTTATCACAAAATGATCTGTCATTATTACATATCTGTTCAAGTTACATATTGATCACTTTGTTACTTCAAACTCTGTGTATGTGTGTGTGTGTGTGTGTGTGTGTGTGTAATAGATGGGGAGATGGAGAGATGGAGAAGAAAGAGAGGATGAAGGATAAGAGCAGGGAGACAGAGAGGGAGAGAAAGAGGAGTATGCATGCATTGTGTTGTGTATGAAGATGGCACTGACCTCTTAATGCCCTCTCACTTGCCCAAACGCAGACACACAGACACAGACACACACGCAGACACGCAGACACGCAGACACGCAGACAGGCAGACACACACACACACACACACACACACACACACACACACACATTCCACTGTTACACTCCTTGGAAACACACCGCACAACCTAACCGGCCTTATTTGCCTCCACTCATCCTTTACAGAACTATTGTGCTGCTTTGAATGCAACTGATAACCCGCCATGTAACACCAAACACACAAACACACTAGCTGTCGTCATCTTGGAGATTTAGAGCCTAACAGACCATTGTACCAAAATCCAATGTGTGACACTGACAATAGTAACCGGTGGCAACCATGACACCATTTTCATGCTGATATGGGAAAGTTGATGTGGAATCTTTTGCATCCTTTGCTTGACTTCCCATTGGCAGCTAGGGAAATTATCCAACTATTGTTATTGAAATTAAATTCTAAAGTAACACTATTATATATAAATAATCCATCAAAGTGCATTCTGTTACATATCCCATAACATAAATCATGGACAGATTCATAGATGAATAGCTATGATGAATGGATAGATGGATGGATACACACTGTGTGTGTGTGTGTGTGTGTGTGTGTGTGTGTGTGTGTGTGTGTGTGTGCCAGGTCCTCTTTTTGTGCCCTAGGACAGTTTTATTGACCAGTTGCAGAGAGGACACACTCTCTACTTTAAGAGAAAATAGGCCATCTACAATGCTGCTGGACACACACACACACACACACACACACACACACACACACACACACACACACACACACACAAAATAATGGTGACCCACTTCACTCAATGTGCTCAGTCGGCAGACTTAAACGAAGAAAATGACGTAAGGCATTTTTATTATCACATTGATGCAAGACAACACACAAACACAAACAACTACACTATCCTTAACCCTTCGATATTAATAAATATGGCTTAATTACATGCAGATTTAAATTTAAAGATTTAAATTTAAATTAAATACTACAATTGTAGTCTCTTGGACCGGAATTAAGCATAACGCCACATTTGAGTTTTAGTGATGATCTAATGTGTATGCTATTTCAGAAGCTTTTTTCACCATTATATTCATGTATTTCTGCTTTTTTTCAATTCAATTTTAAAGATATTGCATGTAAGTGAATGCAATGAATCTTTATTTTCTATTTTTTTGGAATGACCTCATCAATTCCATCTCTTTGAAATATGACGTCTGTGTTCTAACTCCAGTTTGAGGTCCTTCTAGTGTCTAATATAATTTAGATAGGTGCCCATATGGTTGCTGACACTGAGCCCCAGAGAAGTTACACTGCCTGCTGATTTCTAGGTGAAGAACTATAGTAAAGCCCACTGGGGAAGACCACTTTCACTGCTGAAACACCTGAGGACGGCTGAAGGACACACACACACACACACACACACACACACACACACAAACACGTACTATATATGCATACGCTCACAGACAACAACACACGAGCCTCAGTACGTGGCTGCCGCCATATGTTAAAGAGCCCCCAGGCTCCTCTCACTTCAGACAACATGACATTCTGGCTTTCATACTGCCCACTGTGTTACTCTCACTTCTCACACAGCTGGGACAAACTGAAAACTAGTCCTCACTTGTCTAGTCCTCACCCGGCATCATTGTTAGGGGACTATATAGCAGGATACAATGTAATAATTAAATATATATATTTTTCCCAGTCTCATGTTTTCCTTCTCGCTCTCTCTGTGCTGTCCCTAATTCATATCTGATCAACACATCTTATTGTTGATTTTCCATGCAAAACTGGTGCTCTGCAGTCTGAAATTCAAACATCTGGTTTGCATCTGTTGCTATGAGAAACAACATAAACTATCGTAAAAACATGGATATTATCCATAACAATTTCATCCACTTTTAGTTTCCACTGTTCCGCCGAAGCTAAAACTGATCCTTGACTTTTAACTCTTCATAAAGCCTTTTTTTTTAATTTCCTTATTTTCTTTATTTCATTTCATGCTTTCTAAATGTGCATTTCTTAGATTTTAAAAGCTTGTAATGGAAGCATGCGTGTTGGGACAGGACTTGAATTTTAATAGAAAACCCTAACGTAAGCAGCAGTGATCAGAAGGGCCACAGGTGGAATAAAATAACACAGAAAATAAAACTGGTTCTTAAAAGTACTTCTCAAAATATTCATCTAGGACTACTTCATTTCACAACCATATACCATATTCCAAACAGCACACCTCACATTATCTCATTGCATCACACTAAAGCAAATATTTCACATGTTCATTAGTTCTCACCTTGAAAATGAGCATCCCCTATAAATCTGTGACAGAAGCGGGAAGGTCAGAATATATTTGTTAAGGTCTAAGAATTCCTCTGTGTAGCCCATGCCCAAGGTGGCTAATAGGATTCTTCTGCATGCCGCGGGGGATAAAATGAGAGGCAATTTGATCAAGGTTTCGTATAACAAAATAATAATCACATTCACAGCTTCATGCCAATGTCGCAGCCGCTTCCACTTGCAGTGATGAGCATTCAAATTAGCCCTATCTCATTTGATGCCTTGCTGTGTTCCCTGGTGACGCTCCTAACCTGTGGCATTCTTTGATGAGAGCAAACAAAAGAGAAGAATTTGAAACAATGGCAAGATACCGGAAGTAGTCACAGCCATGGATATGTCTGGTTTGTTCAAATTTGATCTTGTTTTTTTCGTATCATTCACATTATAATCATTCATTAAAATAAAATCAAACAACCAAATAACCACAAACCACATCCCTAAACTGAGAGCCTCATCTAAATGAACATTTGTGAATAATTATTTGTTACATTGTTTAGACTTAAAACAGCAGCCACTAATTGTTTTATTCTGTTGTCATGGAAAAGCACATCTGCTGGATGAAAATAATTTAAGCATCTTACCATGGATGTGAATTTATTTAGCTGCATAACAAAAAAAGACTGTAAGTGTTTTGTTTTTTTAAATATGTTGAATACTGTAGTCATTTACCTTTTAGGGAGATAGATTGTACTATTTTCCAGTAGTAAGACATTTCCACTTTCTTTAAGAAGTTGTCATGGTGGCTCAATCTTAAAATAAATATTCTAAAACACATCCTCAATGTCCTTAGTCTGCCCTGTTGTAAAGTCTTTGCTACACACATAGCTGAAATAAGCTTTTTTACAGTAATTGATGGTCTATGGAATAACTCTCCGTTCCAAAGTTCTGGGATTTGCTTTGGCTACAACGTTGTGCCTATATTGGGTCTATAATAGCTAATAATATGAGTTCTGTGTTTTGGTTGGATTCTAGTGAGAATGTGATCATGTGGTGTTGGTAATGGTGAACGCTCAGGGGTGTTTCCCTCCCCTGAACCCAATGCATGCTGGGACAGTGTCCAGTCCTAGCATGCATTGGGTCCCTCTGGAAAGGATTAAGTGTGTAGAGATAATTCAGGAATTCATAACTGAACTTCTTAGTTCATGATCCACTGAGAGCTGGTATGCACAGCTTTGCGGATATAGCTAAATGGGGTCTTCTCAGGCAGTGGGGGATATCAGTGCATTAGGAGGTTATGGTAGTGCTGAACTACTATGTGAACGTGTGTCTCCTGCACATGTACAAATGCATGCATCTGTGTGTATCCATAGAAATGTGTGTGTGTGTGTGTGTGTGTGTGTGTGTGTGTGTGTGTGTGTGTGTGTGTGTGTGTAGCAGGATTCCTGGGGCAGGTGTCTCAGCAGTGGTTGGGGCAGAGCAGCGCTAAATCACTCCTCAACTGACACACCTCACCACAGGGTGTCCCGCCATGTGTTACTGCTGAGAGAGAGAGAGAGAGAGGGGTGGGGGGGGGGGGAGAGACCCAGGGGTAGCGGTTACTGGGTCACAGAGAAAAAGATAAACCTCTCTATAAATCAGCAACTTGTGATTTAGGTGTATGTTATGCATGTGTGATTGTGTGACACAGAGAGAGAGCGAGACAAAGAGAAAGAGAAAATGTATGTATACATGCTATGCCCTTGGAATTGTGTTGTGTTACTGCATGCATGTGCGCAACCCATTTCTGCCAGCGTGAATGTGTGTGTGAGTGACAGACCAGCGCAGGTGAACTACAGACAGAGTCAGACATCCTGGCACGATCCAAGTACACATCAAGACTCTCGCCTTACCCCCTCCCCAACTCGTCTTGCTCCTCCTCTCTCTCTCTCCCATCATCCTCAGCTGCTGCAGCCTATTCCATACACACAATTACACATACATGCAAGGGTGCAAACACCTAATTAACATTGCTAGTGAAGTAAAAGTGCTAATGAGTATCATTAATTTTTCTTCAGTGGTATGTTTTATATCAGAAGTAATTTGCGTTTTACACTGAGCGTGTGTTGTTGTATGTTACATATCATCCGTATCGTCATATAAATGCACACCTGCCCTATCAAGTTAAACACACGTGTACACATACGCTACAGTATACTGTGTACAACCACAGGCACAGAATCCCGCTGAGTGTGTAAACAACATTTCTGTGTTCATCACTGATGACACAAGCATGGATAGTATTCACATGGGTCCATTCAAAACAAACTTTCTGTACTAATCTTAGCACACACACACACTCTTGCACACAAATCACACATACACAACCAAGGATGCTGTGGAGATCCATTAGAGCTTTGTTAAACAACGCACAAGAGGCCAATTAGAGATAACGAAAATAACTACAAAGATTAAATATATGAAGACTATTTCTGATAAGAGGCACTCCTGAGAAATACTTATAGATAAAGAAAAGCTACAATGTAAATGTATAGTTGGAATATAATTGTAGGATCCAAGCTCCATGGGAGCTGTGCATCAATTCACCAGTGTAGTGTTACAGAGTGGCCATGTGTTGTATTTTATCTTTATAATTATATGTTGGATTAAGAACACAGTTATTATTAGATTTGTATATCCTTACAGAGAGGAGGAGGAAAATATAACACAAACATATGTAACAACGTATGAGATAATAATACAAATGTATGATACAAATTGATGAAAAGAATTTGGTTTAGTTTTGACATTGGAAAGTCCAAAAACAAAAGCAATAAAAATCCCCAGAGTATCACATTCATGTATTACCTTTGCTTGGGATTGACTAAGTCATGACTTTATAAACTTTCATTTCTGTGAGTTTGTGCCCTCGGGGTGCAGTGCAGTGGGTGTTTGGTGGTGGGGAGGAGACACTTGGAGAAGTGCAGGTTCAGCAGAAGTGTATTTCCTGTGTGGCACCCTGCAGAGCTAACGTTAGTGGGAGTCTGTGGAGCCCCAGCTCATCGCAGTGTGAAACAAAAGTTAAATCACCAAATTCTAGTCGTCATCCTCCCAAAGCAATGCTTACAGGTTTCACCGAAGTTGCTGTTTTGTGCAAATAAAGTATGCTCAGTCTTTTTAGCTAACAAACCCACACAAACCCACCCTTACTGTGCCCAAAATGATACTCTCTAGCACAAGTACTGAGAACTGTTCGCCTCACACATTTCCTTGTTCTATTATTACCATTCTTGGATCTTGTAAAGTAGGATATGTGTGTGTATTGAGTTGGTCATACAGATAGAGCTATTATTTCTTGAGCACAATACAATACAGAGTGCCTCTTTGATACGTCAACATACAGTATAATACAACAATAACACACATTCATGCACACACACACACACACACTCACTGTCTTTGTCGGGACTCGTCATTGACATAATGTATTCCCTAGCCCCTTACCCTAACCTTAACCATCACAACTAAATGCCTAACCTTAACCCTTACCCTCACCCTAACCATAACCAAATTCTATCCCTAAGCCTAAATCCAAGTTTTAACCCTCAAATAGCCCTTTAAACTTGTGGGACCCCACAAGTATACTGGACTCCCAGTTTTTGGAACCCCCCCACACACACACACACACACACACACATCTGACTATCAATCAAAGAAGCACTTTGTTGGGCAGCAGAAACCCAAGCTGACTCACATTGTCAAGATGATATTGGCCTTTTTAATAGAAATCAGATACTGGCCAGTCTGTGATATCCACAGCTCCCTCCCTGACCACAGCTAGTGAAACTTAACTCAACACTCTGTAAAACCTGCCATTAAACCTGCCTCACCCCAAGCTAAAAAGCTACAGAGTTATAGTGTCCCATGATGGTCTAAATCAGAAAGTTTATCCGCCCCAGGAAGAGTCACATTGGGCTGAAACCCTTTATAAATCATATTGCGATTGCATTATGTAAAATGAACGCCTTTTATTAGAAACATTTTCTCAAACTCTTCTCTTCCCACAGTCTATACAGTTCGTTAAAAAGCTAACAGTCAATCTGGCTAACTTTCAACAAGAATAGGTCACCAGCAAAACCAATCAATTAACTCTTGTTCATGAGAATTATCCTTTCGTTCTGGCATCATTGGTTAGCGTTACCGTGGGTTAATGTTATGAGGAATGGCGAGAGCAAGAAAGGCTCTCACTGCCGCCATTAATCAAGGAGTAGGTGGACATTCATCATAGGGTTGCCAAAGAGTCCTGTAAAGAATGGACTGCTCACGCCCCTTTTTAAAAAAAAATAAACTTTTTTTTTTTTTTTTTTTTTTTTTTTTTTTTAAATAAAAAAAAAAAAAAAAATAAAAAAAAAAAAAAAAAAAAAAAAAAAAAATACACAATATATATTTTGAGACACAGACAGACAGACACACACACACACACACACACACACACATACACACACACACACACCCTCTTTCCTCTCCCCCCCCCCCCGCCCCCCCCGCCCCTTTAATTATTTTTTCTTTGCTTTTTTTTCCTCTCACCCCCCCTTCAACTTAATCAGCTCCGTCCTTGAATAATGATGAACAGCCCCATTTACACACACAGAATGCAGAGAGAAAGAGGAAAAAGGAGAGAGAGAAGCTTTGAGAAAAGATGCATACTCTTTGTTGAATTCATAAGTAGTGGCAGATGCCATCCCTCCTCCTCTGCTTTCAGCCCATACATTCACTTTGTGAATGCAGCAGAGTCACTCTCTACAAGGCACAGGCTACCGTTTTCCTCTGCTTGGCTCGCACATCCTCATCCATGTATCTTTATGTATAACAAAATAAAGTGACAACGGACGATGTCCTCATTCAGCTCAGCAAATGCTAGAAGAAGGTGTTGTTTTCTTATGTGACTGTCACATTACTATAGAAATTCCACGGAAAGCTGAGACGGAAATATACTGTGACTGTAAGTGCAAGGCGCTGTGAATGCGGAAACTTGCTCTCAGCTCTCCAGGTGTGAAAATCATGCTAGCACTCAAAAGTCAAGATCCTGTTGAACACAACAGTTAATAATTTTCAACCATTTCCTGGTTGAATGCAACTGAGTGTGTCTTTTCCCTGCAACCAGGTTCAATTTGTCATCTTAAGCTAACTATTGGAAATAATGCACAATTAATGAACACTGCACACTTCATATACAGTATGAGGAATTCAGCTTTCATCATACGCTAATAAAGGTAATATTTACAGTATAAATAAAGCATTTTCGCCATCGTTTTCAAATAGCCTGAATTTAGAGTTAGCCCCAGCCTCTTGATCCCTCCCACTTTCCCATCAACAACCCAAGGCTTGGAATGGTTGACAGGCAGCTGAAGGGCAGTGCTGTCAGTGAGGCTAAAGGCTGAAGCGTGGGGGGCCTGGTGGGGCTGCTGAGCCCCAGGACAATGCCATTACAGTGGGGATGAGGACTGCATGAATGACCTGAGGAAATCATGGGGCCAGAAGGAATGTTCTCCTGCTGGGCGCACACATGGTATTTCACTCTGCAGCATGGTGATAACCCCCACTCTCCCCAATAACAGCCATGCAGAGCAGTCCATCATTAAAAAGAAACCTGGTGAAGGGTTCTCATTGCTGGCAGATCCAGAATGTGGCATGATTACATCTTTGTATGCAAACATTTGAAAGCTGCACAGAACTCACCATCTTTACAGAATCTGGCAAGCCCATCAAGCATGTAAGTGCACACTTGACCTTGCTCTCTTTTGAAATGGCTGAATTATTTGATATACATTGTATACAACTTTTCTTTTTAACATGAAAATTACAACAATTTAAAAATAAACTCCAACAGTATAATACTCAAACGCATACTGGCAGCTAAAATCCTACAACAGTATTTGTAGGTGGCCTCCAATTGAGCTCCGTGCAGCCTCATGTGGCCCCATGTTTTAAGCCTCAAAGGAGCCAACAGGAGCATGTTACAACCCCATACAGACAAGTCGATAGTGTCTGTTACATACTCTTCATTGACAACTGCCACAGGTTATTATAGTTCACCGGCTGGGAAGAGTCCTGCTGTCTAAAATCCTTGAGCCTCAAACCCTCTGTAGGACAGAGTGTAGGAAGGACAGTTCAATAGGCAACAGGTTACGGAGACCATTAGCGGTGTTGTCACTCACAGCCAGGTCATGAGTGGCCGTGCTGATACATTTGATCAAAGATAATAACTACACACATCTAGTGTGACCTCATTTGATGAGACAGCTGACACAAATTGAGATGTCAACTTTTAAGGTGAGGACATGGAAATGAAAAAAAATATATATTTTGCCATACATATAAAGTGTAGCTGTGATACAAGCAATTTAGGATCCGAAGACCTCAGCACCTTTCATCATTCATTCCATCAGGCTTTCCTGACACTCCTTATTATCAGCCATTGATACAAAGATACCTAGATAATTTAATGAAAAAAAAAGGTTAAACTACATTCCTTTTAACCATTTAACTATTTTTTGATTGTTAGACCCATGTTTTGAATTTGGTCATACAATTGTCAATGATTTAATACACTGCTGGACTGACAGAAGGCTTTGAAGGTATGCAGACATCATATCATAAGGTTTCAGCTTTAATCTCTGGGGTATTTTACCTGAATTATTATTATTATTATTATATTCTGGAATCTATCATTTAAATCCATAACTTTTACTACAAGCTGTTTATGATGCTTTCATATTAGCTCCTTATACTATTATATTTCTATATCAATACATTCTAATCTTAAATCATTGCATTGCATGTGGGTATACAGACCCAATTTGGTCTGTCTAATTCCTTTCAAAGTCAGTCTGCATAGATAGGCTTAGTTTATACTCATGTTCTGAAATATTGGACAGACTAGCTGTGTCAAAAAACATACTTCATATATGAAAACATCTCACCAGATGTTAAGAATCTAGTGCAATTAACTGAAAGTGATGTGGTATGCTCCATCTAACTCAACAGGCTTCCTCATCTTTCCCATGCACTGGAAGCATCGGCCGTGCCAGTGAAAGCCTTCTTCTCTTTCCTTATTGTTTTTATACTGTAGGCCCATAAATAGTCCAGGCAAAATAAATGAGGCCACAGAGACGGTGATGGAGGAGTTTGGGGATAAAGGAATGGAAAGATTAAGGGAGTGATAGATGGCATCATTATAACACAGCACATCTCACTTAACAGAACTGTTGGCTTTGGAAGTTGCATGTTTTAGCATATGCCAATTCTTGTCTCGCCTTGCTTGAATGTACAAACAGACACACACATACAAAGTACACAAAGCTAGCAAAGCTCTTTGATCACCATATTCACACGCACACAGATACGCATGACGTACAAACAGACATACACAGACAAACATACAACAAGCTGGACCAATGAGCTCATGTTAAGCACCACATACTGTATATTTGTAGAAAAAAAAAACCTTCCCAAGCACAACTTGCTCACACACACACACACACATACACACACACACACACGCACGCACGCACGCACACACACACACGCAAAAATGCACACATGGACGCCAACATAATTAGCTCAAGCAGCTATATGTGAAATGAAGATAGCCTTTTCTTTCCCAACCTGGGGACAATTTACTGAGTATCTCAGTTAAGCTGAGCACACTGGTAATTAACACTGAACTCCAGTCAGTTAGCTGGTTGATAGCAGAACTCTGCATTACTGCATTGTTTTACAGTTTTTTACAATCACTTTGGCGCTAATTTCAGAACCTTGACGTCATTTTTCAAAACTCACAACCAATAATCAAAATGCACATTTTTGCAACACTTTTTTCAATTGCTTAGATACAATACACATAAACCTAAGATCATTTGTTCATTTAACAAAGATCATCTGTTCAATATGACACAACTTAACATCATAGTACTACTATTTCAAAAATAAGGGTTCTGAAATTAGCAGCAAAGTGATTGTAAAAAACTGTAAGTGAAAGACTTTACAGGGCCAATTTTTTGCAAACCAGAATTAGCCATTCTTCACTTCGGCTTCCTTACATTGTCATGGAGAACATAAAATTAATATGGAGTGAAAAACTAATTTAAAGAAGATTGCTACACTGAACAACTCTGTAAGAGCCAAACACATCATTCCTATCGGTTCCTCACTTCCTCAAAACTAAAAGTTTTAAAGTAGTTTGTGGGCCACACATCCCAAATATGTAAATGTTCCTTAACAAGGCATGTGCTCTAGAAATTTCATCAATAATTTTAGCTTCTAAGACATAATGCTGGCAGACAAATACATAATATTACACAATAATTCATAAACATTTACCTCCTAGACTTTGTTGTTTCCCATACTTGTTCAAGGAGTAGATACAAGAGCAAAAAATAGAGCATTATCTGTCATAATATCAGAATTGTATGACGCTGAAATGTATCTCCAAAATAAGTAAAAAATTAGTGCAGAGTGCAGGCAAAGATTGACACACTAGATGAAAGATGTTTGCTTCATAATTAAAAGGTGTGCACTGTAATTAACAGCTTATTTTGCTGATAATAAGATGCAGAGCGTTTTATCAACGATCAAGCAGTCATGTCTCTCTCTCTCTCTCTCTCTCTCTCTCTCTCTCTCTCTCTGTCTCTCTCTCTCGCTCTCTCCCACACTTTCCAACTCACAACCCCTAAATTTCTGCATATGTGTTGAGAGTGTCACTCAGCACAGCATTAGCATGGTAAGTACATGCAGATGGCAGCCACAGACAGTAACCTTTCAGGAGCCATTTACATGTAAATCGATGGATTAATTGGCTAAAGCTCATTAGAGTTGGGGTCTCATCAATACCGCACACCTCAATTACCCCTGGCTCTGAGCTGTCATCCCCAACCCGTCCACACACAAACATCGACGCGCACACACACACACACACACACACACACACACACACACACACACACACACACACACACACACACACACACACACACACACACACACACACACACACGAACCAGTGGTGTACATGAGGCCTCTTGATTGGGAACTCAAGATCACCCAGTAACTTATTTTTTAATGTTATTTCATCATACAGATTTGTAGCCTACTTGTCATAATAAGACTGCTGTCCTGTGTATGTATTTTGAGGTAATTGAAAAAAATAATAATATCAGAGGTGGAGAGACTGATATGCAGGCTCAAATTAAAGGCCAGGATCAGCCCCTACACATCAATATAGCTGTTTGCCCCAATAGCAATTCAAAGCCAGTCAGAAACGCAGGGATCAGTGCAAAGGGCCTTTGCATTAATCAGTGAGATTTCTGTAACATTCCTTGAGGCTTTGCACTTTGGCATCGCCTCCACGTGCTGAAATTGAACACTTAATAGCAAATGACTAGCAGAGCGGAAGAAATGGAAAAATTGGTCGGTTGTATCCCTTGGTGTGGGCCGTGCTACCTTTACCTTGACAAATGCCTTGTGCCATCCATTTGAACAGGAAGAGATGAAGGGAAATGAATCGGAGGAGGTGGGAATTCTGTGGATGATGAGTACAGTAATCTTGTTGGACACTGCTGTCTGCCATTTTTCTCTGCTTGTCTTCACACCACTTCTAACTTTCCATGCTTATTTCTGTGTGTGTGTGTGTGTGTGTGTGTGTGTGTGTGTGTGTGTGTGTGTGTGTGTGTGTGTGTGTGTGTGTGTGTGTGTGTGTGTGTAAGAGAGAGAGAATGTCTGAGTGAGTGTGTAATTTCTAAGAAAGGTCAGTGCTCATCTCCACAGTATCCCTCAACCTTTAAAGGTTGAATCCTTTGTCCTGGGTATAAGTGACACTTTCATTCCAGCCTCTTCAAGAGGAGAGACTTAGACAAAGACAGAGAGAGAGGCCTCTAGTTTGAGAGCAGTAGCATTAAACATTTTTGGCATCGCAAACACTTGTTGACACACAGCGGTGGTGTTGGTAAAGCCAATGCTAAGCGACTAAGAATGTGGGGCTAAATGCATTGGCTTGTCCCTGTACCAGCAACAACTCATTCATATCATAAACACAGCTTAACACTAATAACATCATTACTTGATTTCATACCTATTATCTTTAACTCCACCATTGAGACACAGCAGTATCCAAACAAAACAAACCACATGTACTTGAGCATTCAGTTCTGGGACAGAAATCTGAGGGGGAACACTGGGTTTGTAAAAAAATAGGCATTTAAGTAACAACAGATTTAGAATTCAGGCACAATAATGAGGAAATGTCTCTCTTTTGTACATGCCTTTAATATGTACATTCGATGTATATATGGAACTTATTTAAACACACTGAAACAGATAAAAAAAAACTTATATGTTTGTTTAGAGAGAAAGGCATGCAACCATGGATAAAGTTAATGTAGTGTCCATCAGAATTACTTTAGCAATATGATAATAGATTCATATGGATTTATAAAGAAGTGTTTAAAATCAATAATCTATCTGTACATGTATAAACAAAAAAAACATACTTTATAAAAATGTGGTCAAGTACATTTTCTTCCTTTGCACTGGATATCGCCAACATATTTATGTCACATTTTGCCCAGTGTTTCTAAAATCCAGACACATTATATCATCAAAATCTCATGAAAGTTGCATTTTTCTTGATATAACTATTTATTTTTCAAATGCAAAGGAATTGCATTCTTTCAAGCTTTACTGTGGCCAAGCAACATACATGACTTAAAGGAGCTTGGTTGATAATTAATGGAGAAAGCAGTATATAATAGAGTCAATAGAGTGTTTTCTAGAAATTGACATTGGGAGATAAAAACTAGTCTATTCAATATGAGTGGTTCTTGATCTAGATTGATATGTTCAAAGAAAGGCATAAAGGCAAACACAGAAGTGGGAAAAGACACACACATATACACAGCTGCAGACCGTTAAGGTTGTCCGGTGTGGTCTAGCATTGCAGTCTCCATGCTTGGCTGCTCTGGGCATGCTCTGTTGTGTTTGGCATTCAGAGTGCAGGGACAGCTAAAGGCCTGATTACTGAGGCCTGACGGCTTTTAATCAGCACACACAAACTCATATGCATACACAATAGTAGTGCATAACTTGCACGACAATAACCCCCTTCTCTCTCACAGATGCAGGCATTCACACATACATACACACATACACTTGCACACACAAGAGGGCATGTCATTCCATCTGACACCATTTCTAAGTCAACTGCCGTGGCTGAAGGTAAAATGTCACCACTCTGCTTCTTGCGGGGTGGATAGGGATGGCTAGAGTATGCAATAACTGAGTGCAGGGACCTTTTCCTTTATCTCTATCAAATGTGGGAGTAGGAAGAGTCAAGGATGCATGTAGTCTGAGTCTATGGATCATTTCAGAGAGACAGGACTTTCTGGGACATCAGTGCTTCCTTTACAGAGGCACAAGCTGAGAAATAAGTTCTCTTGAGGTGGGTTAGTTCATTTTGTGTTCACATAACGGTGTGTGCGTGTGTGTGTGTTGTAGCATTTCATTTATTTGCAGTTAAACAATGTACAATTCTGCGTAATTCATTGAAAATACATGCTTTTATCCAGTGCCTCCAAGCCAGCAGAGAGAAATTAAGTTTCTAAAGCTGATGTAGCTGTCCCAATAAGTTTGGCACCGGCCCTCCCAGTTATTTATGCCTTGTGCCTACATCTTTACTCCAGAGTTCAATTCATTGAGCACCGTCACTGTGAGTGAAGCCAGCAACCATAAAAAGAAAGGTCACTTCAGCTACTTGTCTCCAGAGCGTCATTTTTCCAGGCACAAGCTCAAGCTGAGGTCATATTTGATGGTCACAACAAAAATTGACCTGTAACTCAAGGGGCTCAACACGGCCCAATATAGCTGCTGCCACAAACGGGTGGTCATATTGTCCCTTTAACCCACAAAATCCAGGTAGCAGGTGGAGGAGTCCCCCTTTTTCCCTGTAGAGAACCATGGCCTCAGCCTCAAAGATGTTTACCTTCATGATCTTAATTGAACCGCAGCGTCAGATCTGTTGAATATAACAAACAGAAGGGTAGAAAGTGCATCTAAGCCATAGAGTCTCCCAAAGCGTCTCCTACAGGATACCTCGTAAGCTCAGTCATAGTGTGATTGAAAAGCGTGCAATAGAAATTTGACAAGCTAAGGACCTGTAACTGGACCTAAAAACTCAAGTGCAGCCTTTCATTCCAATCCTCGAAAATGCAGGATTTCTAAAACTCGTCTCTGACCAGATTCCTTTGATCCATTCCAGTCCTGCTCTGGGTCAAAAAGAAGAACACTATTGACAGGTAGCCAGTTCACCCCAAGGCTGAGCCAGAGCAAAATGTACATACAGTTTGGAAACTCTGGAAATTGATATCTTATTAATGGATAAATGTATACAGGATGACATTTGAATGTACGAGTGGACGATGGAGGATTGGTTAGACTAACATATAGTAATGTAAAGAAGAAGTTAAAGCACATTTCAGCTTTAGGGCGTGCATGCATATGTGTGTGTGTGTATGTGTGTGTGTGTGTGTGTGTGTGTGTGTGTGTGTGTGTGTGTGTGTGTGTTTGTGGGTGTGTGTGTGTTTGTGGGTGTGTGCTAGTGAGAAGCAGTTCCTGCTGTGGTAAGCACTTTGTCTTCCTTTCCTCACCTCTACTCACTTCACGTTTACTAATGACCTGTATCTATTGACAGACATGTCTCCCACACTTATGTTGTGCACTTATTCTCTCTTTCCCTCCCCCTCTCTCTCTCTCTCACAAACACACACACACACACACACACACACACACACACACACACACACACACACACACAGATCCCAGAGGAGCTCTGAAGCCTCACTTCCTGCAGACCTGATTAAGATGGAAGACGCAAACAATAAAAACACCAAGGTTACCATAGAAAGGTCAATAACACACAAGCAGACACAGGTACAAGGGAATAAACATACTCAAATAAACAGAAAAAAACAGCAGAGGGTAAACCATGGATCAGTTGAGTAAGATTAGTTCTCAACCTCTTTTGTTCAAGGTTTGTGAAGATTACTGTGACCTACGACAACAAAAATATACATTAATATTTTGTGTATAGAGATTTGCACATCGTAAACACACTAAACCCAAAAGTTACATTTATATCCATGAATCAGTATCAAAATTCGTATAACAATAAAATGGAATAAATAAAAAAGGCTGATAAATTATAAAGGATATATAAATAAAGGAAAAAAAAGACAAATATGGTATAATAGGGGCATGAAAAATCGCTCCTCCGATACCAAGTCAGTACCCCAGTATGTTAAGTTTGTGGATGAGTGCTTGGACTGTGATTGATATGTGTCACATAATTTAGCATTACAGCAAAGTGTTGGTAGCCTGACAAGCCAGACCCACATCAAGATGTTGGGTCTGGGAACTCACCATTGACGGAGCTCAATCCGAGGGGCGGGATAAACGGTTGTCTTTCAAATTCCCTCTGCACGCAACAGGATAGCGCTACAACCAGGCAGAGCAACGAAGAAGGTAGCGAAGCTAGTTGATAGATTCAACTTTTGCCGTATCTGGTCGGCAAAACTCCGAACACATCTTCCTTTTTTAAGAATGATTTCTGTGCCGTTCTTTGTTCTTTTCTCAAAGAAAAGCTTAACTCCAAGTCTTCCAGAAGACCGATGTTCCCAGCAGCAGCAGCAGCCATAAGCCCGCCCACCGACTCTATACACGATGTGATTGGCCTGACCAGAGTTTGTTTTTTCCAGCTCGCAAGCCAACCCCCTGGCTGCCAATTAAATTTGCTGCCACTAGGGTGCGTCTAGATTTCTAGGCTAAACTGTTGGTGCTGTCAACGCATAAAATGACTAGATCAAAAAATCTCCCAAAACACTGTGAATGTGAGTACTTGGACAGATGAGTGCATCCGTTTGCAATGTGTCACTACATCAATAGTAACTGGCTAAGGCCTCAGTGCAGAATTACCACTAGCCTTCCATGCTGTGCTCTTGCTCTAAAAAGTGTTAAAACAGACATTGCTTTTCTTTGCTTGGCTGTCATTAAAGAGTGCAGTGTGTGTTGAAACAGAAAGGTTGTTACGCTGACATCTGTGATGTGGCAGCACAGCGAGAAAGCTGTTGGAAGACAGACATTTATGCGGTGACGCTTGGGTTCTTCAAACTGAAATGACACTGGGAGTCATCTCTTCACTGAACACATCGCAGCTGTACAATGAGATGTTGCTTCTGACAACTACTCGTAGTGTCACTATACATGCCTACAGGACGTGTTTAGATAAGTGAGACACTTGACAGCCGCAGCCCCTAGATGTGTCTGAGGTTGAAGCCGAGGGCATCTTCAGCACCAAGGACAGCAGACATCACACACAATAGATCTACAGTAAAATGCTTGTTTTATTCATGAGTTAGATACAGAATGTCATATAGGCTTACATTGAGTATAGTGGTAGTGGTAGTATTATGATTAGGCTTTTTGACAAGCTATGGCTGACAGGCCTCTAATTTAGCTTTTGTGCAGTCATTTAAACTCCATCCTCTGCTGAAGGTGGACATCAAAGCAATGGACATAATAAATTATGCAGTTGTGAAGTGAAACACTGATAGTAGTAGAAAGTGGTAATAGAAAGTGAGAAGAAAAAATTGTTAGGTAAAATGCAAATGACCTGCTGCTTATGCTGTAGACCAGACATATAATGTTTTTATAATCACTTATTCAAAAGCAGTTTTGTAATACTTCATGTTTTAATCTGTTTTTATGCAAAATAGACATAAAACTGTGGGGGAATGCTTCAGTGAAGACTTAAAATCACTATTGCATTAAATAGTGAAAAAGAAAGGCCAAATATTTATTGACTATTGTAAATGCCACTGATGGTTATTTCATTTTGTGACCTGTGCGTCTTCATATTGTGGTGGAAAATCTTTTTATCAGTCAACTTACTGGAACAACTGAGAGAACTCCACTCAGGAAAA